>NC_059075.1:120037665-120369970 GCF_020497125.1 Mauremys mutica
TCTCGACTTCCTCCAGCTAATGCCCTCCAAGGGAGTGAAAAATAGGCAGTCTAATGCCACAAGGGAAGCACAGCGCAGGCAGCCAGACGGAGGGAGCCTGGGGAAGTCAGACTCATGGGGGTAGCATGGGGCATCCAGGCAGAAGACCTGGGGAGCAGCAGAAGTAATCACCCCAACAAAAAAGCAGGGCAAGAAGGAGGGGAAACTGTGTTATTTCAGCATCCAAATGCCTTTCTATGGGATTGCAACAAAAATGTGACCATCTATGAACTTTGTGCTTGTCATTATGTTGAACACGGGGGCCAATCAGACCTTCAAAGTGATAGAGAGGATAGAACTCAGATCTACTGCTTCAAAAAGCATAGACGCCTGCTCCTTGAGCTAAAGGGGAATCTCCCTTAGCTATCAGCAGTAGAGTGCCTCTGACATACAGAAAACCATTTCTGATTTTATTCAGTAGAAAGCAGTGGTGTGCATACATGCCACTCTCTATACATGCAGGTTGTCTCATTCGTACACAGAGGTGTGAATGCCACTATCTTGTATTACTATAGCGTCTTCAATCCCAAAGCACTTCAGACACTATGAACCGGGGTAGTCAATAGGCGGACCGTGAGCCAAATCCAGACTGCCAGAGGCTTTTGAACAGACCATGAAATCTTTTTATTTAACTATCATTATTGTTATTGAGGTGTGAAAAATGTTTCTCTGGAGTCCGGACCTTGACTATACCTTGATCAAAAAATTCCCCTGCTATAAACCATTCAGATAGCACCTCTGAAAGATGGGATCCAGCCAGGATACAGCACACTCTAGAACAGTGACTGCACCCCTTTCAGGAATGGGATTTGTCTTGCATACCCCCAAGTTTCACCTCACACTACTTGCTTACAAAATCAAACATAAACATACAAAAATGTCACAGCACGATATTACTGAAAAATTGCTGACTTTCTCATTTTTACCATATAATTATAAAATAAATCAATTGGAATATAAATATTGTTCTTACATTTCAGTGTATAGTCTATAGAGCAGTATAAACGAGACATTGTCTATATGAAATTTTAGTTTGCACTGATTTTGCTAGTGCTTTTGATGTAGCCTGTTATAAAACTAGGCAAATATCTAGATAAGCTGATGTACCCCCGGAAGACCTCTGTGTACACCCAGGGGGTACACGTACCCCTGGTTGAGAACCACTGTGCTAGAACACCAGAGAGCAGGGGAAAATCCTAATTTTATAAAAGTGCCTGGGAGCCTTAATGTCCATACAGAGCAGAGCGGACCACTCTGATTAATGCCTGGTGCTCAGTTTATCTCTCTCAGAAAAAAGGCTAAGTCAACCCAGCTGGAATGTGAACTTATGATACTGGGCAGCATAGCTGTGTCATACCTGATACATAGACAACAAAGCCAACCCTGGATGAAACCCTAGACAGAGGCCTCCCAGATCTCGACATAATTCTGGAACTTCACAACTCACAAACATTCGGTAACCCTCAGTGCACTTGACTTTACTTCATTTGCATACTGCAGTCTTATTGGTTACAATTAGAGCTGGTTGAAACGCAGCCTTTTTATTCTGCAGGAAATTCCAACATTTCAAAATTTGGTTTTGCGCCACACCAACATGAAAACAAACAATATGAAATTTCCTGTGAAATGAAATTTTCAAAAAAATTTAGTTGCAGGTCAAACAAAACATTTCGTTCAGATTTTGACTTTTGAAAAAGTTTATATGTTAATGATATAATACAAAATAAATTTCCAAATAAAGTCATTTCAAAATGAAAAATCAGAATGTTCCATTTCAATAAGGTCAAAACATTCCACTTTGACCTTCACTTTGACGAAACACTTCAATTCTACTTTTATTTCTTAACAACATTTTGTCAAAATCCCTATGCTCCTGCAGAAAGTTTTGAGAAAACTGTCTCATCTGAACATTTTTTGACCAGCTCTAGTTAAAACGTCTTGCAACTCTGACTGTTTTTAAAATAAAAAATTTAAACCTTTGGTCTGAAGTCTTTGGACTGTTCCACAGAAACAGTCTTTGGACTGTTCCAACAAGTAACTTGTGAAACTCACTGCTGCATGATGTTATGGGGGAAAAGAGCTCAGTGAGATCCACAGGTTCTTATGCTTCAGCAAAAGCTGATCACCGTCTGGGATCAGGAAACATTATCACCCCCTACCGCCTTGCTATGATATTGCACAATTAGATTTATCATGCGGAGGAGCATATTGGCTACTGCCGGGGCAGGATACCAGACTAGACAGACCACAGGTCTATTATACTATAACAAGGAGGAGGGATATAGGCCCAGCTGATCCCTGATCTGCTCTGATGCCTCAAGGAGGTGAAATACCAGATGAGATAGACTCACTGCTCTGATCCGGTCTTTGGAAGACTAAGAGACCTTCCCTCATCCTGGCTGGAGCAGGACAGCAGAAATTCACTTCACCATCACAAATGGGCAGTAGGATTTAGACTTCATGCTCAGTAAGGCTGAGGATTAAGATAATCAGGGCGAGTCAGCCCTTAGCACAAGCAATGTTCCTATGGGTACCTGCATTCTTGACACACATACACAAGATTCCTGGGCTGACTCAGCAGCTGCCGCCAGTCCAGTGTCCCCCTCTGGCAGAGGGGGAGGAAGGTAACTCGTGTCTCAATCCCCTCCCCCGACCTGGCAGCCTCTTGCTGACTCCGGATGTTACTATAAGAAACGGCAAAGGAAATCATTTGAAATTGTTCCCTTAAGAAGCCTAATAAAACCACTTGAAGCTGATCAAGAGAAAGAGAGCAGAGAAATGACTTGAAACAGGAGGAAGAGGGGAATGAATTAACTACTCCAGTCAAGCAACATTCCTGATCTCAACAAAACACCTCTAAGAGGTACAGGAATCCCCACCACCAATTTCATCGGAGTCTGGACAATCAGCAATAAAAGGCCCTTCCCAGGCAGCAGTTTCAGTGTACCCAGCTTAATAAACCCATGTGTGTGCTAAGCCTCAGGCAGGCATGCCCCAGTGCACACAGCTAGCTAGGGCAGGCAGCAGCAGTGGGCTTAGAGGGGAGATCACTGCGGAGTGCTATGGGGATAACATGCAATACACCCCTAACTCACAGGGGGGCGGGGGGGAAGAGGCAGGAGAACTCTGGAGCTCAGATCAGTACAGTCCTTTGAAATACAAGGGCCAGGGAAGCACTAAGGGCTGTAACTGTCAGGAGTCATTGTCTTCCCCTCCACCCGCCGTCATTTCGATAGCACAATTAGAATCCATTTGTCCAACAGCAGCTTGAGTCAGCCTTTCTCACCGCCTGTGTCTGCCCCAGCCTGGCCTGTCCTTCCAGCCTCTCTACTCATGACCACGGGTACGCAGCTGGGATGGCACATCCTCAGGTGCCACAAGGGCTTTTCAAATGAGGTGGGAGCAAGCGAGCGAAGACACCACTGAAAGAGAGACAGAGGGAGCACGGCTCAGAAAGAGATACCCCACGGCTCAGACAGAACAACAGAGAGGGAGGACGTAGTTTTCAGGTACAGGTGGGCTAGCTCCAGGACCGAGACCATGCAGTTTGGGCCTCCCCTAGTCACACAGACCAATTCAGCCCCCGGAGCAAAAATGACGCAGAGAGGGACAGAGCAGTTCTGAGAGACACGAGTCATACTGTTCCTGTTATCAGTACTGGGCAGATTAATCCCCACCCAAGGCACCTGAACCTGATACAGAGACACCTGCTACAGCAGCACACAGGCCCTGTCAGCTCAACCTAGAAAAGTCCAAAAAATCACAGGCTTAAAGCCCCAAAGCAAATTAAAACGTTACTGTGCAGACACCTGCAGAATCCACCTGAACAAGCCACACCTTGGCCTCACAGTAATGCAGCAGGAAGGGCCCAACTGGCTACAGGATGTGCTACAGACCTTTAAAATCCTCTGGCTACCTTCAACCCACAGATAAAGCTACTGCTAGATCTTTATGGGTGGGGAGTGTGGAGTACAGCAACTGGCACACAGGCTGCACTGGAAGGGACATAAGCACTGCTAAAATCACCCTCCACTTTTACACAGGCAGCATCTTCCCACCTTCTTCCAGACACTGCATGAAGCCCCAAAAAAAGAAAAGTATGTTGGCTACTGGGATTAGAAAACATCGTCAACACAAGCAGCTAGATTGCTCTAGCTCCCTTCACACTAGCAGACCCCCTGTCTACAGGACAATGTGTAAAACAGAGCTGTGCTCTCACCAAGTATTGAAGCAGTGATCCCAAAGCAAAAATGGAAGCCAGGACACTTTCCACTAGAAACCCAGGGATGGCCAATTTTGTACCCCACGGTGACAGGAGAGACTGAAACTGTCAGGCACTTTTTATTCTGCTGCATGAGATCCAAAAGAAGAGGAGACTTTTCCAAGTGATCAGAAATAGCAAGACTCTTTGCTGCAAAGCAAAGAAGAAAAATGACATAACTTTGAGTGAAAGGAAAAAGACAGTGGAAATGTCTTAATGCTACCTGGCCCCCGGCCAGCAAATTCACAATAGATCATAGTGGCCACATGGTATAAAACCCAGTTACTCCTCTAAAACCCTGACCAAGGCACAGAGATTTGACAAAGTGTATTAACTTTGGCAACACTGGTATACTTTGCCATGCCAATAAAGTTACTGAGATTGAAGCTGGGCTGAGAGTGAACACAGCCCAGGGAAGTGTGGAGGGGAGGAGATGGAGAGAGAGCTGTGGAGAGGAGCTCAAAGAGAGGTATGGAAAGGAGGGAAGGAGAATGGACCTAGCTCCAAGTGAGGGAGGAGTAGCACTGCAGAGGGAGTCACAGATGATAGCGGCAGGGGGAGGGATGGAATAGAGCGAGAAAGAGTGCAGAGAAGACAGTACAGTTCAGAGACGGACAGAGAGAGGAAACAAGATTCCCCAAAATGTTAAAAATAACACAGATGCTTGAGAACCCAGTTCCCTTTCCCCAGGCCATATGATTCTGTTTACATACTCTTTCCAAATAAACCATCCTGGCAGCAGCCTCCCGGAGCAGCCTCCCTGAGAATCAGCCTGGGAGCCTCTTTCTCTCACTACCAGATTTTCTCAGTTTTCTACTTTTTATTGCTTAGATTTGGTACAAATCTAGCCCGCGGGGGAATGGGAGAATGAGCCTGCCACCCCCAGGAGGAAAGCAGAGAGAGTCCTGCTGCTGCCACCCCAATGCCCCAGACGCACACAGTCCTGGTGGCCCAGTTCATACCAGCTTTTGCTTCTGTGCCCATTTAAGGGAATGGAAAGTCCAGGCAGCCTGCAAAGCAGCGCACGGGGCTCCTTTTCCCACCATACAAAGAGCGGAGGCTAAAACCCTTTCCAGGCCAGAGAGGGAGCGCTGCGCACAAACAAGGCTTTCCTATCAGCTTCTTTTCAAAGCTGACAGCTGGAAGGAGCAGCTTGGGAGACGTTTCTCTCTGAGTCTAATTCCAGTAGCAGAATAGGAATCTCTAGGATGTGAGAAGTTTTTCTGTTCATACTCGAACCCTGTAGCCCTCCAGGGTGTGGAGTCCAAGGGAATTTAAAAAAACCCCACCAAACCAAACAGCATGGCTTTTTCCTGTCTTGCATCTGAGTCCCGTGGCAATGGGCCGGATGGCTAGGAGCAGGGATCACTCATAGATACCTAACCAAACAGCCACAGATTGTCACATTAAAGTCCTTTCAATTCCAGGCTTCCACCACAGGCTGGCTGTTCTGAAAAGGCCAGCTCTTATCAATGCCCATCTCATACAGGGACCATCCTCCCACAGAGCTGGTCCAATGGGATTATCCAACACAACAGCATTGTGGTTTCAACCCTGCCAACCCCCACGTCCTGTGGCTATGCAGGATACCTCAGGGGTGCAGTGATTTCCCAGCACTCCTGCAGATAGATGATGCTCCCCTTTGCTGTCTGTGGTCCCAGCAAGGAAACAGCGACCCTTTTGATTCATGGTTTTCCTGTCACATGCAAGAAGATGATGACTCCCTGGACTGGTAGTTACCCATGACCCTAGTTGGGAGACTGTGGCTACCCATGGCCAGAGATGGTCCATGCAAACTCTCACCCCTTGCAGCGCAGAAGCGGATCTACCAGCCCACCAGTGTCCACCAGATTTTCTGAGCAGCAACCATGTTGTTGTAGTGCCCATTCTCATGTTTCTTCTGGGGAGCATTCCAGGGCAGAGAAACTGCCTTCAGCATCCTCTAGCAGAGAGGAGTCGTTCCTCAGGGTGCCCTGCATGGCTTCTGAGCCATTCTCCTCCTGCTCATCCTGCTCCTCCTGCTCCCGCAGGCTCTGGAGACGTTCCTCCCTGGCCTCCATCAGCTCCTGGGCCCCATCACCCACAAGGGTGACAGTGTCAGCCACACAGGGTGGTGCTTTAACTGGATTATGGTCATAGGAAAAGAGCCGTAGCCCTTTCAGGTGGGCCAGGTCTGGGAAGTCGATGATCTTGTTGCGGTCCAGGTCAAGGATATGGAGCTGCGACATGCGGAGCAGGGGCTGTGGGAACTCCTCAAAGCGATTCCCATACAGCCAGAGTCCCCGGAGGCCAGTCATACGCGGCAGGCTGCCCGGCAGCGCTCGGAGTCGATTGTCACCCATCTGCAAGGACTGCAGTGCAGGCATCTGGAGCAAGGCCCGAGGAAAATGGTACAGGTAGTTGTTCTCAATCCACAAGCAGCGCAGAGTCTGGAGCTGGGCAAATTCTGCAGGGAGGCCAAAGAGGCGGTTGCTGCCCAGGTAGAGGCGGGTGAGACGGGGCAGGCGGCATAGTGCCTCAGGCACCTCCTCCAGCTTGTTGAAGTCCAGTGCCAGGATGCGCAACTCCCGCAGTCCCTCGATCTCCTCGGGCAGCTCCCGCAACCCCGTGCCACTGATGTAGAGCTTCTGCAGGCTGCCCAGGGCACACACTGGGCCTGGCAGCCGCTTCAGGTGCCGCCCGGTCAGCTCCAGTGTCTGATCCCCACCACTCAGCTGCTCCTCCGCACCCGATGGCAGCCGTTCCTCCCTGCCTGAGGACCCTGCGCTGCCCATTCTCATGGCCAAGGGCTGCTGGGAGAACGAGAGCCACCGCCTCCAGCGGGGCAGCCCACAGGGAACATGACAACCAGCTAACCTGGTGCCCCCTGGATTGGCCTCCTGGGACTAAGACCAGTGTTCCCGCCCCCGGGTCCCCCCTGTCAGGGTTGGGACCGACCAGACTCCCAGAGCTGGGACTGGTGCCCCCTTGCACCCCTCCGGCCAGAGCTGGGACTGGTGCCCTCTGGATCGCCCTCCCGGGACTAGGGCACGTGCCCCCTTGGGTGCCCCGTGCCGGGGCTGGTGCCCGCTTGCCTCCTCCTGCCAGGGCCGGGACCAGGGACCCCCAACAGCCTCCCGACTATGGGGCCGGTGCCCCCAGATCAGCCTCCCGGGGCCAGGACCAGAGCCCCGGGATCCCCCTGCCAGGGCCGGACCGGTGCCCCCTGGATCGCCCTCCCGGGGCTAGCAGCCTGCCGCTACCCGGGATCGGCCTCCCCCCCGCGTGGTGCCGGCCCTGGCGCTGCGCGGCCCCCGGTGCCTCCCGGCCTCTCGCTCCGGGGCTCCCGGCTCGGTCTGAGCTCGGCTCCCACACACCCGGCGCCTAGCGACTCGTCTCCATGGCAACCCCCACGCGGGACAGCCCGCCTATGGCGGAGCCGCTCGGGCCGGCGGGGGCGGGATGTCCTCAGGCCCCGCCCCTATGACACGCCCACTCCCGAGGCCGGCTGCTGCCGTCCTGGCTGTACCCGGCGCGGGCTCGCTCGCACCTGACATGGGCCTCGCCCCCCTCCCCCCCGTGTACAGCCTCGGCTACACTCGGGGCCCGCCCCCCAGAACCCGTGTCCCCACAGGGCACAGACACGCCAGGGCTACAGCCCCAGGCTCACCCACTGCACCCCTTCCACTGGTACACCCATTGCACAACCCCAGCCCAGCTCCACTGAGAGACTCCCTACCCTCCAACAGCCACCACACAACCCCCACACACCACAGCTACACCCATTGCACAACCCCAGCCCAGCTCCACTGAGAGACTCCCTACCCTTACCCTCCAACAGCCACCACACAACCCCCACACCACAGCTACACCCATTGCATAACCCCAGCCCAGCTCCACTGAGAGACTCCCTACCCTCCAACAGCCACCACACAACCCCCACACCACAGCTACACCCATTGCACAACCCCAGCCCAGCTCCACTGAGAGACTCCCTACCCTTACCCTCCAACAGCCACCGCACAACCCCCACACCACAGCTACACCCATTGCACAACCCCAGCCCAGCTCCACTGAGAGACTCCCTACCCTCCAACAGCCACCACACAACCCCCACACCACCAGGGCCGGCTTTAGGAAGTGCGGGGCTCAATTCAAACAGTTTTGGCGGGGCCCCCGCAGGGATGACTTAAAAAAAACCAAACACATGGGGCTTGTACTCACCGGGCGGTGCTCCGAGTCTTCGGTGCAACTTCGGCGGCGCGTCCTTCACTCGCTCCAGGTCTTCGGCGGCACTGAAGGACCCGCTGCCTAAGTGCCGCTGAAGACCCGGAGCGCCACCAGGTGAGTAAAAAATTAAAAAGGGGTCTCTAGCCAGGGAAGGGATTCTCACTGGGCGCGGGGCCCTCTTAGGCGTGGGGCCCGATTCCGGGGAATTGGTGGAATTGGCCTAAAGCCGGCCCTGCACACCACAGCTACACCCATTGCACAACCCCAGCCCAGCTCCACTGAGAGACTCCCTACCCTTACCCTCCAACAGCCACCGCACAACCCCCACACCACAGCTACACCCATTGCATAACCCCAGCCCAGCTCCACTGAGAGACTCCCTACCCTCCAACAGCCACCGCACAACCCCCACACCACAGCTACACCTATTGCACAACCCCAGCCCAGCTCCACTGAGAGACTCCCTACCCTCCAACAGCCACCGCACAACCCCCACACCACAACCCCAGCCCAGCTCCACTGAGAGACTCCCTACCCTCCAACAGCCACCGCACAACCCCCACACCACAGCTACACCCATTGCACAACCCCAGCCCAGCTCCACTGAGAGATTCCCTACCCTCCAACAGCTACCACACAACCCCCATACCACAGCTACACCCAATCACACAACCCCTTGCCACACTACACCAGCCACACAACCCTTTCCCACACTACACAGACTCCCTGTCTTCCTACAGCCGCCACACAACCCCAGCCCAGCTCCACTGTGAGACTCCCTACCCTCCAACAGCCACCACACCCCAGCTACACCCATCACACAACCCCTTCCCCTGCTATACCCACTGCATAACCCCAGCACAGCTCTATTGCGAGATTCCCTACCCTCCAACAACCACCGCACAACCTCCATACCCCAGCTACAGCCACCACACAACCCCCTCTCCAGCTCCACTGAGGAACTCCCCTCCCCTCCTGCAGCCCCCACACAACCCCCTTCCCAGCTACACTGAGGGACTCCCCACCTATAGCCACCACACAACTCCCCTCCTAGCTACTCTGATAAACTCCCCCCACTACACCCACCGCAGGTCTCTCTGCATACCACCACCGCCAAACCTACTTCTGCTACATCCTATGCGCACACCTTTCTACAACTCCCTCACAGACACACACCCCTGCACAACAGAGAGTCTTCTGTTTAGTCAAAGCAGGAAGAAGATATCCCTGGCTACTCTTGTTGTTGTGTATCCAGGAGTAGTGATGAGCACCCCAAGACTTGTCCCTGTCTTGAATGCTTGGCAAGTGCCTCTGCAAATGCCACTGCCTCAGAAAGTTTTCCTTTTCCTACTCACATTACCTGGGGTACTCTCTTCCCTGGGTTTAACTGAAGCCAGCTTCCTTTTGTCCAGGTTCCTTCAGACACATCAGTGCCATCCCCTGCACTAGAGATGTAGAGCTGAGGGTCATCAGCCTATTAATGGCATTCGATCTCATGGGATTTCAGTCTCCTAGAATTCTCTGTCCTGTCCTTTCTCCTTCATATGGCAACCCCCTGGGCACACCTCAAACCACACTAACAATCCCTGCTCACGCAGCCAGGTGTACAAAACAGGACCCATCAATCCTTACCCTCCACACCCTCAACCAACACATACACACAGCACCACACCAGTTCTGTCTTCTCCTTCCACCTAATCCACCCCCCACACTCACATCCAACCCACAACCTCCAGCATACACCCAACCAGCTTTCCTGTGCATGCACAAAATCATTCTTCCTTACAAACTCAACAAAGATCCTCCCACAAGACCCCAACCATCTCTCATACACTCAACCAGCCTTGAGTTGGTTGGAACTCAGGCAGCTCACATGGTTTGGATTAGGCTGGCATTTAGAAAGGCAGGCTCTCCCAAGCCAAGCAGCTTTTATGGCTTGGATTAGGCAGGCAGTTTGCATGGCTTGGATTGGGCTGGTACCCTGGAAGTTCCTTAGATCAGGAGAGTTATTCCTTTATCAATTAATCCTATGGCACTTTAGCCTCAGGGGTGGAACTGTCTTCATAGCTGTATCTTGTATAGCTGTATCTTGTGAGCACATGGCTGGCAGTGACAATCTAATAAATAATAAACCCTGTTTGTCCCCCTCCCTGTAGGAATGTCTTGATACCAAAGAAGGATCAGGCCTGTGTCCCAGTCCCAACTCTTGGCTGGGGGTGGGGTATTTCTGTTTGTTACCCAGAGGCCTGGTAGGTTTGTTGTGAGCTCCTGTGAGAGGCTAGAATGGGAATTGTGCTGACAAGAGTTTATTGATCTCCCAACAGAGTGAAGCCAATTAGCTCAGAGGTTACCAGAGGTCATAGCAGCTGCCTTTACCCCCCCCCCCTTCTCATTTAATCTCATTAATTTTCAACCAAATCACATTGAAAACAAAATTCTCTCATATGTGGTTTATCCTGTATCTTTTCAGTATCCCCTTCCTCCCACATAATGCAGCCCACAAGAGATCCACATGCCTACATACATGAGCTCCTGTGCCTACAACAAAATCAAGAGGCACATACACAAACATGCTGACCTCATGTACATGCAGATCTGTACACCAAATGAACTCACCTCCATGTACCTGGGCATATGCACACAAGCATACATACATGTATGGTATTTGTCCACAAATATGCCCACATAAAGAACAAACATACAAATTAAAATTGCATGCAAACACAAAACGCACTGAATTTGCAGTCTATGCCATGCACAAATACTGAAATCACCTACATGCCTATACATATCTGCATTCACACACTCACCTGTGTCCCTAAGTACCCAGCGCAAACATGCACACATATACAGTATTTGTGCACAAATATGCACATGTAAGGAACACATACACATTCAAATTACATGCAAACAAACACACACTGACTTTACACCCATGCACAAGCTATGCCATACACAAATATTTAATTCACCTACCTGCCCAAACATACATGCATACACACACAGAAAACTCATGCACATTTGCACACAAACGTGCCTAAATTCATACAGCAAACATATACAAACATGCATGCATTTCTATTCTATTCTGTGTAGATTCATATACCATGCCACCACTGTGGTATCCGAAGGCTTACACACACCAAACATCCATGCACACACAAACATGCATGCATGTGCATGTTAAGGGACAGTCCATAAACTACCACGTCACCCAGCCTGGTTTCTTCCAGAGACTCAGTCATGCTTATCCCTTTTGAGATACTGGGTTTTGACTGCCCTGCACTGACCCTTGTGTCCACTGCATTCTGAGAATACAGCAAAGGTCTGCATCATGTACCTATCCCTAGAGCTGGTGGCCCTGCTGGAGATGACAGTCTGGCTCCTCGGCTGGTGGGAATGGATATAGTCAATGGATTTATGCAGATGTACACGAGCTGTGCATCTAGCCCTTCCCTCAGCTCATTCCTTGCCACCCTCAATTCTGTTCCACCCCAAGTACCTACTCTTCTTACACTAATGTTCCCAAACATTGTCCACTAGTTGCTTCACTCATATTCAGTGAGTTTTAAATTATCAAGTCCTGGCTCCTCTCCTGTATCCAGGTTCTGCTCATGGAAACTGTTGCAGCTCCTCATCTTTTGACATTCCTAAGTCTCCTCTCCTCCAGAAATAACTAAAAAAAGCCATAATTTCTCTTCCTCAGCACAATCTAGTTACTTTGGTTCAGTCTGAGAGCTTATCTTCTCTCCTCCCCTTTTTTCTACCCTTCTCCCTGTGGCTGGCAGTGAGCTCTCACCCTTCTCCAGGAGAAGACAGACACCTTCTCCAGATCCATTCACACCACTCTCAACACACCCTGCCTCATTCCCAGGTTAGAGAAATAGCTTAACAACCCCAGGCTCTGAAGTACCAGGTGGAGACCCCACTGTCACAGAAAAGGATCATGGGCAGAACCAAGACCGCTGATCTAGTACCACAGATCCCAACCCCTACCCCCATTTTTGCCTAGGGTGACCAGACTGCAAGTGTGAAAAATCGGGATGGGGGTGGGGGTAATAGGAGCCTATATAAGAAAAAGACCCAAAAATCGGGACTGTCCCTATAAAATCAGGACAAGTGGTCACCCTACTTTTGCCCCATCTCATCCCACCAAGACAAAGGATGCATTGAGCTATAGTTATCTATCAGCAGTTGTGTATCTTTTATTGCCTCTTACACATCCCTCCAGGTGTTTTGTACCCAGCCACTCTCCTGCCTTAGTTCCCTCTTCAAATCAGCCATGTCATCCAAAAAACCTTCCCTGGGAAAAATTATACTCAGACAGCCCTCCAGTGGCAGCTGTCCCAATGACAATCTCCCATAGATTGCATGTGGGATACTGTACTTTACTTAGGCAAAATTCCCACCAATGTCAACAGGAGTTTGCCAGACTAAAGACGGAGCCTGTACTAAGGACCCAAATCAGTGGGGGTTTTGTCCAAGTAAGGAGAGAGTGTAATGTGTGTCCAGTTTGTTCCTGTGCTGCAACTACAGATGGGGCAACCCAGTGTCCCATGTTCTGGTAGTGGGGGCTGAGACTCCAAGCCCCTCACATCTCATGGCACAATACCTCAGTACTAACCGTGGGATAAGAATGTGATTAGAATATTTTCGATTAGCTAAACTAGTCTGAGGTCCATTCCCACCACCACCACTAGTAGTGGCACCCACTTAAAAGCTGAGAATTCACTCTTCAGGGTGGGGGATCAGTCAAGCAGCCACTCAACCCCCTATCACAAGCCTGGGTCGGACTGCCCTTATCCCCTTTACTCCCTCCCTCATGGCCCTAGGTCAGGTCAGGCCAGCCTCTCACTTCCCTTTTCCCCCTGGGTCAGCCCAACATTCTACCCCACCCTTGTTAATGGTGCATCGCCCAGAACAAACAGCCACTGCCTGTTTGTCCAGCCCGAGAGTGTGTGTGTTTGTCCGGGTGTTACTCTGTCACACACTGAATGACTGGGAGGCAAGAACTGCTGCTGTACAAGAAGGGCCCAGGAGCAGTCGGTGTTACTCACAGTGCGCAGACACTAAACAACCTGTAACAAAACTGGGAGCCCCAGAATCTCAGAACCGTTCATTAATTTTGGGTGCCCCACCAGAGTTCCCGAGGGGCTGAATTCCACAGGCTCTGAGGTCTGCTATTATTATTTGTGTTACAGCGGCACCTAGAGGCACTGACCAAAATCAGGTCCCATAGTGCCAGGTGCTGCACAGACACACTGTGAGAGACAGTCCCTGCCCCGGCAGAGATCAGGGCCCCGTTGTGTCAAGCACTGCACAGACACACAGCAGGAGCAGTCCCAGTTCTGGTTGAGATCAGGGCCCCTTGTGCCAGGTGTTGCACAGACACACAGTGAGAGACAGCCCCTCCCCTGAAGAGTGCCTAGTCTACACAGACAAAGGAAGGATTGTTATCCCCATTTTACACATGGGGAAATGAGGCCCAGAGAAATGCAGTGGTTTGTCTGAGGTCCCACACATCTGGAGCAGAGCCAGGTACTGAACCCAGGTCTTCCAGTGCCTCAGCTCCAAGCCCACCCTCTCTTTTGTGCAGCAAGTCCCATTGCTTTCCTTGGGGGCGCTAAGCGCCTCTGTAACAGACCCTGATTGATCACTGCCTGAGACAATTTTCATTTTAAACACAGCAAAGGATGCCAAAGGAGAAAGAGCAGTCTCACCAGCTCATCAGCCAGCGGCCTGTGCACTAGCACCCCTTTGCAGGATTAATTACACAAAGCCAAGTGCAGGCTAGAACAGTAGCTACAAGCATGCACCTTCTTCTGCCAGGCCTGCTCACGTGAGCCCATGGGCATGTGTGGTACAGGAGTTAACCCTGTTCTCACTAGCAAACTTATATCAAGCAGCACTTGTGCACAGCACAGGGCTAGCACGCGCAAACACTGAATCACACGCAGGGCAGTATGAGGGCCTGTCATAAACACACACGTACGTGTATGCACACAGCCACAACGGGGACACACTTCTTGAACCTGTGCTGTGGTGGACGCTGCTCTCAGGCCCTGATCCCACCACATGGAAATGGACAGTTGTCTATTGACTTCAAGGGAAATTGGAGCAGGCCCTTACTCCAGGCAATGACTGTGACTGACTACCGGGATGAGCCATCAAGCTGGTCAGCCTCCTTCATACACCCCCTGAACAGTGTACCATGGTTCAGTCCTTGCCAGCTCTCCCCTTATCCCCAGTCACTCGGTGGCTGTGTCCCCAGGCTAGTTATTTTGGTACTAACTCCTCCTCAGTCCTTTATATATCCGTTGTCATGAGTAACGCTTGCTCTGAATGAGTCTCACTCCAGATGGTTGTAAAGGTAACAGGGAATTTTTTTTTCAGAGCTATGTACAGCCCTGTCTGTCTTCTGAGATGAAATCAACAACCAGCATACGTTTCAGCTCCACACCCATATGCTCGCTTCATGCTTGGGCAGGGGTGGGCAAACTTTTTGGCCCAAGGGCCACATCTGGGTGGGGAAATTGTATGTAGGGCCATGACTGTAGGGCTAGGGCAGGGGGTTGGGATGTGGGAGGGGTGCGGGGTGCAGAAGGGCGCTCAGGGCAGGGGGTTGGGGTGCAGAGTGCAGGGGGACTCAGGGCAGGGGGTTGGGGTGCAGCAGGGGGTTGGGGGGCTCACAGCAGGGGGTTGGGGTGCAGGAGGGGTTCAGGGTGTGGGCTCCAGCCCAGCGCTGCTTACCTTGAGAGGCTCAGGGGTAACAGCGGTGTGCAGTGGGGCTAAGGCAGGCTCTCTGCCTGTCCTGGCCCCTGGAAGTGGCCATCATGTCCGGCGATGGCTCGTGGGGGTGGGGGTGGGGCAGGCGGCTCTGCCACACACTGCCCTTGCCTGTGGGTACCACCCCCGAAGCTCCCATTGGCCGCAGTTCCCCATTCCTGGCCAATGGGAGCTGCGGGGGGTGGTGCCTGCAGGCGAGGGCAGCACACAGAGCCCTCTGCCCCACCTCTCCCCTAGGGGCCACAGGGAATGTGATGCTGGCTGCTTCCAGGAGTGGCACGGGGCCAGGATAGGCAGGGAGCCTGCCTTAACCCTGCTGCATCACAGGGCTGGCAATCCCGTGGGCCAGACTGAAAGCCCTGACTGACCGGATCCGACCCACGGGCTGGAGTTTGCCCTCCCCTGTGCTAGGGCATTGCTGGTGCTCTGAACAGCCATGAAACAATGGTCAATTACCTAGAGCATCATCATTCTCTGGAATCACCTGCCATGTACATGCATACACACAAACATGCTCACCGGCATGGGATTCACGCAGGCAGGCAGACACACACACACAGAGTCAGATCCAGAACTGCTGTGCACTCAAACACAAATGCAAGCAGCACAGGGAGACCCATTTTGGGAAAGTGCAGCTAATCCAGCTGGAGAAATATAATCCCATAGATAGATGCACAATAGGAACAAGAAATCCAGCAGGCAGTAGGCTAAGGCAGAGATCTGAGTTATAAGGGACAGGACATTAGATGTGATAAGATAGCAAAAATAAAAAAATAAAAAAGTGTGATTCTGTACTATACAGGCAAAGGTAGTGGACAGGGCACTGAACTAGAACTCAGGAGACCTCGGTTCTATTCCCAGCTCTAGCCTGCTGGATGCCTCATTTTTCCCATCTGTAAAATGGGGATAATGCTTCTGACCTATTATCATGATCCTCATAAGGGCACGGAGATCCGGCTATCTGGCTCTGCTGACAGACCAACTGTAGTCAGGTTGGGGTCCCACATCACCAGAGAGGCTTAAGGGAGGTCAGAGAAGCATAACAAAAAGAACCAGCTGGGCTGGAGGGGCTGGTTTATGAGGAGAGATTAAAGGAGTGAACTCCATCCTGCCTGGTTGAGCCAGGTGGCAGTGGAGAATATGGCAGTCTGGCAGTCCCTGCAGCATGTCAAGCTGATGGAGGGATTCTTGGGGGCAGGGATGTGGGTGGAAGGAGGGAGGGGAAGTAGAAGTAATGGGATGAGGGAAAATTTAGGCTGCCTACCAGGAAAATGTTCCCAGCGGTGAGATCCATCAGATTGTGGGAAGCTGGCCACTTGGGACATGGAAACTAGATGCAGTTATGGGGGAGAATCTAGCCCAGGTGTGCAGGAGGGGCTATGGCTGATGGAACCAATAGGATTTACCCATCTCTAAATACTACTGCACACACTACAAACATGATGCAGGCCATGACACACACACACACGGTCACTCAGAATTCACCTCCCACTTGCAGTTTCCTTTAATATCTAGTGTTACATGTGTTAATTCAAGGCTCTGAGTGAGCTGTAGCCAGAGAAGCTGTGAGATGTAGCAGGATTGCTGGGCAAAGCTACAGCCCCCAGCCAGCTTTCCCCTCTGCAGAGTGTGGCGGGGAATCAGGTGTCAGCAGGCTCAGGTGTGCTGGAAAACAGAGCTGCAGCCTGGTAGTGTTACCTGCAACATGAGGCCAGCTTGTTTGGTATCACTGATTGCGCTCGTTGTTGTCAAAGTCAGAGGCCCCACACCAGCTCATGGAACATGCACTAGGAAATGAAACTACCCTCCAGAGAGAAACATGAGAGCTGGAAAGAGGGAGATATCATGTTTTGGGGTGGAAACTGAGACCAAGGGCAGGAGTGCAGAGGGTGTGCATTGCAGCCCCAGGAGCCAAAAGGTCAATACTACACCAAGCAGGGAAAAAGGCCTACATCTTGTATCACCCCATGCAGGGAGATCCCACTCTGCGTGTGTGCATCATGCCAAGCTGGGAGCCTCAAGACCCTATTGTATATGCAGGCATCACACCATGCTGGGAGTGTGGAGACCCTACCTGTGTGTGTGCAAGCATAGCACCATGCTGGGAATCGAGACCCCCACTGTGAATCTATATAACATTACACCATGCTGGGAGGCTGGAAACCCTACTCTGTCTTTGTGTGTATCACACCATGTTGGAACTGTGGAGCTCTGACTGTGTGGGCACATGTACACCGCACCATGTTGGGAATGTGGAGACCCTATGGTATGTGAGTGCATCACATGATGCAGGGAATGTGGTGCGAGTATATATATATCACAGCATGCTGGGTGTCTGTAAGCTCTGCTTTGTGTGTGTACCATCACACCATGCTGGGAGTGTGGAGACTACTCTGTGTGTGTGTGTGTGTGCACTACACCGTACAGTAGGTTATGGGGCACGGGAAAAGATCCTATTACCTGTACATCACCCCATGCGGTGTCGGTGAATATGAGACATGCTGAGAGTGTGGGAATCGAGCTGCCAGCTGTTTGAGATGGGGAGGGGAGCAGTGGGAAGACAGTCATTAAATGCGTGTGTAGATGCACAGTGTGACAGGACCAGGAGGAAACGCAGTGGTGTGTCAGACTGTCTATTAACAGTTACCAGCTGAAGAGACAATTCCAGCCCATCGCTCTGCTATTACCCGTCTCCCATCTGGGTACCGCCACAGTGCCGCTGGGCCAAACGCTGCTCCTTTCAGGGCACAAGGGAAAGCTCGCCAGTCGGTTCCTAACACACGTGCATGAGCGGGATGGCATTACCGCCATGCTGGGGCAACTGAGCCAGGCAGCATCACCACACAGCTGCCTCCACCATCACAAGCAGCACTGCGATTGAGCTGGGAAAGAGAAACAGCCAGGCAGAGGGGGATCCTGCCAGGCAACCCAGAGTTACTCAGCTGGAGTCAGTGCAGGGCCCTGGATTTAAGTCTGGAGAGCAGCCGTTGAGTGAAGACTCTGCCGAGCAGGCAGGGGGTGATTATAGTGTGACCTAGCCTTACTGGATCCGAATGTGCCTCTGCAGGGCAGGTTCCGTCCCCTGTCTCCAGAGCTCAGCAGCCTCTGCTGGGTCTTGGGTGGCCTTAGCAACAGGGCTACATTTGAAGAACAAATCACCAGCTCCTCCACTGCTGTAAATGAGCCTTGTTCCATTGATGGCGATGATTTAATGGCCAAATCAAGGCAACCCTAGTGCCAGTGAAAGCTACAAGTCCCCCAGACCCCGCGAGAACAGCTCTAGGCCCCCTGATAACAGCCCCAGGGCCCTGCAGGGACGGTGCCAGGCCCTGCAGAGACCCTGTGGTGAGCTGGGGTAGCCCAGGTGGCTGCAGCATATGTCTAGCGGTTAACTCCATTCACGGCTTCACACACAGGGCCCAGCTTCCCGTCTTGAGTCAAAGGGCTTGATCCTGCGTGGTGCCAGGCACCCTCCTCTCCCACTGCTCAGCACCGTGAGGGATGGGGCCCAAATGCCAGGAGAATGGAACTGCCGACTCTCATGGCAGCACATGGGTGCCACCATGCGTGGGGTGAGAGCTGGGGTCAGCTCTCACAGCAGAGGGCTCCCCTGTGAGAACAGCAGGGGATGGGAGTGGAAGGGCGTGCTGGTGTCCCTGGGGAAGAGGAGAAGGAGAAGTTTATGGGGGCCATGGGGAAGAGGAGGAGAGGTCTATGAGATCTAAGGAGAAGGGGGCTGGCAGCTAGGCCACTGAGAACCAATGAGCCTTCACTGGGTGATGATTTCTCTTTATATCCTTGGAAAAGTAAAGTCTTTGGGAGATGCTGAAGCCTCTGCCTTGCTTGGGGAGACCAGCCCTGGAGTCCCTGCCTCGCCAGAGGAGACCAGCTCCTGCGGGGTGGAGGCACAGATCTGCAAGAAAGCAAAGAAGAGGCAAAGCGGTCCTTGAAATCTGGCAAAGTCGGGGGAGGGACCCCAAGAGGGGAATGGAGAATGTGGAGTGGCCCTGGGGAACCCATACCACCTCCCCAAAGGCTGGGGAAAGGACAGGGATGAGGATTGGCAGCCTAGCCCACAGCAGTCGTGCTCCCCACTCTTCATAAGGGCCTGGGACTCCCTTCCCAGCGTCCCCTGAAGGGAAATGCCATGAGCTGTGCCCTGGAAGGAGCAGAAAGCCTGATCCAGGCCCAGCAGATCCTGACACCTGGCCTCATCAGCTCCAGCACCAGGCAGGAGCAGCTCTAGGGATTTTGCTGCCCCAAGCACAGCAGGCAGGCTGCCTCCGGCGGTTTGCCTGAGGAGGGTCCGCTGGTCCCGCGGCTTCGGAGGTCCTCCAAAGCCGCGAGACCAGCGGACGCTCCACAGGGACGCCTGCGGGAGGTCCACCGAAGCCGCGGGACCAGCGGACCCTCCGCAGGCAAGCCGTGGAAGGAGCCTGCCTGCCGCCCTCGCGGCGCCGGCAGAGCGCCCCCCGTGGCTTGCCGCCCCAAGCATGCGCTTGGCGTGCTGGGGCCTGGAGCCGCCCCGGCACCAGGACTGAGTGCTCACAGCTGACTGGCCAGGTCTCTGATGGGTGCGTGCCCTGGTGCTCCACTGCATAGCTGGGGGGCAGCGCAATCCCAGCCCCGCTGCCCTGGGAGGTGCCCAGCAAGCCCACGCAGCCCCCTTACCTACTCAGGTACGGCGGTTTGGTAGAGAGCAGAGAAGCGGTTGTCATGAGGAGTGTCGCGATAGAATGGGTCCACCGTTGTGATCGTCCTGGGAGCAGAGGGGGAGAGCGTCACAGAGGGAAGAGGAGTGGCAGGAGGGTGTCAGGGGCAGGGTGGAGGGCAGTGGGAGCCGGCCAGCCTCACCTGCCGACATGGGGGTGGACCAGTCTCAGAGTCTCCGTGGCATTGGGGTTGCTGCCCAGTCCAGTGACGTGGTTGTTAGTGGCGAAGCCGCCCGGCTCTTGGGGCTGGATTCCTCCACGGGTCCATCCTTCACGGTCCACGCCCTTGAGGGTGTTGTCATAAAACCTGCCAGAGGGGAGGAAACAGAGTTAAAGAGCGCTGCGTCCTGCTGGGTCTGTCAGCTGCCCAGCCCCCTCCCCACAGGCCGGGCGACCCCCTTCGCTTCCCTCCCACACACACACCTAGTCAGGCCACTCCCACTCAGACCAAGAGACAGACAGGGCATGCACATGGAGAGAGGGGAGAGCGCTGGGAGAGGCAGGGTAGAGCTCCCCCTGGGGCAGGACGGGCTGGAGGAGGCAGGGTAGAGCTGCCCCCGGGGCAGGACGGGCTGGGGGAGGCAGGGTAGAGCTGCCCCCGGGGCAGGACGGGCTGGGGGAGGCAGGGTAGAGCTCCCCCCGGGGCAGGACGGGCTGGGGGAGGCAGGGTAGAGCTCCCCCCGGGGCAGGACGGGCTGGGGGAGGCAGGGTAGAGCTCCCCCCGGGGCAGGACGGGCTGGGGGAGGCAGGGTAGAGCTCCCCCTGGGGCAGGACGGGCTGGGGGAGGCAGGGTAGAGCTCCCCCCGGGGCAGGACGGGCTGGAGGAGGCAGGGTAGAGCTCCCCCCGGGGCAGGACGGGCTGGAGGAGGCAGGGTAGAGCTCCCCCCGGGGCAGGACGGGCTGGGGGAGGCAGGGTAGAGCTCCCCCCCCGGGGCAGGACGGGCTGGGGGAGTCAGGTAGAGCTCCCCCAGAGGCAGGCTGGGCTGTGGGGAGGCAGGTAGAGCTCCCCCAGGGGCAGGAGGTGGCAGTATTTCAGACTCACTTGGAGTTGTAGCTGCTCAGGTACTTGTTGGGCAAGTCTGGGTCGTAGGGGGGCGTCACATATTTCTTGTTGTTGATGCTGAATCCGGAGAGTTCCTAGAGGGGGGACACAGGGCTAAGCTGGCCTAGGCCCGAGGGGACCCGCGGGATGCTGGGCAGGCAGCACAGGCCATGCTGACACTCACCTTGTTCCCCACGTACTCCCGGCCCAGCAGGGTGGTCTGGGTCTGCAGGGGCCTCTGCAGCCCTCGGAACTGAGTGTGGCTCAGGGGCCCTGACCCCTCGACCCCAGGCTGGGGTGCTGCATGTGGCGGGCCCTGGGGGGCGGGAGGAGACCAGGTGAATGGAGGCGCAGTCACAGACGGGGAGGGAGGAGACAGCACACAGACAGGTTACAGGCAGAGAGGAGGATACAGGCATGCAGGGAGGACTGAAGGCAGAATGGGGGGTGCCAGTGGAATGGAGGGGGCAGGCAGGGAGGCGGGGGCAGATTGGAGGTGGGATGGAGGGAGCACAAGTTGGGGGGTGCCAGGGGAATGGAGGGGGCAGGCAGGCAGGCGAGGGCAGATTGGATGCGGGATGGGGGGGTGCAGGCAGGATGGGGGGTGCCAGTGGAATGAAGGGAGCAGGCAGGCAGGCGGGGGCAGATTGGAGGCAGGATGGGGGTGCAAGCAGGATGGGAGGTGCCAGTGGATTGGAGGGCGCAGGCAGGGGCAGATTGGAGGCAGGATGGGGGGGTGCAGGCAGGATGGGAGGTGCCAGTGGAATGGAGGGCGCAGGCAGGCAGGTGGGGGCAGATTGGAGGCGGGATGGGGGGTGCAGGAAGGATGGTGGGTGCCAGTGGAATGGAGGGGGCAGGCAGGCAGGGGCAGATTGGAAGCAGGATGGGGGGTGCAGGCAGGATGCCAGTAGATTGGAGGGGGCAGGCAGGATGGGGGGGGGCAGGCAGGTCGCTCACCATGGCACTGAGGCCGTTGTCTTTGTCCCGGCTGAATCCCGTCTCTCGCTCAGAGCCCTTCGACAGCACGGGCAGGAACTCATCGCCCTGACAGGAGTTGGGACAAAGTGATGCAGCCAGGGGCAAAGTGTCACCTCCCCCATCCCAAGGACTTTGCAGCCACCCAGCTCGCCTGCATGGGGGAGCAGGGCAGAGGGTGTCACAGCCCGGCCTCTGCGGGTTCTCAGGCCCTGATTGAACTGGAAGCCCCCCAAGCACTGGGGCTTGGCCACCTATTACAGGATCCTGGGAGAGGACACCCCAAATGGCTTCCCTGGCATGGAGCTATAGCCCAGGAAAGACCCTAACTCTGCCCTCTCCACTTAGTCTCTGGGTGACTCCCCCACTCTGCCCATCCTGCCCCCCATCTCTGGGTGACCCTCCCACCCCTCCCATCCTTTGCCATCCTCCCTCTGCTCCTCCTTCTCCCCCGCTCCCGGCCCCTCTTACATGGGGGCAAGCGCTGGGCAGGAAGTCTGTCTTGGTGATGCTGATGCCAGGCTGGCTCCTCTGCAAGGGAAACACTTGGCAGTGAGGCCCCTTCCCAACGCAGGATGGGCCCAGGATTCCCCAGACAGGCTGGGCCAGGCCTGGCCAGCTCCTCCCCTTGGGATCTAAGGGGGATCCCTTGAGACCTTACTAAGGAATCTGCCGGGGTATGGAGCTGGCCCATGACATGGAGGCCCCAGGCTGGTAGGGCTGATGCCAGGCTGGAGGCGACCTCTCCTCTCTTCCCCCATGTAGCTGAGCTGTGTGTGCGTGTGAGGGGGGGGATGGTGTTTGGGATGCTGGGCCCCAAACAGCTTTGGCATGTGTTCCAGGGAAGCCCTGACGGGGCACAGGAGCCTTCAGCCTCACCCCAGCTGCCGCTCAGAGACGGTTCCGAACAAAAGGGGCAGGGGGAAGAGAAACCCACTGGAGTGGCTGGGAAACCAGGGGAGTGGGGGGGGGGTGGCAAGCTGCACAGGCTCCTGGGTAAGTGTGAGCATGCACAGCTGGGTCACCCCAGGTCCAAAGGCGGTGCTGTGCTCCACTCAGTCCAGCACAGAGATGACCACCGGGGAAGTGCGCCAGGGCCCAGCACCTACTGGCTCTCCCAGAGGAGGTGGCAGGATTGCAATGGGGTTCTGCTGGGTGCCCTCAGTGAATCCCGTCTCCTCCTTGGCTCCTATCGTCTTCCTCTGTAAGAAATCTGGAACGGGAGACGAGGCGGGGGAGTACACGGTCACCCACATTCCCAGAGGGAGTCTAACAAAGCTGGGCAACAACCAACATATCTAAGCCCCTGAAGTCACGTAACGCTGCACCTTGGGGTTTGAGCCTCCGACCTCTGTCTCTAAAATCTCCAGCCAGAGCAGAAAGATCAGCTCTGTTAATGAAGGCGGGAGCTGGCTCACCAACCTCCATTTGGTCTAGCCACTAGAGGGAGACAGGGCTTCCCATAGGGCAAGCCCGGCTTGCATCTGCATTAGCCTCACACTTAACTGGGTTGCCGGTTGAATGAAAAATGTGGCGCACATGGGAGCTGAGAGCACCAGAGAGGAAATGATCGCCGGACAAACCAATGGATTCAGATAAGCTGGGCCGTGACGACGGTGGGACCAGGCCACACAGGAGGGGGAGGAAAGATCCGGAGAAACAGCAAGTGAGCCTGGGCTCTGGCTGTGGTGTAGTGGTGCAGGTGGATAGGGGGCTGAGCGTGGAACCCTGGCTCTGACGCTGCCGGCCTGAAGGGTGACCTCAGCATAGGTGGCTGCGTGGAGGCGAGCGCGATCGTAAGGACAAAGAACCACGCGAATGACAGGGGTGAAGTTGTGCAGCTGGCATGGTCTGTGCAGGAGACAGGAACTGGGAACCCCAGAATGGCTCATGCCCAGAGGGACAATTCAGAGAGCTCCCCATGCTCCTCCGGCCCTGGGAACCCCACACCCCTTACCATTCCCAGACGGTTCTAGCCAGTAGAAAGCATAGTTCACCTAGGGTTCCCTTCGTGTTAGGGGTTCCAGTAACTCCCCCTCCCTACTTCCCCAGGGTCAGACAGCTCATCAGCAGGGAAACCCCATCCCTTAAGGCTAGAGGGACAGGGGGTTGTGCTCCCAGGCAGGGGACGGAGAGGGGCTGCTGGATGAGAATAGCAAGTCATCTTGTACATAGCACTTTCCATCCAACAGACCGTAAAGGGGTTTCCACTAAGACATGGGACCACTTCCCCACCACTGCAATGCAGCCACCTCTGGGCTGGAACATGCTTACCAGCTCACAGCGACATGACACAACGACGTAGGATAGGCAGGGGAAACAAAGAGCGTGGCCAATTGAAACTGCCAGGGGAATTTAGGGAGGCAGAAGGTAAGTGCCTGAACTGGAATTTGGCTGGGAAACGGGTTAAAAGTCCTGCTCTTAGCACAAGTCCCAGCGGACCTTTAATAACCACAAGCTGTTGGGACCTTGGCTTCCTGTCTCAGCCAAGAGACAGCATCCTCCAGCAGCGCAATGCCCCTTGGCCCCAGGCTGGGGCACGGCTCATTACAGAGTACCCGGTGTGCCTTTCCAAGCCCTGGCTAGGCCCAGTGCTGCTTAGACAGGGGGGATGGCTGAGAATTGGAAGGTGGCATGGGTACAGATGTAGCTCCTATGAATGGGCCTATGGCAGAGGCCTGGTTGGCTGCCCCAGGACGTGGCTCAGGAGGGTGCGAGGGGCTCAAGGAAGGACCGTACCTGGCTGGCCGGGAAAGTCGAAGCGGAACTTGGAGTTATACTCTGTGGACATGTACAGAGGGCCCTGCAAGGAGCAGGAGAGAGCGAGTGAACCGGGGGGGGGAAATCAGCCTTGCACCCAGCCTGCTAGTAGGCCCCTACCCACCTCCCAGCCTAGTACCCATCCTGCCAGAAGACCCCCACCCAGGGCTCTCACACACCCTGGCAGAAGACCCTCACCCACCTCCCCTGCCTGCCCTGGCAGGAGCCCTCTGGTCTGGTGCCAGGGTATCTCCCCTTCACTCCAGCACGCAGGCACACCAGGGCTGCCCCCTTGCTTTGCTGCAATGCCCAAGACAAGTGTTGGGTGGCTCCCAATTCCATCTCCTTTGCTCTGGTGCCAGCAGCGGGTCAAGGCCCAGGGAGAGCCGGTGCTGCACTCACGTGTCTGGCGTTCTCCCCCTCGACAGAGCCTTTCCCCTGTGGCTTGTGCAGGACAGGGAGTTGTCTGGGCTCCAGCCCTGTGATGGCTCGCGGCCCCTGGTCCCGTGTATCGAAGTGGACTTTCTTAACCTGCCGAGTGAGCCCCTCTGGTGAGTTCCATGGCAGCAAAGCACCAGGTCCCCACTCAGCAAGGATGGGCAAGGCTGCACAGGGTGCTGCTGAGCCTCTATATCCCCACAGGGGGGTGATCGGAGCCAAGGAACGGCTTGTATCGGGGTCGGCAACCTTTCAGAAGTGATGTGCCGAGTCTTCATTTATTCACTCCAATTTAAGGTTTCGCGTGCCAGTAATACATTTTAATGTTTTTAGAAGGTCTCTTTCTATAAGTCTATAATACAGAACTAAACTATTGTTGTATGTAAAGTAAATAAGGCTTTTAAAATGTTTAAGAAGCTTCATTTAAAATTAAATTAAAATGCAGAACCTCCCAGAGCGGTGGCCAGGGCCTGGGCAGTGTGAGTGCCATTGAAAATCAGCTCGCGTTCTGCCTTCGGCACCCGTGCCATAGGTTGCCTACCCCTGGCTTATCTGGACCTTTGCTGGAGGATGTGATGGGGAGTGTTCAAGGAGGGGAGGAACATCGCAAGTGCGCAGACCCCTGTACGTGTGTTAAATCAGCACCCTCAGATGCTGACTGTCTCTGGATGCCCCCAGCTGCAGTGCAAGCCCCAACGCTGCTCCCCCCTCTAAAGGGGAGAGGGCAGGGCAGACTTCATGCCCATTCAGTCCTTGCCCTATCTGCTGAAGCTGCCAACCCACCCCACCTGTGCGGGCGCTGCATGTAGCAGGGGCACCTGTCCAATCCAGACTGAGACCTCCCCGCAAACTCATTTCACATAGGTAACCCCCCACCTCTCAGGTCACATCATGCCAATGGGACCCGCTCCCTGACGGAGCCTGCGCTCAGGAGACAGACTGCAGCACTTTCAAGGCCTGTGGATGCTCATTAACACTGTCAGGTATTTATATTCCCATCTGAACAGAACCAAAGTGTGCTATTGTTTATTATTTGTGTTGTAGTAGCATGTAGGAGCTGCAGTCACTGACCAGGCCCTGTGTCTACACTGCATTGTAAACCCGGGTCTGTGGGACCCAGGCTTGTGGACTCTGTGTTTCCAAGCCTGCACTGGAGTGTCCACATGGCATTGTAAACCTGGGCTTACAGTCACTGGACCAGGGTCTCATAGCTGTGCTAATGTGTCCATACTACACTATGCAGACCTCCTGACTCGGGTCTGTGGCTTAAGTTGAGTCCACACTGCAAAATGCCAGGGCTTGGCCCCAAGTCAAAGTCTAGCAGGGTCCTATGACCTGGCTCTTGGGTGCTTGCTGACCTGAGTCAGACCAATGTGTGTGTGGATGGAAGGGGGAATTGGGCTCAAACCTGAGTCAGAACCTGGGCTTTGTGTGCAGTGTAGACATACCCAAAGGTGCTAGGTGCTGTACAGACACAAAACCAGGATGAGCTCTGTCCCAAAGACCTGATGATCTAAGACAAGAGACAACAGATGGATACAACCAAAGCTAATTTTGTAAGTTCCATTTTCCTTGTTGCATGTAGTTAATAAAGTAAAAGAGTTGCATTGTTTATAATTATTAAAGGGTTAAGGCCCTCTCTGTCCCCAGCCCCACAATCTAGCACTAGCTCTGGGATGGAACGTACCATCTACACAATCCTCTAGTCACAATGTCACCAGGCTGCATTGCCAATGGCAAACCCATATTGGACAGGGTCGTGATCCATGAGCTGGCCAGGCACAGAGCCAGGGCTTACTGGACACTTACGGCTTTGGTGGTGGGGAAGGAAATGGGCTTGTCTCGAACAAACCCGCTCCCCGGCTGGTAGACGCTCCAGGGCAGGGGGTACTTGCCATCTGGAAGCTGGAGGGGCCGGAAGTGCTTGGTGGTCACTGTGTCATAGTTATCTTGAAGGAGCTGTCTAGAGCGGGAGGAAGAGAACAAGTGTGGGATAATGATAGCTAGGTCTTCTGTAGATCTCACAGTGCTCAGGAGATCAGGGTCATTACAGATGGGGAAACGGAGGCACAGGCGGGGGAAGTGACTTGCCCAAGGTGGCAAAGCAGGCCAGTGACAGAGCTGGGAAGAAAACCCAGATCTCCCGAGGCCCAGGCAAGTTGCTCCATCTGCTAGGCCACACTGCAGGACAGTCCCTTCCCTGAACGTGATCCCAGCTCTGCACTGATACACCCACCTCCCCAAGGGGTGAGAGGGGAGCAGTGAGGGAGACGTACCAACCTGGGGTACACTCCTAGGGCTGTCCTGTTGGGATAACACCCAGGGTGGGAGAGGTGTCTATAGTCCATGGGACGGTCCCCACCCTGCACACAATCCCAGTTGTACCCAGCCCTTCTCATCTCCTCAAGTACAGCCTACCCCACAGCTGGATTATCCACTTGATCCAGGCTGGCCTTGTAAGAGACGACAGGACGGTAATTGGACTTGTACCCAGCTCCTGAGTGGTAGCCAACGCGAGGATGGAATCTCTCCTGCCCTGCCAAAGAGAACAGGGGAATCGCAGCTATCAGCCACACAGGCAATGGGGGGGGCCCGTGGCGAGAGAGACACTTGCTCAGGTTGGGAGACTCCTCCTGAGCCCTTAATGCTGTTAGAGCTTTTGAAAGGACTTGCTCTTCCAGGACAATCCCCAAACTCCAAATTGCAATGGCACCTCGGCAGTTGGCATCACCAGGGATTAAACTTGGGAGCCTGAGCTGAAGCAGCAGGTCCGTTAGACTGGCACCAGGGCAGGACTCATACATGGCTATACAGGCTCTGGCCACTAGAGGGGACCAGAGAGCACAGATAGGCAGTTCAAGACTATGTGACTGCGGACAGGGCCAGGGCCAAGCATGGTGGGGAGCTGTGAGGGGGATTCAGTCCTTAGTGGGTTAGCGCTGGGGACACAGGGGCCTTGCTAGGGAAGCTGCCCAGGGTCTTGGCCCTACTGGGATACTGAGGCTGGGGTCAGGCCAGCAGTGCACTGTGGGTAAGTGGTGCACGGTGGAAGGGAAGTGCTGCTGGCTGGCTCCTTGAGCCCAGCGGGTCAGTGATGGCCAGCACACAGGGATGCAGGGAACGTCATTCACATGGCCTGCTGGGGCACCAGCTCCAGGGCTGGCATGGACTTCACCATCCCCTCCCCTAATCCTTCACAACCACAGAGCCAGGAGCGCCGGCAGCCTTTTTGGCGCCCTAGGCGGCGGAAGGTTCCGCCCCCAAAATACTGCCGACAACCGTGGCGGCCGAACATCCAGCCGCCGCGGTCGCCACCCCCCAAATCTCAGTGCCCTAGGCAACCACCTAGGTCGCCTAATGGGTTGCGCCGGCCCTGCACACAGCACACTTCCTGCGGGGCCCTTACCGTAAGCCGTGCCGTAGCTGGTGGCGTAGAACTTCAGAGGGTCCACGCTCCCACCAGTGCTGGTCCTCACATAGGGTGAGACACCGCCCAGAGGGAGGCGCCCCATGGTGGAGGGAGGGCTGGATCTTCGGGGGCCAGGCTGCCCAGCGGCTATAGAGACAGAGGACGTGGTACAGCTGAGCATGGGGACAAGAAGACCACCACCTACCCTGCCCGGCTCAGCTGCTCCTCCGGTGTCTCCCTGGCAACGGAGTGTGAGGTCATACCTGTGGCACTGTGATGTCAGAGCAGGGGCAAGGACAAAGCCCAGCTCTGAGCCCATTGCCCTTCTGGGGCAGCAAGCCAGCGGACCCCAGAGTCAGGGCAGGGAAGGACCGCAGAGACCTGGATCTCCTGGGGACAGGGGAAGGGCCCAGAGCCCTGAGTCCCAGCATCACAGTTCTGACTCCAAGGAGGGAGAGCTCGGTGGTTTGAGCATTGGCCTGTTAAACCCCGGGTTGTGAGTTCAATCCTTGAGGGGGCTATTTAGGGATCTGGGGCAAAAATCTGTCTGGGGACTGGTCCTGCTTTGAGCAGGGGGTGGGACTAGATGACCTCCTGAGGTCCCTTCCAACCCTCATAGTCTATGATCCTGCCAGGGCCTGGAGGTGACAGGGAACTGTGCTGAGCCCAGGGCTATGGGACACTTTCTGGGAGAGCCCAGGGCCATGAGTCACTGTGTTACCCCCATCTCAGTTAGAGGAAGACTTTTGGTGGTAGCTGGGTGTCCTGACCCCACCAGCCCTTCAGCCACTCATGCACTCTCCCAGGGCTCTGCCAGCCCCTACTTGCCTTGAAGGGCAATACTTGGTACACCACAAACTCCTCAAAATCATCCCCCCATAGTGTCCAGCCCCTGACACTGAACCCTCACAGTAACTACTATGTTCACTACTCTCAAGGGAACAATACACCCACCAGCTTGTTTGAGTCAACCGAGTGTCTACTCCAGTATAACAACATAGCCCTGGCATCTCTTTACAGGGACAACCAATCCGAGTTTATTAACAAAGGTTAAGATTGAAGAGCTACCGAGCAAGGGTAATAAGAGCAGCCAGTTACACATAAAACCAAAGGTACGTGTGTGTCTTAGAGCCTCAACAACTTTTAACAGGTGAAAATCTCATCTGAGGCAACCTCCCAGCATCACTAGCCCAGGAGGCCAGAAGCCAACTTTCATTAATGGGAAAAGTGCTGATCTTTTTGCTGCCTGACTGAAGGTGTCCTTTTGCCTTTCCCTTATGCCCCCGCCCCCCAAGTTCATTGTCTTTGCAACTCTGACAAGACAGGCCTTGCAGTCTAGTCTCCAGTGTCTTCCCATCCTCCTGTGTATGTCATAGACAGATTTGGCTTAATTTACATGATACAGAGACATATCTTCTCTCCTGTCTGGCAGAAACCTGTGGGTCAGCTCTGCCTGGTTACAGACTTTAAGACACAGTGCCAGGATGTACACATCACTTTTAATTTATATGCTCAGTACGTACATTTCACAATGGTATTAGTGACCAGCATGATGCCAGATTTCATTTGATACCTTACACTATGCTATTTCTGGATAAATAGCCTGACAGCTAGGCATAGCGGGTTTGTCAGGCCTGTTAGACATTGCTGTTACAGGATAAGGGACCCTTTGACAGTTGGCACTGAGGGGTTCAGAGGGTCACCTACTAACAGTGTCACCCAGAGAGTTACCAGGAGATTTTGCTTTCCCTCCTCTCCTCCAAGGCTCCTTTTTCGGCTTCTCTTCCCCCTCCCTGAGCCCTTCTGCTCCAGCTCCCCAGCAGAGAACTTCCTGCACCTGTTGGTGGAGCTCCCCAAGTCTGGTTATCCACCCAATCGCCTCTGGGGCAGTTTTATCCAGTGTAGGCTGGGGATTAGCAAGAGGCTCTGTCTCTACAGAGAGGATGATCTGGCCCCAGACTGGAGTTTGCAGACAGTCCAGGAACTTACCGGAGAGGGTCGGGCCCAGCACAACTAGAGGCTCAGATGGCAGGAGCATATGTGCATCCCCCCCACCAATAAAGAAGTGGCACATGCTGAGCATCTTCTTGCTGTACTCTGCCCGAGGAGCTGTCCTTACGAACTCTAGAAGCCCCAGAGAAGGCCCCTCCAAACTACTTAATCATAGAATATCAGGGTTGGAAGGGACCTCAGGAGGTCATCTAATCCAACCCCCTGCTCAAAGCAGGACCAATCCCCAACTAAATCATCCCAGCCAGGGCTTTGTCAAGCCTGACCTTAAAAACCTCTAAGGAAGGAGATTCCACCACCTCCCTAGGGAACCCATTCCAGTGCTTCACCACCCTCCTAGTGAAAAAGTTTTTCCTAATATCCAACCTAAACCTCCCCCACTGCAGCTTGAGACCATTGCTCCTTGTTCTGTCATCTGGTACCACTGAGAACAGTCTAGATCCATCCTCTTTGGAACCCCCTTCATGGCACCTGGCCTTCCTGCTGCTGCCTGGGTAACTCAGGGGCTTGTACCCACCTCTGAGTTCCAAGGGTCAGCGCAGGAATAAGACGTGTTGGTACTTTTCCAGGCTCTGCCCACAACCCAAGCTCCACCCCTTCACTCATGACACAGGCAGGAGGCGCTACCCACACTAGGTTATGAAATTCCCCGTCATTATTCTTTGTATTACTGTAGTGTCTAGGAATTCCAGTAGGTTCTGTACAAACCGAACAAAAAGACCTGCCCCCAAAGAGCTGGCAATCATCTGATCCTCCCTCCTCTTTCTCATTTGCTTTGATCAACAGTGAAAGAACTGACAATGTTAACAGCCACCGCATTGTTCGGCTTCCGAGTTAACAGGTGCAGACGAATGGGGATATTGCCCCTTCTCAGAGCCATCATTCCAGGCTGTCTGCAGGCTGAGGCAGAGGCCCTTAGAGGGGCTGCATCACAAAGTGTTTTGTACAAAATCAGGGGGTGAGACTTCTTCCCTGTTCAGTGATCAGGCAGATCGCGGAGCAAGAGAGGCAGATCCCAGGGGAGAGCCCTGGGCCGATTTGGGCCCTGCCATGCCACTGAACCCAGCCCAGCTCCAGCACATGTTGCTGAGCCAGAAGCCCGTTCTTCCACCATCAGCTAAGTCCAATGGCCATAAACAGAGACACTGGCTGGCCCAACAGAAGGAATTCCGGGTCTTTCACCTCCCCTGGCTCCCATCTGACCCCAGGCTGCACGTAGGCAGACCTTGGTAGACAGCTGTTCAGATCCTTGAGGGAGGAGGTTTTGAGGGGGCGGGGGGCTTTGGGGATCTCAGTGAGCAGTATAAACCCATCATGGCTATTGCCACTGGCTGCCCCTCCTGTTGGCACGCTCAGCAGAGAGACCATGGAGCCAGCCGTCCCCCCTTAGCACTGAGGGTCAATCCCGCAGGGACAGGGCTGAGCCACACTTATTTGGGCTGGGGAGGGTGCTGGGAACAGAGGGACCACACAGGCAGCTTCCCCTGCTCACTCTGCCGCCTCCCAGCTCTGCCTACCCCACACCCTTCTCCCGCTCCCCCCTTACCTGCCCCAGGCAAGGCTCTGGCAAGGTCCTGGCAGGCGCTGGGCAGGGTTAGGAGCTCGCTGGAGGAATGTGCAGGCCTGTCCAGTCACAGCCAGTATCCTAGCAACCGGTGCATAGCAACCAAATGGAGAAACAGGACAGCTTCCAGCAGGAGGGAGCAGAGACCCAGGCTGCAGGGGGATCTCAAAGCACTTTACAAGCACTCACAAAGCAGGCCAACATCCCAGACGAGGACTGTAGGTATTTCCAGCCCTGCTGCCTGATTGCAGCACATCTGGCCTGGATGGGCCCTGAGCCACGCAGAGGGCACTACACAGGCACAGGTGCCCAGAGTACCCAAGCGCCTGCTGCACCCATGTCCCCACATTACTGTGAGGCAACAGAGGCAGGGAGAGCAGCCAGTGGGGCTGTGGCGACTGCATTAGGCAGACAGAAAGCAAGGGGCGAGGAGATGCCGCCACAAGGTGCTTGGCTGAGAGCAAGTGGTGGAGGGATTGGCCAGGCCATCGGGTAGCAAACCCAGGGGAGCCTTCACCTTGCTTAGCTCCCAGCCCTTCAGCATTCAGGAGGCAGTAACACCCCACAGCCATTCCTTGGTACTGCAGCTGAGGCTAATCTCCCTTGATCCTGGGACAGCTCCTGTTGAGTCTCAAAGACACTGAGCTAGGAATCTTTCCCAAGAGCTTCAAGGGAACAGAGCAGTTGCTATGTGTGTCCCTGCTCCCCTCTTTCCACTAGCCAGAGGTCCTGTCTTCTGCCCTGCAATGAAATGACAGGACCCATCACCTCCCTGTAGCAATGAGATACTTAAAAACCTACTGTCCCCCGCTATCCAGAGCCAGCCCCACCTCTTCCCTTCACAATCCCAGGGCTCTGAAAGCCAACCACCGGCCAGCACCTTCGGTCTCCTCATTGCAGAGGCTGCTTGCAGGAAAGGAAGATGAGAGAAGAGAAAAAGAAAGGAGGAATGAAGGCCTGGCCACTATAACTAAGGCGCTGCATAAATTGCAGGGTGTTTGTCACAGCTCAATGTTTGAATTTCACAGGACAGGCACAACCCCCAAGTCTCCCCTTTCCCTGCCCCAAACTGCTGCAATTTTTCCCATGGGGCGGTGGAAGCAGGCATCCTGGCTTCCACCTCCTGCCTGAAGCCACAGCTACTCATGGGGGTAGGCAACAGGTCAGTCCTATCCTGGGGAGCACGGTAGGATGGTGGGCCGGTGCAGCTGTTTCACCACATGGCACCAGCTGTCCAAGGCCATCTCGGTCTAGGCTGCAGCTGCTGCTCCCTGCCTGGCTGGTGGGGAGAGAGGGACGGCACCAATAACACATAGTGGTTAGGAGCCCTGGGCTGTCTCGACCTACAGCAGCCCCTGGCAGACCCAGGGGAAACCCTGCAAGAGCTGAGACTAGGATCTGCACTTGGCACACAACCAGGTGCATGAGGGGGCCCTGCCCTGGCAAAGAGTGGAGGTGAGTCTGGAATCCATCTTTCCACCCCGCTCCCCAGCACTGGGGTAGGGCCCCCTAACACACCATCTCACGCACCCAGTGGCAGATCCTGGGCTCAGCCCTTGCCATGTCTCCCCTAGGCCTGCTGCTGGGCCATGTCTCCTAACCGCAGCATTGTCAGCACTGCTCCCCTCTCCCTGCTGGCCAGGCAGGCAGCTCTAATGACAGCCTGAGCTGGATGGACAGTGTCATTTGGTGAAACCAGCCCAGCCTGCACCCCATTACTGTGAGTTGTTCCATCCCCACTGCAGTCTCCCCCCTTTATTGGAAAAATCACAATATTGGGCTAATTTCACAATTTCCATGCAGTCCCTGAAGCCATGATTTAACAGGGCCTTACCGATAACACCAGAGAGAGAGATGGCAGTCAGGCCAGGTGCATCCTGGGAGTGCAGTCCAAGGAGTAGATGAGAACAGGCTGGTCACATGGCATTGGCTCCTCCTCCTCTCCAGCTGATACATTGCGATAAATGAAGCTAAACTCATCAAAACGACTCCTAGCATCTTTCCCATGGCAGCAATTGCTGTAGGGACACAATCTGAACACCAGTGGGAGGGGAGCGGCCAAGAGAGAGACTCTCTAGAAGGGCAGCTCTTTGGGGCAGGAACTGCCCACCTGGTCTGCGTTTGCACAACCCCAGGCATAGCACAATGGGGGCCTGGTGCATGATTGCAACTCATAGGTGCTTCTGCAACAAAAAATAATTGCACAGGATTCACTCTTGGAAAAGGTTGGAGACTGCTCAGTTTAAGCAAACCGTTTTCAGCCTGCAGGGTTGGTTGGGCACATAATTAGTCATTAACCTCACAAGGGATTGAGCATTGCTGTTCCCTTCCTAGAGCAAGTGTATTTAAATAGGAGGCTGGAGAAGAGTGAGTGGTGAATACTCTTCCTGCTGGATGGGTCTATCTTTCTCCCCCACCCCGCCCCTCCCTTTACACTGAATTTACCCATTGGTGGGCCCTGGCCACAAGGATTTACAACAAATGGTTAATGGAGAGACTGTAGCCATCAGAGAGGCCCCCACGGTCAAACAAGAGGAATTACACAATGAATCAAAGCACACTGTCATAATGCTATCACCTTCTATTTCTCTCACACCAAGATGCTCTACAAGCTATATACATACAGTGCCACTGAAATGCAGCCACTTCTGAGGTGGACTGCTGCACCCGTACAACAGTGGGACAAATCCACGTAGAAATTCTCACGGTCAGGGATAGTGCTTGAAACTTTATTCAGTGGGGTTTGGAAACCCGGGTAGAAGCAACCACGGGGTGGAGGATTCCAGGAACCAGGACTGCAGCACTGCAGGCTGCCAAATAGGTATAGGCACCTCAGCCACTGCTGCTAGGGATGAGAAGAGGATCCCGGAGCAGACAGGGTGCCTCACTGTGAAGGCTCAAAGAGGTACTCCAGGTCCGGCTGCCGCAGCCTCTGCTCCTTGTTCTTGTTCTTGGTGAACTCTCTCAGCATCACCATGACATCATTCTCAAACACCTCCGGGGTGGGCTTTGCTTCTTCAGGGAGAAAGGACACAGGATGAGACACAGCATCCCCACCCCCATTTCTCAAAGTCACCAGCTTCTCATCTTTGTGCAGCCAATCAGGAGTCACACTGAACCCAGTCTCATATCCCTCTAAAGTTGTAATGCCTCTTTCAAGTCTGCTTCACTAAACACCATGGGAACTCAGGTCAGAGCAGCTAACCACTCCTCCTAGTGAGACCCATCTCAGATGGCAGCAAACAGCTCTAGGATACAGAGGGAGTAAAACCCTGCACCCATTCAATTAGTGCAGTACAGGGGAATTACTTCCTGCCCTCAGTTTATGATCATCCTGTGCCTTGAAGCATGAGGATTGGAAGCCCTGGACATTTTCTGAGCAAGAGTCACTGCAGTTGCTATTCTGATCCCCATATTGTATATTGCTGTGTGTGGAGCCCAGGTGAGCTGAGATACACTCAACATCCCAGAAAGCTTTCTGCTCCACCTCTTCATAGGAGACAGGGCCCAGCTATAAAACCTAGCTCCTGTAGATTTTACAAAGATCAGTGTCATTACCCCTATTTTGTAGATGGGGAAACTGAGGCAGAGGGAGGGGGAAATGACCCAGCAGACCTGTAGCTGACCTGGAAATAGAGCCCAGGTCTCCTGAGCCCCAGCCCACTGCTCTATCATCTAGGCCACACTGCCTCCCCCGAAGAGGGCCCTGTTGCAATACAGTACCTGTTGCCCAGTAGTAAATATCCCAGTCATTGCTGGGCTCGTTGATCAGACGGTCATAGAGGTTCAGCTGCCTCTCAGTCATGCTGTTCAGATTCTCCTTTGCAAAGAGGCTAATTGAGGAGAGAGAGAAACCAGGAAGCACGAGGAACATAGGAACTGCCAGGCTCAGAGCCAGAGTCCGTCCAGCCCAGCATCCTGTATGACTCTGGCCAGTGCCAGCAGCAGGCAGGTGTGACATAATCTACCCCCAAGAAGGGCTCATCCAGGTCTCTAATAGTTAAAGATCAGCGTAACCCTGTAGTGGAGCTCTAATATCCCTGCCATCATCTGTTATCATTAATTATAACTCTGGATATTTTAGCTATGCATAGAAATGTCAGGTCACTTGGGAATCTTACCATGTTCCTGACCTCACCGACTTCTTGTGGTAGGGAGTTCCACAAGCTAATTATGTACGGTGTGAAAAAGGATTCCCCTCTATCAGTTCTGAACTTCCCAGTGTTCTAGTTAATTGACTGCCCCATTGTGCTTGTTATGCAGGGCTGTCCAGAAGATTCAGGGGGTCTGGGGCAAAGCAATTTTGAGGGCCCCTTCCATAAAAAAAGTTGCAATGCTATAGAATACTATATTCTCATGAGGGCCCCACTTGCCCCCCCCCCGGCAGCCCTGTTGTTATGAGGCAGGGAGAACAGAAGCTCCCAACCTTGCTTTTCTAGACCAGCCATTCTTTTATCAATGTATGGTCCCCTCTTACTTGTCTCCTTTCTAAAACAATAATCTCAGTTTTTAATTTCTCTCTTTGTAGGAGAGTTTTTCCAGGCCCTTGTTCTTATGTTCTTGATCATTCTCAACCACCTCTTTTCGGCAACACCCTTTTGGAGATGGGGTAACAATACATCACGCATTAGCCAGCTGAGGCCGCACTACTGATTTATAGGACAGCATTAAAATATTTTATCAGCACTGAATTTCACCTGCCATGGTGCTGCCCATTCCCCTAACTGGGCTCGGTCCTGCTGAAGTTCCAGGCAGTGCCCTGTTATTTGACTAATCTCAGTAACTTCGTGTCCTCTGCACGTTTGTGACCTCGCTCTGCAGATCACTACTGACACTGAACAGCACAGGACCTGGCCCGGAACCTAAAGGCAACCTCGGTTCCCCGCCGTGGGGGAACGGGGAAGCCCGGCAGAGCCAAGGAGGGCCGGGAGAGCTGCTGGGGAGGCGGAGACCCTCATGCCCGCCCCGTGCCCCACGAAGGGGGCAGGAAGCGAAGCCACCCAGGGAACGTAGCAGCCCGATCCGGGCCGCCCTTACCTGAGCAGCAGGCAGTTCTCCAGCATGCCTCGCTTCCTGCTCTCGTACAGGAGCCGGGCTCTCTTGGCCTGCAGGGGCTCGCTGGGCCGCTCCTGCCAGGGGGGCAGGGGGATCTCCAGCAGGTCCTTCCGCGAGTCGGCCGGGGAGCCCCCCCGGTAGCCGCGCCGGGCGCGGAGAGCCCCTCGGGAGAGAGACAGGAGCTGCCGAGAGAGGGGGCGCGTGAGGGGGGAGGGGCTAGGACCCGCCCAACCCCCCGCAGGGAGCCCGGAGCCCACGCGGGGCGGGGGTTGAACGCCAGGCTCCGCCCCTCCCCCGGAGAAACCTGCCCCGCTCACCCGAAGCCCCATCGCCGTCGCCATCCCGCTCCCTGGGCCCGGCCGCTCTACTCCGCCCTCCCCCGCTCTCTATGGCACCTCCGGCCCCGGCGGGCGGGGGGCGGAAGGGGCGGGGCCTGCGGCGGAAGGGGCGTGGCGTGACGGCGCTGGCTGTGGCGGTGAGCGGTTCGCGCGCTTCGGGCCTGCTCGGGACGCTGGGCCCCGGCGCGGTAACGGGCCGGCGGGGGCCCCCGGTGACGCGATGCAGCGGGGCTGGCGCGGGGATCGGGCCCGCGGGGAGGGGGGGCCGGTCGGCCGGCGGCAGGGCCCTGAGACGGGGGGAGCCGCGTCCCTGCGCCCGCCTCGCCAGGGCAGCGCCGGGCGGGCCCTGCTCTCCCGGGGGTTGGGTGAAACTGGCGGGCAGACCCGAGGAGGGGTGGATCTAACCCGGCGGGGGGGCAGATGAAGGGAGCCGGGGTGGGTAGGTCCGGGGGGGTGGGTAGATTCAGGCCGGGCGCACATGGCCGGCCCGTGTTACTGAGCCGCCTCTCCCCGCAGTGCACCGCACCTCCTTCCTTCCTGTGCTCCCGGGCTCTGGCTCCCGCCGCGGCTGGAAATATGTCCGAGGGGGTGGATCTGATCGATATCTACGCCGACGAAGAGTTCAACCAGGTGAGCGGCGAGTGAAAGCCCCACCCCCCATCCGCGGCAAGGGGTGGGGCGGAGATTTGCAGAGAGTTACTGAGAAGCCTCCTGGAGTTGGGGGGGGGGGCGTTTGGAGAAGGTTGGGCCCCCTTGCGGAGGATATTAAACTCCCGAGACTCAGAGGCTGTGAAGTAGGCTGCAAGGGACCAGAGGTGGGTCTGGTTCCTACTCGTCTGGTAAAGGCACGTGATGGGGCTTGTGTGCCAGCAAAGGAGCATTATTGTGCTGAAGGGTGGCTCTGAAAATCCCCACAGAGCTTGAGAAGCCTGCAAAGAGTGGAAGTCTTAAGTCATTATCTGGGTTCATGACTGGAATCTGCTGGGACGTTTTTTTCAGCTGAAGCTTGTGCTTGTCTGGTTACAATCTATGGGCAGTAGGGAGAAAGAAGTGGGAAATACCTATTGGACTGAAACATCCCTTAAGACAGGGAGATCTGTATTGTTGGAGAAGAGGGCAGTGGTGGATACAACAGATTGGGAATCTAGCCATCCTCTTCTGCAAAACATGAGGGTAAGAGACAGGAAATGAAACCAGAAGAGAGCTAGATGGGGTAACTGCTAGAGACCTCTCTGGGACTGTAGGCACATGAACACCACCTGATTTGGGGTACTCCGGACTTCAAGATGCTGAGCTCTTAAGGAAGTTTATCTGCTTGAATAATGGTATAATCAGAGAGGTCCCTAAATTACAAAGAAATCACCCTGATGATACCAGGAACTGAAAATCTATCCCAGATTTACAAGGAGAAAATTATTGAGACTGTGTGAGTAATAAGGAAGCTTGGGAGCTACTTGAATTCAGTGTAGTAAGGAACATGAATGCAGTGGTCCAAAGGTATTAGATTTCAGAGGAGCAAATTTTGGAGAGTTAAGAAGTCTGGACAGGTGGGTATAATGGAAGCAAGTTCAGCTCCTTGAAGATGAAAATGCTAAGTCTGAGATCATGGAAGAAGGTTAGAGATTCTTAGACAGGAAACTGCAATCAATCTTGATTACTTTCCAGGAGCAAAATGCAAAGAACAAGAGACTGCCAGTGTGGCCTCATGAGGGGTTGAACAGAAATTTGAAGGCAATAACCCCCTGTTCTGAAAAGGTGGGAGGTTACCAAATGAGACTATACCAGAAGTTAAGCCTTGAGGGAAAAGTTAACAGTGGCAAAAAAGAATGTTAACCATAAGGGAAATGTGAGAGGCTTTTACAGCTATCCTGGGAGAAACAGGAGTGCTTGATTGGAAGTAGATGCATTAATTGAGGATGGTTCTAAATGGATGAGGTCTTGAATGCCTTTCTGAAATCTTACCTTTTAAGCATTTCTTTTAAAAATTATGGTATTTCTGTGCTGTAGGACCCCCAATAGCCAGGCTTCATCCCCCCACAGAAAGCAGTTTTAACTTTAAAATAAACATGTCCCCTTGTTTGGAATCCTCTTGGGACTTTCTGATTAACTGAAAGCATCCTAGAGTACAGCATGGTTATCCAAGTCTCACTGGATCCCATGCTATAATGATAGGTCAGAATTATGTTCAGGGATGTGGCCATTGAAACATTTCAGCACAGAAATATGCTTAATTTAGTTTCCTTGCAGTTAACCTTTAACAAGCAAAATCGAGAAAGTAACTTTGGACAGTTGGGCAGTATGAGAACCTAGTAGTTATTGATAAAGAGAGTAGGTATGAGAGAACTTGGAAAATACAAACATATGCAGATTAGTGTATCAGGATTATAGGCATTCTAGGGTAATGGAAAATGACTAACAGATTTCTTGAGTCATTGGCGATTATTTTGAAAAGCCCTGGGGGAGGAGATTGGAGAAAAATAAATGTGCTACCGACTTCAGAAAAGGGAAAAAGAGAGACCCTGGCAATTACTGTTTGGAAGGTCTATCAGTTCCTAATTAAAATAAAAGTCTATAAACATCTTGGAGGATAGCAGACATATGAGCAGCGTAAGCATCATGGAATTATGAAGAAAAACAATCAAGCCCCTCATTTATTGGCTTTCTGTTATTTTGACTTTAAAGCACTTATTGTGCCACAGTAATTATCCAGGTTGGGTTGACTGTGAGTATTTTCACATGGCTTCAGAAGTGGCTGGAAAAGCAGAAACCAAGAATGGTAATAAAAGGCAATGTGTTGAGTTGGGAGAAAGATGTTTACTGGACGCAGAAAAAAAATCTGTATTGGATGTGGTCTTACTCAACATCTTCAGTGGTTCTCTGGAAATAAACAGCATGATGAAAACATTCACAGATAAAACATCTCCAACACACATGAATAGATGTAGTTTTTAAGACTAGAAGTGATCGTTGTGATCCATCTAGTCTATCCTGCATAACCAGGGCCATGGAATTTCATTTTCATTGGGAGGACGAAACCTAGAAAGCAACAGTGCTAAGAGAAAGAGGCTGTGGTGTGATTGTGGGTAGTTTGCAGAGTTGTAGCTATGTTGGCCCACAGATATTGACAGACAAGATGGGTGAGATAATGAAAGAGACAAGTGTTGGCCACCAGAAGTTGATCCAATAAAAGACATTATCTCATTCACCTTGTCTCTCTAAGGCTACGTCAACTTCAAAGTGCTGCCCCAGGATTGCTTTGATGTGTGTGTGTGGTTATGCGTGAACAGTGGGAGAGCTCCTAGAAGTGTAGGACTGGAAGGGACCTTGAAAGGTCATCCAGTCCAGTCCCCTGCCTTCACAGCAGGACCAAGTACTGTCCCTGTCAGATTTTTGCCCCAGATCCCTAAATGACCCCCTCAAGGATTGAGTTCACAACCCTGGGTTTAGGAGGCCAGTGCCCAAACCACTGAGCTATAGCTCCTGGTAATCCACCTCCATGAGGGGAATAGCTCTGCGCTCTGGGGGCGCTGTCCAAGCTAGCGCTTTAAAGCGCTTCAATGTTCTGCAGATGGGGTGATTTTTCACCCCCCCGAGCCAGCAAGTTAGAGGGCTATAAAATGTAAGTGTAGACAAGCCCTAATAGTGGCTAGTGAGTCGGGGCTTCTGTATCCTGTTGCATGTTGGATCTCAATCCTGTGACAAGACACCCCTACTCCTGGTCCCCGTGATAAGTGTTACATTCTGTGGCAAAGTAAAAATTCTAGTGCAGCTATTTGTTCACGAAATAATTCCAGAGCACAAGATTGTAATTAAATCTAAAAATGCACCACTTAATCAACATACAACTAGTCAAGGACTCGGTCCTGGGAAGGTTCAAATAAAGACATGTTTGTGGATTTGAGTTGCAGCAGGGAGATCTTAGCTGCAGAACATTGTTGCCATACAATCCCAGGTGGAGATGGGCTGTAAAGTGCTCTTGTTGTCCTAGTGAATGAGGCGACAAAGGCAGTCTTTTACAGCCAGCACATGGCAATGTGCGGAAAGGCCCTGAAAAGCCAGTTCTCTTCATGGCAAAGACAATATTAGGGTGAGACGAGATGGAAAAGTGAACAAACCTTGGGAAGATCTTTGATAAGTTATAGCTGGAGCAGCAGCAAATAGCATAATTAAGGCTGCAGAATGGTTTCCATCCCAACCCCCTATTTTTATGCACTTGTAACTTTCTGAAACTCACCTTTCAGGCTTGGTCTGTGTGCAAAGGTGACTTTTTTGGGGAGTGGAGAAACAGAAACAGCTGAGCAGTTTTTGAGAATGAGTACAAAACTATTTTCCCTGTTAAAATTCATGTAACCTTTTTAATCACCTCTGCAACTGAAATAGCTGGGGGCAGAAAATGGAAATTTGTCTTGGAAATAGCCCTTGCTTTTGAGAAGGGCTTGTGAAAATTGGAGATGATTTCATGTAGCTGTGACCCTTCGAAAGTTGCATGCTGTGTCTCTCTGCCACCCTCTCTTCCCAAGCTCATGAAGTGCCAGACTGCACATATGTGCATGCACAGCTCCCTTACCTTCACATTGAAGAGTATAGGCTGAGATTGTCAAAGCAACATAGGGGATTCAGCCACACAGGTTGACTTTAATGGAAGATGTAGTTCTGGCTGGTAGGAGCAGAAGCAGCCAAAGCAAGGACCTCTGCGTATTCAGACAACCTCCTACATTTTGGCTAGACTTTCTCTGCTCTGTGTAGATTGTCTGTTTGCTCCAACCCTCCCCCTCCCTCATAGACTCTTCACTTCAGCTTCACTCAGTCCACACCTACCTCATCCCTCTTTGCCTTTGCCCCCCTCACCTCTTTCCCCTTTCTTTCCATTTAGCTGATCACCTCCAAAATAAACCCACCTGCCCACCCCCCAAAATTGCTGCGTTAACATGACATTTGCTGTCATCACATAGTTCTCTCTGCTTGTGTGTGTACTACCCCCTTTCCCTCAAACTGTGTCTGTCTTGTTTAAATAAACAGTATGCTGTTCAAGGCAGGGGCCATTTAGTATAATGTGTATAGCCCCTAGCACAATGGGGCTCCTCCCTTGTTTGGCCCTGGCACTACGATAATAAAGGTGATTGATTAATATGTTAGCTTCTGGCCTGCTTTGAAAATCTCAAGCATAGTGTGGCTGTGTAGCCCTTGCCTCAGCCCCTGTATATCTTGAAAGGTCTTTGTACAATGCAGCACAGTCCAGTTTCTTCTATTTCCCTCTCTTAAAATATCTGCTGGAAACAGGTGGCTATTGCTGGCTGAAGTATGGTGGGATGAACAGGACAGGGAGGCAGTTATGGGAATGGAGGAGAGTTCAACGGCCTGGCATAGCTTTTCTGTAGAACCTTAACGGGCATTTCCCAACTTCACATTGTCTAACCTTGCAGTCTTGGCACTTCCTTTTGTACGGAATGCAGTGCATCTTACTGCTCTTTGCTGCAACCTTAGAGACACATGGCACAGGGTCAGGGCAACTGCATCTGTATTTCTCCTTTGTGGGGCACCCAGTTTAATTTGCAGAGCGCTCAGCCTGGACTGTGATATCCCCAGCAAGCCAGACTGCCTAAGAAGAACAGCGCCTCTCCAAAGAGCTATGGCCAGTGTATTGCCAGCAGTTATAAGTTACCATGCAGCTCCTACGTTTATTCTTAAAAAGGACTACAGAGAAAACCTATTAAAACAATAAGAAAACCTCACATGACTGCTCAGAAGCTTACCAGAGGGCACCCCCAACTCCCGCCCAGGGCTCTGATAGATTTTAGTCCTTCAAAACCCAGAACTGGGTTTTCCCCCTGGTTACAAGTTCATCTGTCTTAGATCCAGAACCCCCATCTGGGCAGATCAGCTGTTTCTTTACATAGCTCAGCCCTTTGATCTTGACCTGCAATAATGGGTAATCAGCAGACACTGATCCTCTGTTCAGTGTAAAAACAACGGAGAGTCCTTGTGGCACCTTAGAACTCCCATCTTTTCATGTACTGTGTATATATACCTGCTACTGTATTTTCCACTCCATGCATCTGATGAAGTGGGTTTTAGCCCATGAAAGCTTATAAATAAATTTGTTAGTCTTTAAGGTGCCACAAGGACTCCTCATTGTTTTTGCTGATACAGACTAACATGGCTACTACTCTGAAATCTGTTCAGGGTGGAGCTTCAAAACTGCATAACAGGAGGTGGGGAATTTGCATTAACCTCTCCCTAGGGGTTCCCCAGGAAATTGACTTCACACTTACTGTCCCCCAAAGTCCATATGTGTCTGGCACATTTTCAGTATAGTCTTTTAAACTCCCAGGTCTCTTATCTGTCGCATTGCCCCCCTCCAAGATGTTACATACAATGCCGGCCCACAATAATACATGAACTTTTACACAATATTTCAGGAAATTGCCATATCTGCCTCAGCTCGTTACTTTGATTGTCAGCTCTTTGGGGGCAGGGACTGTCTTTTGCTGTAGATGCACTGTGCCTCGCGCAATGGGGTCCTGCTCTGGGACTGGAACCACTAGGCACTACTGCAGTAGAAATAAGATAGCAGTTTATACTGAGAAATATTCTTAGTACTTTAGGATTCCAGGCAAGTCATACGTATGAAAAATACACATTAAGTGGAACTCCACATATACTCCAGGTTAAATATAGCATAGAGATATATCAGAATTAAATCTAGCCTAGAGCAAGAATTTGAAGGCAGATCAGTTTTGTGGCTAAGAAACTTCTTCGGTTGCCCATGAAAGGTGATGCTGCTGTTTTTTGTCTCCTCCCCCCCCCCCCCCCCCCCAAATGTATGTATGTCATATTCAGGGACTACCATGATGATCAAAATATCAGTCGTCATTCTGAAAGGAAACTTGCACAACACCTTGAAAAGATGAGCTTGGGAGCTTAAATTTATAACTTTGCTAGATACTGAAAATCATGGGCTCAATAGAGACACTGGATGTATGGCTTATTACAACAATCTGTAACCCACTATCATCTACACCCCAGCTGCTCCCCCGCCCCTTCCTTTCCTCCCTGTGACTGGTGGGGTGTTAACAAGCCACTTCACCTTGAAATACAGGTTAACTACTTACGCTTAACAATCTGCTCTACCTTGTATTTAGCTGTGACACTCTAATTAAGTTTCCCAGCCCCGAAGAAGAGCTCTGTTTGAGCTAGAAAGCTTGTCTCTCTCACCAACAGAAGTTGGGCCAATAAAAGATATTACCTCTCCCGCTTTGTGTGTCTAATATCCTGGGACCAACATGGCTATAACAGCACTGCATACAACATAGGTAGATCTAAGTCAATAATGACACACTGAACTTTGATGGCAATGAAAACAAATGACAAAATGCTACACGTTCTTTTTGCGGATACAGACTAACACGGCAGCTACTCTGAAACTTGTGTGTCTGAGGTTGTAGAAGAGAATTGCCTGCCAGATGCTGCATTTGAGAACCAGCCTGCAGCCCTGTGCTTGGACTTTGTTGTGAGGGGCATGAGCAGTGGCACAGAGATGACCTTAGGATGTTTGATCTGCAGAGGTGTTTTCTTTCATTGAGCCCCTGCTCTTTGGTGTGCCTTTCTAAAGGTCAGGGTTTTCTGATTGCTTTTTACCTTAGAAATACCACGTTTGGCCTGGCTCTGGTCGTCTGGCAGATGTTGAAAGTACAACCAGGCCACCTTAGCATTCCATTAACGGGTTTGTGTGGCACACAGTAGCACCTGGTTAAATTAAATTAACGGGGGGTTGGGGGGTGGTTAATAGAAAAGAGCAACACATTTGTAAGCAGAAACTAAAGAGGAAAACCCATGGAGGAGGTTTTCAAAAGTGGGCATCTAATTCCCATTGACTGCCAATGTTAGGCACCTAACACCAGTTGTACCTATGAATATCTCCCCCTATGTGACTGAAAGCTAAAGAAAGGAAGAGGCTGGCTTTAGAAGATAGGCTACGCTTTGGGATGCTAGCTGCAATCCTCCTGTAATCACAACAGTAGCCAAAAAGAAAAGGGACTTGAGTCCCCGCTTTACAAAGTATGCTAATAATTGACTGGTTGGAGGGCAGGCATTTTGACTTGGATGGGGAGACACAGGCAGTGTAAAAGGGCAGCTGGACACAGATAAATGCAAAGGAAGGGGATTTCTGTGTCGGGGGAGAAAACGCGTTCTGTGGTGGATTCCACAACTGAGGAATTGTAGCAAATGTGGGGTTCTGGATATTGATTCAGAGATTCGAAGGCCAGAAAGGACCATTGTGGTGATCTAGTCTGACCAGATGTACAACACAGGCCAGATAACTTCTCCAAAATAATTCCTAGAGCTGATCTTTCAGGAAAACATCCAATCTTGATTTTAAAATCTTCAGTGATGGAGAATCCACCACAACCCTTGGTAAATTGTTCCAATGGTTAATTACTCTATTAAAAATCTATGGCTTATTTCTAGTCTGAATTTATCTAGATTCAGCTTCCAGCCAGTGGATCATGTTCTGCCTTTCTCTGCTAGACTGAAGAGCCCATTATTAAATATTTGTTCCTCATGTCAATACTCTTCTTATCAAATGTGGAGCTTGCCAGACCAGTTTGCGACAGCAATGGATCAGCAGTCTCCTTGCGTGACCCAAGATTACCTGGTTAATAGTGGGAGTACTCATGATCCAAGCAGTGGATTGCATTCAAAGTCCTTTCTAGGGCTGAATCTCGATTACTTGCCAGTCATCATTCCTGATGTAGATACTTATAGACTCTGATCAAGTCATCCCTTAACAGTCTCTTGGCCAAGCTAAACAGATTGAGCTCCTTGTGTCTGTCACTGTAAGGCATGCTTTCTAATCCTTTAAACGTTCTCGTGGCTCTTCTCTGAAGCATCTCCAATTTATCAACGTCCTTCTTGAACTGTGGGCACCAGAACTGGACACAGTATTCCAGCAGCGGTTGCAGCACTGCATTTACAGACACAGCCCATTACAAAGCAGGGAGGCAATCTCTGTACAACTTCAGTGGTGGGATGCCAGCTACAAAATTCAGTTCTGGGCACTTTGTTATCGAAAAGGTGGCAATATATTGGGGGAGGAGGGGTTCAGAAAAGGGCAGGAGAAATGCCCAGGAGCTGGGGAGATTGAGTTGTAAAAAATATTTGTGGCTTGGCTAAGCGATGACTATGGGGAGGCAGAACCGTTTGCGGGGAGCCATGGATCTGAAGATGACTTACGGAGTGGTAGAAGGTCTAGCTAGGACGAATGGAAGGAGATTGAAAGAGGGCAGTTTTAGACCAAGTATCCAGAAAGGTCCCCCTGTGGAGACTTTTATAGGAATGTAGGATTAGTGTTCCAAGGCAGGAGGATGGTCACCCCTCCCTGGAGAGATGGACTGGTCCAGGCACTAGGGGTGATCTGTTTCATCCCCTGGACTAAGGCATGTACCTTCCTGGACTTCAGGAACTTTAGCGTAGAAATGATGCATCAAGTCAGATCCCGCCCAACTGAACCCATTGGCCATTTTATCCTTGATTTCATTGGGAGCAGGAGCAGGCCCTTAGATGTGTGTAATAGCTTTTAAATGGCTCTCTTTCTCAAAGGAATTGTCCTCTTGATCTCATGCCTCTGGCCTATCCTGGATTTACACTCCTGCTTATATTGTCTCAGTACAAGAACAAGTGTGCACTTGATGAATTAAGATAATTAACTTCAAGCATATGAAATGGCTGCTAATGCATAGTTAACCTGTGGCACTTGCTGCTGTGGGGTGTCAATAAAGCAAACAGCTTTATAAGAGTTTTGAAAGGACCATAGCATTTATTGTAACAGTAACTGGTGTAAAATAAGCTAAGGGCTCTAATGCTTTATGGTCTAAAAAGAGCGATAGGAGGAAATTGAATGCACTGCTTCCTCAAAAGCCTCTTGCCACCTCGGGTTCAGGTCTCCTAAGTTAAGCCTGGCCAGGAGATCACAGAGGAAAGCCCACATGCTGCAGAAGGCAATGCTCTTTCCTCTGAGTGCTGAATCAGTGCCCCAAAAGTATACCCGGGGGTGCTGTGCCTCTGGGATCAGTTGTAAAACAGAGGTCTTGGCCACTCGTGATCAGAAGAGGAGCCCTAGCCAGATTCCATTCTGCGTTTGGAAGTTCTCCTCATAGTTGCATTTGGATGCAGTGTTCTTCACTTCCTGTCCTACACCATTGTCCTTTTTGTGACTCCGAATGAGTCACATCTGCACACTGACACACACACTATTCCCATGAGGCTGCAGAGCCCACACAGCTACAGGAGATAGAGCCACATTCCACTGTGCCTCCTGTGTTGGCAGAATCGTGGTCTCTGTTCCACGTCAGAGGAGGTGGGGCTAGTGAGACCAATCTGGATTTGAGGTTCTCAGAGAGTGTTGGTGGCAATGAGAAAAATCCTCTCTGTCATTGAACTCCTTCATCTGAAATTTATGGCAGGAGCTTTGCAGGCACGTAGAGAAACGAGTCCTTGCCCAAGCCACTTACAGTCTGAATCAGGCAGGAAAAATGTTATACCCAAGGTGGTAATTCAGATTTAGGATGTGGAAGACACAGAGAGGCTGAAGAACCAGGAGTGTCCCTGTTACATGGTACTTCTCAGCCCAGTAGCGTTCCTTCCCATTGGCTTCTGAGAGTGGGTGTTCTAATGAAACTCAGTCTGGGCAGGAAAGAATGATTCCTCCTCAGGATTGTTTTGTGCTTAGTGTTTAATCTCTTGGGCGCACAGGCTGTTTACCAGCAGATCAGAAGCACTGGGCAGGGCAAACCTCCAGCCTGCTGGAGCCTCTCCCTTGACATGACTGGCTAGTGATTGATTGTTGCCGAGCTGGTAAACTGGCCCCGTGGGCTTGTCACAGAAATGCTCACTGATATCTTGTGTGTCCTAGGACTCCGAATTCAGTAATGCCGACCAGATGGATCTGTACGACGACGTGCTAGCAGCAAGCTCGCAGCCACCCGAAAGCCGCACCAGCAGCTCGGAGGCACCGACCGAGATCCGCCAGGAGCAGTCCCCCAAGTCAAACAGCAAATCGCCTGCCATCCTGTACACCTACAGCGGCCTGCGCAACAAACGGGCTGCCGTGTATGTGGGCAGCTTCTCCTGGGTGAGTTAGGTCACTGATGCCTGCTGGAAGCACATGGCCTAGTATGACTGTCCTCCACTTACTGGGGACAGATGCGGTGTCTTCAGTGCTTGCAGCCTGGGCTGCAGTCGTAGCTGTCAAGTGAAGTGAAATCAAGCTTGGTCTGTACGTGGATGGGGATCCTCTAAGGAAACCCATGTTCTGTAGAAAAGGGTGTGATATAGGGGGCTCTCTTCCCTTTGTGTCAATACTGAACCAGTGCCCCATCCTGGGCTTGCAAGGGCCATGCGATCAAACAGTTAGTGAGGTGTGGTAGAACAGAGACCTGGACCACCTGTGGCCAATGGTGATCTCATGGTGTGGTCTGCATGGGACTGGGATATGGAGCCTTTAACACTTCAGAGCAGTGCAGTGGGAGGGTGATGGCTCTGGGCCAACTTATGTGCTCTTGTGGCTGTGGGCTGGCTTATATGACATGAGGTGGTGGCTCTCTGAAGAACAGATGTCCCCACCACACAAGCCACTGACACGGTTGGGACTTATTGTCCCTTTTGTTGGTAGTCCCTGAGAGAAGCCAAGGACTGAATGGGCCTGGAGACTGAGCTCTGGCCCCACAACCCCTGTGATCCTTCTTGCTCCAGACCTGTTGGTGGAGTGGCACGGGGGGGAATCTTACCTTACTGCTCAAACTCTGTACGCACAGCCCTTCAATCACCACAGCTCTCCATGATGCCCTTTCTCAGATCTTACGACTGTCATTTACAGCTGCCTCCCTGGGGATTGGTGTCTCCCAGACAGAGGGTTACTAGGCTGGGCTGTATCGTCTTCCTGCTGAAAGCATTTGTGGCATCAGAAACTGGAGCCTACGCTAAAGATCCTAGGGGGAGATTGAGCAGGGTGGGCCTTGGTGGTGGTGAATGATAGATAATGCTAGTCCTGGAACAAGGGTGTGTGGGCCAGAGATCCTGCCATAGGGCCTCAGCTGCTAACGCTGTCCTCTTCCACCTGTTCTCAATCAGTGGACAACTGACCAGCAGCTGATCCAGATTATTCGCTCCGTGGGGGTCTACGATGTGGTGGAGCTGAAATTTGCGGAGAACCGAGCCAATGGGCAATCTAAAGGGTGAGAGCTCTGGAGGGGGACCCAAGGCCTTCTGGCACTGGGCCAGTCCAAAGAGTGAACACTGTTGCGGGAGACCGTGGACCTTTTCTCCAATGGGTTTGTCACCATGATCGTCGGCCTGTTCCCCGTGGGCAAGGTGTCAGCAAGGTGTCAGCCTTCTTGTGGAGCTGTGTGGAGGCTTGAAAGATGCTTGTGTGAATGGAGCTAGTGTGCCAAAGCACAGAGGATGAGGTAGTGAAGAGGTGGTGGGGAGCTGATGGGAGGAACATAGGAATGCCGGTTACCCTGTGGTGGTGGGCTGGGTTCAGCTGCAGACGGATGTCCATAGTGAGAGGTGTGAATTGCTGCTCTCTATGCTGCCTGGGCCATGGGGAGAGGTGTAGATTGAAGCACCCATGGTTGCTTGTTGGGTTGTCCCCACAGATTGTGGTCGGGGGAGGAGGGCGGGCGGGCTTGGTCCCTTGATGTGATGGGGTACTGGCCTGCCATCATTTGCTTGTCTCTGGCTCCCCCCAGGTATGCAGAGGTGGTAGTTGCCTCCGAGAACTCAGTCCACAAGCTCCTGGAGCTGCTGCCTGGCAAGATCCTCAATGGGGATAAGGTGGAGGTGAGACTGGCCACCCGGCAGAACCTGTCACAGTTTGAGGCACAGGCTCGGAAACGTAAGTGGGACAGGCCCGCCACCAGGGTGGGGCGCAGGGTGCATGAGGAAGGGGAGACTCCCATTGGGCCCTAGAGATCCTGAGCAGAGCTTCAGCAGCCTGAACCAACCAAAACCCTGGGGTGGGGGCTGAATTCCCAGGAGTCTCTGCGTGTTTTTCCTGTTGCTGCCGAGTCTGACCAGATCCTGACCCGAGTCTTTATGATCCCATTTTAGGTGCTCATAGACTGCGAAGATCCCTCGTAGCCTCCTCCTCCTCCTCCTCTCCAAACTGAATGGGCTTAAGCTCTTCAGCCTATCATCATAGCTAAGACCCTCCATATCTATTAGTAGCTCTTCTCTGGACCTTCTCCAGAATTTGTACATCCCTGCGGAGGTAAGGTGCCCAACACTGGACGCAGTAATCCAGCTGGGGCCTCACCATGGGCCTTGTACAATGGCCTTTTTCCTCAGTCTGATGGCCCAACATCCCAGCCCCGCCCAGCTAGGGGGCGCTGTGCAGCTGGAGGTGCCATCTTTCCAGGGACACACATGGTGAAACTGGTCACCTGTGGCCATTGTCGATCACATGGCACGTTTCATAAGAGGAGAATTACTGCCCCCAGTGCCCTGGACAAATTCCAACTGGGCGACTGTCCTGCAGCCTTCACGTGCCCCAGGCAGCTGCAGTGGAACACCAAATTTTCCATTGCCCATCCTGAATTGTCAAAAGGAAGTGCTCTGCACTGTCAGACCGCTGCCACCTTCTGCCATGGAGGTGGCTGCATTTCAGTGGTAGGTGAGAGGTTCCTGTGTTCTGTCCCTTACCTCACAGGGCTGTTGTGAGGCTGTGGCTTTGTCTGCACTGGAGAATTGCCCTGGCTATAGCCATTGGTGTAGCTGTGCTCATCCTGATGGAGCCGACCAACACCTGGCATTAATGGAGCTTCTACCTGGATGAAACCAGGCCAGCTCATAGCAGTTTACCATGGACACTAGGGGGTTTGCACCAGTGGCTGTTACAGGACCACTCACCAGGGCAGGCAAGGCCTCAGTGTGTCTCCAGCCCTTTGATTCTGGGCTGAAAGGGGCTAGAGAAGGGAAAGTTTCCTTGCAGTAGTAATTCCTTGGCTTGTTCCCATGGCTGCAGATGAGCAACATCTGCATGTCTGCTGCAGATCTAACCCCCTCAGACTCCTTCATGGTCAGCATCTGGTTACTTGCTCTCCAGTACTTGGTAGCCATGGGAGTTTTGGATCCAAGCTATGTCCCTCTAAGTTTGTTCACCTTATAATCCACTCCCCTAGGGGATTGCAGGCTCTCTGGGTCAGGCTCACTTAAAGTATTGGCAGGATTTCAGTCTCTGCCTCTGTGCAGGCCCAAACCAGCTGTATTAACCAACAAACAGGCACGCTCTGACTCACGCGGTGCCCGGTGACCTCTCTGCTGCAGCCTCCTGCCATTTGTCAGGGCTTTTGGCTTCTGCCCGGGTAATCAGTTTGCTTTGCAACTTCCATCCCTTGTGTTCTTCACTGGGGCACTGCCTTGGAAGCTTTCCTGATGTCTTGGTGGAGAGCAATCACGCACTGGCTGAGGCCCGTGGAAGTGGAGGCTACGTTTGGCTGGCTGGATCTTTCTCTTGGCACCTCAGACTCTGCTGAAATCAGGCGTGTGGCCATGGGAGATGGGTGCCCCGATCTCGAGGCGGGGAGGTGATAGGGGCTGGTGCAGGGTCGAGGGGACGATATGTCCCTCCCTCAGTCACTGGGTCATTCCATCCCCCACCTCCTTCCCCCCTCCCCAGGCTTGTGGGGGCTGCTGCACCAGCTGGCTCCCTTCAGGTGGCTTTCCTATGGGTGAAGTCACCCCCATGCTCACAGGCCATTCCTCTTCTCTGCTGGCTAACAGGGGTGCCGCCGAGGGCTCACTCTCGGGACTCCTGGGATACGATGGATGGCCGAGCCACGCCGACGGAGAATGCCGTGCCGCCCCCTCGTGTGGAGAAGCCCCCTTCTGTGCTGTCTTTCTTTAACCGCCCCCCTGCCGCCATGCCCCTCATGGCCCTGCCCCCTCCCCCGATGCCTCCCCCGCCACCTCTCTCCTCCAGCTTTGGAGTGCCACCTCCCCCGCCAGGAATCCACTACCAGCATCTAATGCCCCCTCCCCCTCGACTGCCCCCCCACCTGGCTGTGCCACCTCCAGGGGCAGTCCCTCCTGCCCTGCACCTCAACCCTGCCTTCTTCCCCCCGCCAAATGCAGCACTGGCCCCCCCGCTGGACACCTATAAGACCTCTGCAGCATATAACCACAGCAGGTGAGAGCAGCTGCAGCCTCTGCTGCATTTGGAAAGGACGGGCTGGGATTGTGGGGGCAGGAGATCTGGGTCTACTGGACCCCAAGAGGGCAAAAGCTGTTGCTATGGGGTGCCAGGTTGGTGTCCTGGGGAACCTCTGCCAAGTGGGCAGTGAGCCTGGGATGCGCCCTGGTTGGTGCCCCTGGGGAGCTCTGCCAGGTGGGCATTGACCCTCAGCACCTGTCGGGTCAGTCCCCAGGGGTGGGAGCTTTCTCCCTGTGCCCAGCTAACAGGCGCATGCTCTGTTCTGTGCAGTCGAGATTTGGGCCCACTGCTTCCCCCAGTGAGCGAAGCCGAGTTTGAGGAGATCATGAACAGGAACCGAGCGATTTCCAGCAGTGCCATTTCCAAAGCAGTGTCCGGAGCCAGCGCAGGTAACAGCGTCCCCCTGACACCTGTCATCCTCCATTCCCTGCCCGGTCCTTTTCCTCACCCCTCTCCTCATCTCCTGCAGGGGATTACAGTGATGCCATAGAGACCCTGCTTACGGCCATCGCCGTTATCAAACAGTCTCGCGTAGCCAACGACGAGCGGTGCCGCGTCCTCATCTCCTCCCTCAAGGATTGTCTTCATGGGATTGAAGCCAAGTCCTACAGCATGGGTGCCAGCAGCAGCTCCTCCAGGTAAATCCTTGCCAACCAGAGTAGAAGGGGAGAACTCCTTGCTCTCATCTTGGGCCTCTGGTGGAGATTTGGGGGGCAGGCATAGCTCACTATCCTTTGGGGAAGACCTGAGTGGGAGGCAGCAGCCCCTTTATCTGAAGATCTGGAGGGGAGCACGGCTTGGGAGATGCTCAGCGCCTGGCCTTGTCTTCCAGAAAAAGACACCGGTCTCGGGAGAGGTCGCCCAGTCGGTCCCGTGAGAGCAGCAGGAGGCACCGGGACCCGCTCCATAATGAGGATCGGCACGAGGATTATTTCCAAGAAAGGAACCGGGAGCATGAGAGACATCGGGACAGGGACAGAGAAAGGGACCGGCACCACTGAGAAAGGTGAGCTGGCCCGAGGCCCTGCTCCTTCTATCCTCTTCGTGCTGCGGGGCCATCTACCTGCTGCCGATGGAGCACCCTTTCCCCTAGAGGGACATAGCAACCTCCTAGGGATGCAGACTGGACGTTATGCAGTCCATTTCTCCTGGCTTTTAGCAGTTGACTGTCCGTGGCTAACATGGTAACTACAGTCAGTGGCCACCCTCTGGATCTCAAGCAACAAATGATCTTTCATTGCCCGCAACGGGTGTTCCAAGAGGGAAAGCCCTAGGGGAGAAGAGAAGGGAATATCCCCTAATCTCCTCTGATGGCTGCTGAATAACCAGCACTGAAGTCCCTCATTAGTGGTTTTCCATTGAAACTGCAACCAGCTTGGTGCTGCTACTCATTCACATGCATCAGCAGAGTCACTTCCAGCCCCATTCCTCTCCTTTCAGTGTCTTCACTTGATTGATTTGTAGCAGGCTGTGAACCTACACTGCCCACACCGAACAGCAGAGAGCGAGCTCCTTGCCCTTTGCACTCTGTCCTCCTTTCTAGGTTCAATGCGGGCAGTGTGAGGGACAGGGCTTTCCTTGGTCAGGTATCCTCCAGCTATGGAATTCCCTTCTGGGGTTAGCCTGCCAGAGTCCTTCACTGGCTGGTTACAGCACCCTGCAGTGTCCTCACTTCCTGTTAACCATCTTCAGAGCCAAGGGGCATTGAGCTCTGCTGTTGGTGGGTGGCTTGGCTGGGGAGAAGTGGCTTTGCCCACGTGGTGGTAGCTGGGCAGACTACGAAAGCTTCTTGGATTTTTAGGCTATAAATGTCAATAGCATGTCCCCCCGCCCAATAGTTGGGGGACATGATAGTGGTCTTCAAATACTTGAAAAGCTGCCATAAAAGAGATGAAGAAAAGTTGTTCTTTCTTGCTACAGAGGGCAGGACAAGAGGCAATGGCTTCAAGCTACGGCACTGCAGATTTAGATTAAATCTGCTTCCTAATTCTAAAAACAGGAGGACAGTGGAACAGACGTGTCTAGGGAGGTTGTGGAAGCTCCTTCACTGGAGGTTTTCAAAAAGAGGCTGGGCAGCCACCTGTCTTGGATGGCTTAGACACAACAAATCCTGCATCTTGGCAGGGGGTCAGACTGGAACTAGACCCTTGTGGTCCCTTCTAACCCTATAGGTCTCTGGTTCTATTATAGCTCTACTGGAGAGGGCCATGCAACCTTTTAAATTAGGGCTGATGGGTCAGGGCTGCCAGCTTCAGGCCATGTGTACCTTTCAATCCACAACAGGTTTGTCACTCCTACTATTTCAGAATCACTTGGTGGGTGGGGCGAATGGGGGGGGGGCACGGCACAGTTTCCCCTGTGTCACCCACGTGTACAGCCTCTCCTGCTTTGCGTCGGGGCTTTTGTACAGCACTCGGTCCTAAAGAATTAAAAACCGTTACCCACTAGATTTGCCTTTGAAGGTCTTGACTATAGCCCGGCAGCATGACCCGTACGCTGCCCCTGCTCCCCTCAGAGAGAGGCTGCCACTAAGGAACCAGCTGACTCAGAAATTACAAAGCATCAACCCTGCAAACATAACATCCCATGGGAGCTCTCCCCATCCTGGACTAATGCCAGGATTTCTGCTGCCTCCCCTACCTCTAGCTGTACTGAGGTGGGCGGCATTAGAACTACAGACCAGCCTCCAGTATCCTCCCGAGAGGCCATGGTGTTTTGGTCCCGTTCCTGCTGTGTGGGAAAGTTCTCCCTGCGGGTCTCAGTGCACCGGCTGGGCTGCCTCTGAGACATAGGATGGTGGTGTCCTTAGTCTGTTGCGGGGAGAGTGCTCTGCGTTTTGTGCTGCTTTGAGGATTTTATTTGGCAATGGGCTGGTGCCTCTTAAATAATCTGCCTACTGCTGGAGTGTCTTCACCTCTGAGCACTGCCACACCCGACACACTACTGATTTGTACCAGGGTAAGACCGAGAGGCCCCCCACTGCGACTGGGCCAGCTGCTGTGTGTTTCTTACCCAGATCAAACCATTGGTCTCTTGGGGAGCCCTGGGTTTCAAACCCACGATTGCTTTATGCTTTTAAATGTTCATCCCCCACCCCAAAATGTTTCCAGTGTGAGCATTGTCAAGGCATGAAGGGGGCCTGGTGGTTAAATCAAAGAAAGGGGGAGTTAGGAATGAAGCCCAGCTCTCTTTGCCACTGATTGACAGTGAACTTTGGCAAGTTACTTCCCTTTTCTGTGCTTCAGTCCCCCCTGCCCCCCCCCCCCATGGCAGTAGTATTTGCCTACCTGTCACATGCTTCTGGCTTAACCCATTACCCTTGTGAAGCACTCAGATCCTCGGCTGAAAGACGTTCTAGAAATACCCAGTGTAACCCGGTCTTTAGCATGTCCTTTGGTGTAGAGAACTGCCTGGGGCAAGTTCCCTCTCAACAGAACCTGTGTGGCTTGCAGGATTTATTCTGGATCAGCCAAGAATGTACTTTAGGTGTCATTAAATATTCCAGGTGAAATAACTCCCCTCTAGGTCACCGGTTCCAATCCAGCCTGGGTTGGCCATGACCTTCTGGCGATTTGACCTGTGCAAGTTTGGCTGATCTCAGTCCAGTTCCTAGTGCACAAGTGTCCTCGCTGGAGAGTCCACGTTCTGTTAGATATGAATTGTCCTCCTTGGCGTTCCCCGCTGTTCAGCCGAGGCCAGAATGGGGCCGTGGAGATAGAGTGCCTGCCTTGCCCCTAGACGTGGCCACCGGGGCAGGGACAAGGCACCTCATCTGATGGAGCCTGTCCTGGGGGTGGAGGACTTCCCTCTCCAAGGCTGTGAATCCTGTACTTTGATCCTGTCAGCACCAAACTTGCAGGAAGACAAATGTTAAAAGGCAGGTCTGTGGGGGGCCTTTGCCTCCAGTGGGGGAGGCTGACTGGGCCCCAGGCAGATCCTTGCTGAGCAGTTGGCCTCAGCAGCGACTCAGTTGCCTGGTCAGTGGAGCAGGGAGACTGTGACCTGTTGTCTTGTTCTGTCCCTTCCAGGAGTTTGGTTGGCAGTAAGTGTTTTTAATGGACTTGTATCTCCTCACCTCGATCAGGACTGAAGGACGGAGGCCGCTCCACCCCTCTCCTCCCCACTGCCCCCAGCTCCTTCCAGGCACCCAGGGAAAGCCACGTCGCCTGCGGGACTCCAGCTGGCACACGGTGGCCTCGGGACCGACACTCGCTGCTGCTGCTTCCTGGGGAAATGCTGGAAGACGTGGAGTTAGGGAGGGATAGCGTCGGGGCCACTGTGAGCAGGGCGTGCTCCAGTCCACGGATACTTGGACCCAAAGAGAAATGGTGCTTTTCCATGGAAGCTTGTGAGCTCCTTCCTCTCCGTGGCCCTTCCGGGGACAGCTGGAAGGGAATCCATCACCCTCGTGTGTGCTGGGGAGGGTTGGAGGTGGGGGCGCAGATATCCCTGCATGGTGTCTGGCGCCTGGCCTGCTTGGCTCACTGGGGCCAGTATTCATGTCCTTCCATGGTGCACTGTCTTCTTGTCCTGTGTGGGGGAGCTCTCCTGAGGAGTGCGATCCCTTCTCCCAGCCAGTTCCAGGCCTGGCTTGGCTGGCCCATTATACGCAGCTTAGATAACAGCATTTCCTCTTCCCCCCACCTCATGGAGTGCAGGCTGGCTGCTACTTCCCATCACCTCTTTCTGCTCCCAGTTGCCGTTCCTGTAGGCGCCTCTGAATCCTCTGCATTCTGCCACGGCTCCTCTAGGGGGCTTGTCCGGAACAGAGGTGGCCCCTCTCGGCTGGACTCAACACCTCTGGCTCTCCATGCTGATCTCATGCAATAACTGTTCCAGTTCACGTTTTTCCCTACCGCAAGCCCTAGCCACCTGTTTCTCCAGAGCCAGCCTCCTCCCAGAGAGGCTGCCTTCCTTGTTTTAGAGGAAGCAGCATGGGCAGAGACTTGAGTGTTGTGATATTGGTGGATGGAGATGGGGTGGGCTGGGGGCTGGCTGGATGAGCCCAACCACTGGTAACCTGGCGAGCTGCTTAACCTTTTTGCGTGGTTGGAGGTGCATTGATTCCAGGGATGGAGAACTCTGCTGGAGACTCCCGCCTCTTCATAAACGCTCTAGGAATAGGAGCTCCCAGTCAAGCGCTGCGTGGGGGGTTTCTTTAGACAGCACCGCTGCTCGCTATTGCTCTGTGGTGCGCGACGGTGAGCAAAGGGTTTGGGGCAGCTGAGAGTTGGTCTGCATCTAGCTAAGTAGTCTTGGTGTCTGTTCCAGCACATGGGGCTGATTGTGCCCGACAGTGTGATGCCTGAAGGGCCAGGGGGAAACATAACCACCATTTCCACCACAGCCTTCAGCTGGTGATTCTCGAAGGCTGGTAGGATAGGTGGTGTGGAAGGAGCCATTTTCCCTTGAGCAAAGGATGCTGTAGGGGACAGGTGGCCAGAGAGCAGCCTGCATGTGTTGCAAGACTGTGCCTATCTGAGCGGCAGCCTGTGGAGACTACACATCCCAGCATGCAGTTCTCCAGTCACTTAGCTCAAGCTATAACATATTGTATGCTTGGACCTGTAGTCTCCAGAGCCTGCACCTTTATGTAAGACTGAGGACAGCAACCACCTGTTGCATTTCATGCCATTCAGTGTGGCCCTCCTGGCAAGTTGTGGACACAGCTGGGCAAAACCTGGGCACTATCCCCCCAGCAGGGGTCTCCAGTTGGGCACATCCGTGAGGGTGGCAGGGGACGAGAGTGCACAACCTGCCTGGAGGCTGGTGAAGTGAAGTGACACCTCCATAAGAACAGTGATCAGTGAGCAAAGGCCAGCTCTGGATGTCTTTTTAAAAAGAAAATGAAAAAAAAAACCGGAAACTTAAAGTGAGGTGACATTAAAAAGAAGTGTAAAATACCAGAAAACCCTTTGACAGGAGAGTGTTCTGTTTTTTTACGTAATGACACAAATTTTTAGTTTATTTCAGAATAGTTGGGGGAGGGGGGATGATAAAAATAAAAAGCAACGCCCCAATTCCCCTCCCCCAGTTCTCGGTGATTTGATTTTTGTCTCTTTCTGATAGGTTGGAAATTGTGTAATAAACTTGATGACGTTGTCAATCTTTTATACTGCATTGTATGTTTTCTTTTTTTCCTTTTGTAACAAAATATTTTAAATAATAAATGGGGTGTGAGCTGTTTTACGGAACCTGCATTGAATAATATTCTCTCTCCGGGGTCATGGTGGTATTGGTGCTGTGAATGGGGATCTAGGGTTTGGGATTCTGGACTCCTGGGTTCTTGGCCTTGCTTGTGGTCTGATTTTCAGAGGTGCTGAGTCCTCAGAACCAGCACCAGCATTTAATGGTCAGGTATATAGGAGGCTGCCTAGGACACTAGGCCAGTTACGCCCTCCCCCAGCCAAGACTGCTGTCTGTGGTTCTAAACTACACCTCCAGCCCAGCCCCCTGCTCCCTACTCTGCAGCAGTGGCTGGGACTGAAAGCAACCTCTTGGCCATGGCTTCGCTCTGGCTACCTCCTCCCCAGGTAGGGGGGATTTTGGGGGTTTCTGACCCTCTAAGGGCACACCGTTCACCAGCAGCAGTGTTTGGGAGTTGTGGGTCTCTGCCTCTCAGCCAAGACAGCATTCAGGGCTGTAGTGCTTTAAAAACACCTTCTATCACTGCCCTTAGGCAGCACTATTGACCTCAGCAAGCCAGTCCCATGCCCTGTGAAGTGTAGGGAAAGTTGCCCCCCACCCCAGGAGGTCAGATCAGTCCCTGTGGGATGCTTTGAGATCCACTCTTCAAAAGGGACAGAGGCAAAGTTTTGGGTGCTCTCCAGCAGGCATAATTCAGGCTGTACGTCAGTCCTTGCTATCCAAGAGGATCTGAACGTCGTGGTGCTTTTGGGCATGTGGAAACTGTGCCATTCTGGGTAGGCTTGAGTTAAGGTTAAAATAATCAGAAGTAGGAAAATCAGAGGTTTAGAATGAAACCCTAAATGCCAGAGTCTGGAAATAAACACTGGGGTGTACACGTCAATGCAAATGGCCCCCCTCGCCTTCCATTATCCTCCCCTGGCCACCTACCCACTGTCAGCTGTTTTCTCTGGTGAGTGCTCGCATTACAATAATAGACTTCTGTTGATGGTCTAGTCCCCTGTATCAAGGGATGGTGGCCTGTATGTCCATGATGAATGTAGGGAAAGTTGGCCTTGGCTTGGATCTGAATTGTTGTGGAGGCCTTGGGTTTCTTTGGGAGAGTGACTGGGGCAGAGCTCTTTTTAGTGGATGAGGACAGGATATTGGATAGATCATGTGTAGGGTAATGTGGGGGTTTTGTCTCATACTGCCAGCATTGGGGGCAGTGTAGTGGCTGTTTTCTGCAGCGTGGTGATGGTCTGTGGTCCATGGTTCAGAAGTAGATGGTAGTTGGGGACACTGTTAAGGTTGGTGACTGTACTTAGAATTCCCAGAACGGCTGGCTTCTATGTCTTTGAACTACAGTGTTCTAAAATCGTGCTATTCAAACCTTTTAAACCTATCTCCATGTTTCCTGGTTTTCAAGTGCTTAATGATTTCATTGCCAGAGGGCAGCTTCATGGTTCCTTTACAATCTTAATGGGGGTTTTTTGGTTGGGAAATTGTTTTTGGCGACGGCTTTTTATAATGTGTGGAACTTTCTGTAGATGGAGTTGCGGCCAATGGGAGCAGACTGCTGTGGAGTTCATAGGCATGGCCTGCGCCATTTGAAACCACCTACAGATTCCTACATCTCTGCCACGCCTGGTCCTAGTCAAAATCCTCCCTCTCCTGGCTGCTGCTCAGAGCCTTTGGCTCGGGCTGGAATCCTGCTGTTACAATGGGTGCAAAAGACCTCATCAAGTTTAGAAGGGCCATGCAAAATATCAGGTAACCTAAAAACCCTTTAGAGTCTCCTCGAAACTCTCCTCCCTCAAGAACATCTCTTCTGATCCCTCCCTGAGGCAGCTCTCTGGCTAAAGCAGCTAACATGAGCTGTAGGGTGGAGTGTTTGCAGAGCTGGGGATAGTTCTCAAGCGAGGTATGGGAGAAGGCTAGTTGCAGACTTCCCTATGGAGAGGACCACACAGAGTTGAGATCTGCAGAACAATCTCCATGGGGAAGTTGGGGAAACCCCACCCCTGAAGACACCTAAAACTAGACATGGGACAAATTCCTAGATGATGTCCTGTTGGGACCAATACTGATGGACTAAGTGGGACCGGATTGGCCCCTTCCCAAGTTGAATTTCTGGGGTGGTTCCTTGTAAAAGGAAGACACTTGGCAAATGCAGGCTTCTGGCAGCCCTGCACAAGGGGTTGGGACTTGGTGTCCCAGTTATGAACTGGTTCTTGGTTAGTTAAGCACCACGTTGTGGTGCGTGTATGTGTGAGGAGGGAGGGAGACCCAAGCTAGTGGGGAAGGAGAGAATGGAGCACATCCAGTTAGGCTGGTGGTGATGGCCTGGAGCATACAGGTCAGGCTGGGTGATCTGGTGGCCCCTTCTGGCCTTGAACTCTGACTCAATGACTCTATTGTTGGGGGCGGTCCCCTTCCCCATGCTGAAGGAGCTGTGGCCCTCAGCAGGATTTGGGGGAGGAAGAGGCAAGGAGGGAAGTATATGCTATGATAGGAGTCAGTTGCCCTGCCTAGCTGTGATTTTTGCACCTATATTGACCAGCTACACGTGAAGTCCAGTGAGAGCCCCCCAGAGTGATGGGTAGAAACTGAATGTGAATCCTCTGCCACCGTGCTGAGAAAAAGTCAGAGCCCCTCTGAGCTGGTAGATCGGAGCACATATAACAAGACAGATGCAGGGCTGCTCCGTCTGGCCCCAGTGTGATGGCCCCTGGGACGTTATGTGCTGGGCCCCAGGGTACAATACCTTCTTGGAGTTTGGACCAATCACTGAGATCCTGGGAAGCTGAGGGACGTTCAGGTCACATGTGAAATGGGTCCCACCAGGGATGATGAGGGCTAGCTGGTGGCTCCTGCAGAGAAACAGCCTGCCTGCCTCTCCGAGGCATCCTTCAGGCAGCGATCAAGAAAGCAGCCCTGCATGGTACCAGTCTTGTAAGCCGCTGCCCTTTCAGGCTTCTTTCCCAGGTATGGCTGAAGTGCCAGTGGTGATCAGACTGCATCTCCTAGCCCTGCGCCCTTCAGACCAGCTGTGGTAGCACTGAGCTTTAGGCTGTGGCCAGAGGTCAGGTGTCTGTACTCACATTGCTCAGTCTGCTGCCTTTCACCGGGTGAGTGTGAAGTCCTGCCTGTGAGCCCAGGCCAGAGTGGCTGGGGCAGCCTGAACTGACTCTGGTCATTCTGGGGATCGCAGGAGGATGGGCAGCTGCGGCTGATACTCTGAGGCCCTCCCTTGTGAAGTATTGCAAGGCTCAATCTTGTCCTCTTCCAGCACTTCCGTGGGACCATGAGATGCCGTGGCTCTGATGTCAGCTATTGGCCCTCCAACTTTCCATCCCCCCAATAATTGGGGCTGTCACAGAGATGCTCTGGAGCCTGCAGGAAGAGAGGAGCTGGCTGACACGCTCGCCCTGGGGTGGCATGTGCACTCTTGTTCTTAATGGCTTCACTGTCTCCTGTTCCCTCCCCCAGGGGCCTGGGGCAGGGTGTCCTTACCTGCCACCAGCTTGGCCTTAGCAGCGCTTGGGGTTGGAGTCGAAGGCTGCAGCTGGAGGGCCTGGGGGAGGGGTTCTGCTCCTAACCCAGGGTGGGGGTTGGGCTGAGGTCCCTGAGAGGGCTGGGGGCAAAGCCGTTACCAGCAAGTATAACATCCCCCTAGGTTGTAGGGATGGAGCACGGCTATGGCCCCTCCACTGTGGATGCTGCTCCGTTAGTGACGTGTGCATGTTGGGGGGTGAAGCCATGAGCGCCTGAGTGGGGCTTATAAGGTGAGGGTGGAGCCAGGGTGTGACTGGAGCTAGATGTGTGGGGGTGGAGCTGTGCAGTGGGTGGGGCTAGTGCTGGGGGGTGGGGCTAGTGCTGGGGGGTGGGGCCTATGCAGTGACTGCCCAGTTGCCTGGTGCCCATTGTTGTGGACGTGTCTGAGCAGTACCAGTGCCATATAGCAGCCCAGGTGGGATGAGTGGGAGTGATCAGAGCCCCATGGCTAACTCCACTGTACCTCCCTCTCTGGCCTGTGGCCTTATCAATGCTGCCAACCGGTACCTGAGCGCTGAGCCTTTCCGCTTCCAGGTGGTGGCCACGGGCTTGGTGCTGCGGCTCCGCCAGGTCTGGATGCTGCGCTTCGTGCCTTCACAGGGAGCTGGGGCGGCCGGGCAGGCTGAGGAGAGTGGGCAGAGGCTTCATCTGCTCAGCTCCCTGCAGCGCTTCCTGGCAGCTGATCCCAACGGCAAAGTCACCTGTGACCAGGAGAGCCCGGGCCCGGGTGCCCTCTTCCTGCTGCGGCAGTACCCAGATGGCAAGGTGTGCAAACTCCACCCCCCCCAGAGCTCCCCATTGCCCCACACCCCAGGCACCAGCTCCACTGAGCCTGAGTCCCCCTCCTGCTGCGGCAAGACCTGAGGGCAAGGTGTGAGCCCCCACCTGCCCCAGCACCTAGCACCCACTTGCTGCTGCCATATCAGCCCATCTGACAGTAGAGCCCGCAGCCCCCTGCCCTCCCTATGGGCAATCCCCCAGCATCTGATAGCTGGGGGAGGAGCAAAGCTGGCTGGGGCTCAACTGGCAAACATCATCAAAGCCAAGGGGCTCCCTGCAGATCAATGGGGGTCCTTGCACTGAGCCAGGGCATGGGGGAGTGCAGATGAGCTCGGGTGCCATGTCAACTCAGAATTAGCTCTCCCACCGAGCAACCTCTCTGCTCTGGCCGAGGCCTTAGGGGCACTGTGCTATATTGGAGAATGACCATGGCCTCAGCCCACCAGTAGTGGGTCTCTACAACACAGGATGGGTGAGCTCATCTCTGTCCCCCCTCCCCCGCCCCCCATCGTGAGTTGGGAAGGAAGTTAGTCCTGTGCCTGCTCAGATCCTCTACCCTGCAGCCACCAGGGGGCCATGCATCCCCCAAGAAATCCCCTTTTCTGTGGGCACAGTCGCTGTGTCACTACAGCGCAAGTCCCTGGCTGGAGGTGACTGGGTGCTCCCTGAGGGCCAGTTGGCTCGGGGCCTGCTCTTAGGGTGCTGGTCCCACTGTAAGCTCCAGGGAGGGGGAGGCACTTTTTGCCTCCAGCCCAGTGACTGGAGTCTGACTGGGGCTGGTAGTGACCAAAAGCCTTCCCATGGGCCAGCTGCTGAGGGGTCTGAGGCAGATATGTTGTAGGCATCTCAACCTGGTGGCGCAGTGGGGCAGGAGCCCGTGTCTCAGGTGCCATGGCTGGGAGCCTCCGAACAAGCCATGGGGCCGGCATGATGGGTGGGTGGAGCCCCTGAGCTGGGACTGACTGAGTCACTTTGGATGTGGGCTGAAGTGGAGCCAGGGGCATGATGGCTCAGGGGTCTTGGGGTCAAGCGGGTCCTGCCCATGGGTCGGGCTGAAGAGCAGGCAAAAGACGAGCTGTCAAAGCTCATGTGTCAGCACGGACAGAGGGACCCAGCTGGGGGTGCTGCTGTGCTCCAAGGCCCAGACATCCTCTCCTCAGACGTACGGGCCCTGAGGATTTCCCACCTCCACTTTACCAAGGAAATGGGGGATCCTGCAGGTCCCTGGTCCCACAGAAGGTAAGGACGTGGGTGCCACTGGGGCTCCCTTCCTGCACTGCAGCCCAGATGGGAGAGGTCTACGTACCGCTCTCCTGAGTCCTCTTCCAGCCAGCTTGGCCCCTCTGGCTCCTGAGCGCGGCTCATGTGACAGTGCCGGCTTCTCTCCTCCATGTACCAACACACCCAGGTCTTCCTGTGGCTCCCCCCCAGGCTCCCACACGCACACCAGGGCCCTTGAGTGCTGTGCTGGGGTCTGCACTGGAGGAGCCAGCACTGCCCCCCAAGCCATGCTGGCACCGGCCCCTCCTTGCTTGGGTATGTGCTTTGCCCACAGGGGAGACCTGTCTGTACCCACCCCGCCCTGGCAATGATGGGCTGCCCCTCCCGGCAGGTGTCCCTGCAGTGCGAGCTCTCCCAGCGCTACCTGGGCGGGGCCGAGGACAACGTCACCTGCTTTGCTCAGACCGTGAGCGAGGGCGAGAAGTGGAGCCTGCACCTGGCCCAGCACCCCAACGGGCACATGCTGAACCCTGGCAAGCAGCGCTACATGCGCTGCGACCAGCAGACTGGGCACATGCGCTGCGACCGCGATCTGCCCTGGGGGCCCGAGGCCGTCATCACCCTCCACTTCTACCTCAAAGGTAGGCAGCCCCTCCCCGCTGCCTCAGGGGTGCTCTGCCCTGCTGGGGTGGGGGGAGCTGAGGGGAGGTACTGGAGAGTAAGGGGGTGGGGGTGCCATGTGGGAGCAGATCAGAGGGAAGGGGGAAGATGTGAGCAGGGGAGTGGGGTATTGGGTGCCGGGGTGGGTGGGGAAGGATGTGGGAGGCCAGGGCACCAGGATGGGATGGGGAATGTAGGTGTAGATGAGGTGAGGTGCGTGCTGGTCCATTGCACGTGTCCCACAGGTTCACAGCATCACTGGGATTGCCAGTGGCTCGGATCCCGTACAGCTCCGAGGGCTGTTAGGCCAGCGGCACTGGAGCGTGGTGCCAGGGTGACTCACTGTCTAACGTTGCCTCCCTGCCCTGTCTCTAGAGAAGAAGTACGGGCTGCGGAGCGGAGCTGGGAGCCTCCTGGCTGCCGACGGCTCACTACAGGCCGAGCTGTCCCCTCAGACGCTCTACTCCCTGGAGCTCCGGGGAGGGCTGCTGGCCCTGCGCGACGCGGACGGCAGGTACCTGACTGGGCGCGAGGGCACCGTCAAGACCTTCAAGACGGACAAGCCGGGGCGTGACGAGCTCTTTGCTCTGGAGCCCAGCGCTGCACAGGTCTCGCTGCGCACCTTCGCCGGGGGCCGCTTTGTCTGCTGCAGGCCAGGTGAGTGGGGCAGGGTGGGGAACCCGGTGCTGCATCCAGATGGCACCACTTGGCCTGCTGGCTTCTGCTACCGGGGCGGCTCTATGTATTTTGCTGTCCCAAGCACGGCGGCTTTCGGCGGCATGCCTGAGGCAGGTCCACCGGTCCTGCGCCTTCGGTGTACCCACCACTGAATTGACACCGAAACCGCTGGACCGGCGGACCTCCCGCAGGCATGCCACGGAAGGCAGCCTGACTGCTGCCCTCACGGCGACTGGCATGCCGCCCTGGCGCCCCCCTCTGCTTGCCACCGCAGGCACGCGCTTGGTGTGCTGGTGCCTGGAGCCGCACCTGGCTGCTACTCCCACTCCAGCCCCACCCCACCCCACCTCCAGGCTGCTATCTGGACAGGCAGCACATGCTGCAGCAGGAGCAGACCTGGCAGCCAGGCCCCATATACCCTGGGGCATGCTGCACATAGAAGGCCTAGTGGTTGCAGCACTGGACTGGGACTGGAGCTGGGTTTGTTTCCTGGCTCCCTGTGGGACCTAGCTCAAGTCACTGCATCTCTCTAGGCCTCTGTTCCCTATGTGCAAAATGGATATAATATTCCTTCCTTTCTCCCGTGTTTGTGTAGTGAAACAGTCAGATCTGCAGGGCAGGGACTGTCACTGTGTCTGTACAGCCCCTAGCACAATGGGGCCTGATCTTGGTTCAGGCCCCTATTGTTGTTATTTGTATTAAACTACGGCGTGATGTGAATTCTGCAGCAAAATCCAGTGGTCTCTGACAAAGATGCAAGTCGTTTGCAATATTGCACCCAGTGGAATATGGAAATCTGCACTGTGCTGTTTATTTTGTGAAAAGCATTGTATACTGGGCTGCCCCCACATGTTGAAGATGGCCAGTGGGGTTTGGCATTGACAGACAGACAGTAGGTTTCATGCTTAACGGTCCATCTAGCTGCTGGATCAGCTTTCCTAGCTGTTGTTTCAGGCTGTCTGCCTGCAGCCTCAGGCAGGTGTCCCATTATTAATTACCCTCCAGTCACATTTTCAAGGGGGCTCTGCATTATGTGGGCAGCCACAGGGTGCCAGTTAGCCCTTGGGATCTCTTCACAGGGTCAACGTGTCCCCATCTGCTGTGGTGGATGGAAGTTGCCATGAGTGGAGTAGGTCCGGCTGCAGCCAGCAGAGGGCAGCAGTGGTACACATACTGGCCCTTCTGGGCCATGGGGAGGGCATTATTGATTCTCTGGGCTGGCACCACACTGCCCGCCCTTTTACCATGTGTCTCTTGCTGCCCGCAGGGGCTGACATCTATGCCAACGCCATGTCCGTCGGCAACACAGAGATTTTCCAGCTGCTGCTGAACGATGTCACCAAGCAGGCCTGCTTTCGCAGCTCCTCCGGCACCTACCTCGCCGCAGTGAGTGTGGCCAGAGCCAGGGGATTGGCACAGATCCCCCCCCATGGGGGGAGATCGACAGAACCACCGGCTGTGTCCTGCAGCGTGCTGCCTGCCGCAGTGCAGCTCTGGCGATCCACCAGCAAGGGGCGAACGCATCGCTGGGACAGGGATGTAGGCAACTGCCAGCACAGGGCAGGCTGGCCCTGGCTCTCCCCTGCCCTGCTATTCAATCCCAGCCACTAGCTAGAGTGTGCCCCGTTCCAGGAGTGGCCTATTCAGAAGGTGCCAGCAGGTTAGGGGTTAAACCCCCTTGCTCCGTGGCCTGGGCAGGAGAGCTTTGAATCTCAGTTCCTCTGTCCCTCCTCTGTCCAGCCCTGTGCCCAGCTGGTGCCCTCCTTAGCCCTGCCCCAGAGCCATGTTTGCCCCTCTCTTAGGGGGGCATCAGGTAGTGGCAGAGGAACATGGCTCCAAGGACTGGGCCTGTGGCCTGACCCCCACTAGGAGACGAAGGTTTCTAACCATTAGAGGAGTGAAGTTCTGGAACAGCCTTCCAAGGGGAGTAGTGGGGGCAAAAGACATATCTGGCTTTAAGACTAAGCTTGATAAATTTATGGAGGGGATGGTATGATGGGATAGCCTAATTTTGGCAATTAATTTGGCAATTGATCTTTGATTATCAGCAGCTAAGTGGTCTGTGATGGGATGTTAGATGGGTTGGGATCTGAGTTACTACAGAGAATTCTTTCCTGGGTGCTGGCTGGTGAGTCTTGCCCACATGCTCAGGGTTTAACTGATCGCCATATTTGGGGTCGGGAAGGAATTTTTCTCCAGGGCAGATTGGCAGAGGCCCTGGAGGTTTTTCGCCTTCCTATGCAGCATGGGGCACGGGTCACTTTCTGGAGGATTCTCTGCAGCTTGAGGTCTTCAAACCGCAATTTGGGGACTTCGATAACTCAGACATAGGCTAGGGGTTCGTTATAGAAGTGGATGGGTGGTATTCTGTGGACTGCATTGTGCAGGAGGTCAGACTAGATGATCATAATGGTCCCTTCTGACCTTAAAGTCTATGAGTCTGAGTCTATGGGAGCAGCTCCTGGTCTCCCCCAAAGGGGGAATGTGAGGGCTGAGCACCCATCCCCACCCCCTAATGCTGCCTCCTTGCAGGGCCCCAAGGACTCTGTGGTGAGCACCAGCACCCAGGACAAGGGGGTCTGGTTCTCACTCCAGTACCGGGAGCAGAGGGTGACCCTGCGAATGGCTGACGGCAGACACATGGCCACCAGGCCCAATGGGCAGCTGCTGCTGGTGCCCGAGGCGGCAGGTAGGAGCAGGACGCAGCCGATACCCCTAATTGGGAAGGGGAGTTGGCAATGTGATAGAGGCCCTTCACCTCTCTGCCCCACGCCTCCCATCCTGCCCCGGGGCGGCGCTGATAAATCCCTCCCATGCAGTGGCTGTTCTGGGGCTCATGTGATGTGAGGCCAGGGTGTGTCTGCCCAGATCACTGGCACTAACTGCATCCCTTGGTTGCAGCCAGGGTCCTTGGAATGAGGAGGCCCTGGGGCAGGGGCCAGGCCTGCCCTGCAAGGAGAGCGTCCGTTTCCAGGGCTTGCTGTCCAGCAGCTTTGGCCTCTCTGCTCGATCCCTGCCCTGGAGGGGTGGGGCAGAGGAGGTCCAGGGCCCTGCTCTAGAGCATCACCCCCATTCCTGCCATCCCCGGGGGAGTGGGCCCTGGCCTGCCCCGTAGACTGAAGGGATGGTTCTCAGCAGCAGCCCCTCCTGACCTGACTTGACAGAGCTTTGGCCCTTTCTGCCTCCGCACAGCGCCTCTGCAGGGCCGGTAGCCTCCATCCCGTGCCCCATGTGGGGCCAGCTGGAGCTAACGCTGCTTGCTGGGATCTGTGCCCTCAGGCAAGGAGGAGGAGTTCCTGCTGCTGCTGGTGAACCGGCCCCTGCTGATTCTGCAGAGCGAGGCTGGCTTCGTGGGGCTGTTCCCCGGGACGCAGCGCCTGGATGGAAATCGACCAGCCTACGATGCCAGCACCCTGACGCTCGGCGAGGATGGCTTCTGCCACTTCAGAGTCGGTGCGGCACAGGGTTCCTGCCAGGGTCTGGGGCATGGAGACGCCAGGGGGTTGGGGATACCAGGGGCTGGGGAGTACCAGGCATGGGGGGAGGAGGCAGGGGATCTGTGCCAGGGCTGAAGTGTGGGAGTGCAGGGTGATAAGGGTGTGTCAGGCACTGGGGTATCCCTGGGGATAGAGGTGCTAGGGCAACGTGACTGGAGGTGGGGGGAGGGGCCCTTGGCCATGTCTTAGAAAGGGGGGTTGCCCAGGGTACCCCTGCCCAGGCTGGAAATGCCCTCTTCCATCACTGGGGGGACAGTCAATGAGCTGCTGAAGCCCCCCAGCTCCTCCCCTTCCCATCTGGTTCAGTAGCCAGCACTTCAGAGGAAAGAGGGAAGTGCCACCTGCCCCTCCTATAATCCTTCTAGGAGCAGAGTCCATGCTGGCCCCAGCTAGTGTCCGCTCTGCAGCAAGGCTCTGGTGTCCATCTCCTGGCGTGCTCCCACCCATAACATCCTGCGGCAGCACCTCCTGCAGGTTACAAGTGTGCCCTGTCACTCTGGCTGCCCCCTCTGCCATGACCCACGTCACCTGGCCCTAACTGCTCCCTTTGGCCCACAGCCAACAAGTACTGGAGCCTGGAGCAGGACGGGCTGGTCATGGCGAGTGGAGACCACCCCAGCAACTTCACTCTCCAGTTCGTCTCCTCCAGCTGCCTTGTGCTGAAGGCTCCCAACAGCAAGTACCTGGTGGCGGAGGCGGGGGGCCGCCTGTGGGCAGGCGCCTCAAACGCAGCCTCTGCCACGCCCTTCCGCTACTGAGCATCTCTAGCCCTGAAATAAACTTCTCTTCTGCTGTCCAAGCGCTGCCAGCCTGTTGCTGGGACCCCTCCCCTCCTGCTGCCACCCAGTCATTGCCCATCTCTTCTCACTATCGGTCTCCTTCCTGCTGCCTGGAGAGTGGGTCCAGGCTGGAGCAGCCAGTGCAGGCTGGCATGGGCCTGGCCTGCCACCTGGAGCCAGCTGCTGGGAGGAGATGTGGCCCAGGGGGAGGGAGAATTGAAGGTGCTTCTCCCAGCCAGAGCAGTGCTCTGTGGAGCAGGGAGCATTCATATGCCCTGAAGTGGGAGCAGGCTGGCTGTTGCTGCCCCCTAGTGGCCCAGGGAGGGAGGTGCCTCCTTGCTGCCCCCTGGGGAAGCCCTACTCTAATGAAAAGGCTCCAGGCAGCAGCAGTAGCAGAAAAATAAATATTTATCGGAAAATAGTATTGATTCGGAGGATGCCAGAGGAGGGGGGAAAGTGCAACGAGTCACTGCTACAGCAAATAACACTGAATCTGGGGGAGCGGGTGGAAGCACCTCCCAATCAGTCACACATGCGATAGACAGGAGCTTATTAATACTTAGGGGGGGGCCCTGGGTGTCTGCCCCTGTGCTGAAATGGGAGGACACAGAAGGTGCAGGCATGATCCATGGGGGTGTGGTCTGGGCCAGGGGCCACCTGGCCTTGTGTGTGTGGGCTCGGACAAACTCTAAGCCCTGGTTGTAGGGGCTGGAATGGAATCCATGACAGCTCCCAGCAGCCTCACCCCCTCTTCCCCCCCGACTGCCAGGCAGGTAGGGGAGGGCGGTGCCTGCAGCGGGTGAGTGATGCCTGGGCACACGGAATGGCTGCTTCATGAGGCGCCAGGAGTGGGATGCGAGTTAAAGTCTCTCTCCAAGTCGCTGGGCTTCCAGTGGTGGCTTCCTGCCCAGAAGCGGCTGATGTGGAACGAGACTGTGGCTGGGTCTACCTGTGCTCCGAGGGGCTGAGACGCAGCCATCAGACCAGCCGTGGAGGGAGGGAATGTGTGGCCTCGGTCCCAGGCGCTGGGGCAACACGTCGCCTTGTCTGGCCCGGAACAGCCTGGAGGGAGCCTTAGTATGAATCCACCCTAGAGGGAGATAAACAGGCGAGAACCTGGCCGTCAGTAGCAGACCCGCAGCAGCCTCTCCAACCCCACCCTGCACACAGCTCTGGCTGGGGGGGGACCTTCCCTCACATCCCTGGGCAACCCTGTCCCCTAACTGCTTCCCCACCCCCCTGGGAATCTGTCCTCGTAGTAGCCAATCAGAGGAGAGGAGTGCAGATGAGGAAATGGAGGCAGGGGCAGTCAGGAATGGCACCCCAGGAGTCCTGATCCCCAGGCGTGTGCATGAACCACCTGCCCTGCCTTTCTCTGTTTGTATCATCAGCGTTTTCTCTCCTCGCTTTCCCTCTCTCATCCTGTCTCCACCACAGCCTCCCTCTTTGCCCATAACCTAGTTATTCCCTCATTTCCACTAGCCCTTGAATGGTCCAGTCTCCTCCAACCCCAGTGCTTTTTTGCCCCTTGGATCCTGTCTCCCTCCTGGCCAGTTTGTCCACCCCAGCTCCTCCCACGTTACCCCTCCAGACGCTGCCCACTCCTGCTCAGTCTCCCAGTGCCTCCCAGGGCAGGAGGGGGTGGGGGGGTACCTGGAGAAGGAGGCCAGGGTGAGGATGCCCAGGAGAAGCTCGACAGCGTAGAAGAGCAGCAGGATGGCATTGAGGATGGCCTCCAGCCGCAGGGCGTAGGTCTGCAGCAGCAGATAATAGGCCGCCATCACTGCCGCCGGGAATGTCAAGGCCAGACTGATGGAGAGCGGCACCTTCCGCTGGCATAGGTTCCCCTTGGAGCCTGCCACGTGGCACAGTTAGTTAGTAAGGCAACCGCTCCCTGCCCTGCAGCCATCCACGCACGCAGCTTCCTGGAGGGGCACAACTGGGGGGACAGACTGCTGGGGGATTGGGATATGGAGCCTATCCCCTCTAGGGCACAGGCTCCAATCCAGCCCAAGGGCAAGGAATGGGACATGGAGCCTTTCCTCTCTAGGCCTCTGGCTCCAATCAAGCCCCTGGTCCAGAGACCCAGCTGGCTCCGGCAAAGAGCTCTTCAGCTCTAGGCACTGATCCATCTCCAAGCTGAGTGACCAAATTCAGTCATGTGCTGGTTGCTTGGCGGCCCAGTGAAATCAGGCACCAGTCCAGCCCTCTGAGAGCTGTTTGCCCCCAGGGGCTGCTCACCCTGTTGTTCCAGATCTTAGGCACTCACCAAAAAATATCCGAGTGACTTCAATGCCGAGGTAGAGGAAGAGCATGACCAGATCCAGGGCCAGGTTGGCAGAGGGGTATGGTAACAGCAGCCCTGTGGACACAAGTCACCTGTTTCAGGACGTGCGCAAGGCCTCCAAACCCTCTTTCTGGGGTGCCACTGTCCCTCACCAGGACAGGCCCCTAAGGAAGGGGAGATGGCTGTGAATAGCTAGTGGTTCTCAGCTGAAGGCCTTCCTCCAGGGACAGCAAGTCTGGGGGAGAGCCCCAGAGAGGTGCCAGCAGGACCACAGAAATGCAGTGCAGATAGTGGCTCATCTAATGGGTCCCGGCCCTTGCACAGCATCAGAACCAAATGCTAATGGCTTCCTCTTACTCCTCCTCCCACCAGATGCAGCCCTGCAACGGGCTGGGAGGCCTGAGGGGCTTGGGTGCAGTAAGGTAGCTGGTACGCCACAGGGCTTGTCCTGCCTGCCTTGCCCTCAGTCAAGTGGCACTTGATGCCACAGGCAGCCCTGCTGCCAAAGGCTGTTCCGTAGTAGTCTGTGGTGATCTGAAATGGAGGCTGGAATGGCAGCGGAGGGAACTCACCTTTATAGACGAATATGAAGATCTCCAGGAGGAAGTAAGTGGCATAATACCATCCATTGAGGAAGAGCAGGATTTCCAGCGGTGTAGAGGAGAGCTGGCGGCCTAGGGGATGGGCAGATGAACAGCATGAATGGGCGAGGTGCTGCTCCCCATGCAGGCCTGCCGGCCTCATTCCTCCCCGCAAAGGGGGCAGAGGAAGCCAGAAGTGCCTGAGCTGCATTAACCCCTAACTCCCCATGGGAGCCCTGACCTTGTAGGATGAGGGATTGTCTGGCTCTCTGAGATACGCTGAACACAAGGGACTGATTGAGAGAATAGGTGGTCAAGGTACTGGCCTGGATCCTTTCCCAGCTCTGCAACAGGCTCCTTCCATGACCTGGGCAAGCCACTGAGTGCAGACTTACAAAGAGATGTAGGCACCTAAAGATGTAGACAGGTGCTCACCTGCCTCTTTAGGCACCTCAAAATCTGACCCTGAGTCTCTCTGGGTCTCAGTTTCCCATCTGTAAAATGGGGATAAGAATCCTTCCTTTCTCCCAGCTTTTGTCTATTTTGTTTCACTGAGGTAGGGGCTGGTTCTCGCAATGGATTAGTGCAGCATAATGGAGCCCTGATCTCAGCTGGGGCTGCTGAGTGCTATTGTGATTTCACAGTGTCTCAGGCCAGAAGGGATCACTGAGTCTGACCTCCTGTAGAGCACAGGTTGCCAAGTTACCCCAGAGGCCGGGCAAGCTGCCACTTGGGGCTGACCTCACATCTGGCATGAGTCCAGTAACTTGTGTTTGACTAAGGCATCTTCCAGAGAGGTGATGGGAATCCCCCACTTCCTGGGTTGTTTTTTCCCGTGCTCTGTCCCCTCACTGTTGGGACCGTCGGCCTACTGTCTAATTTGAATTTGTCCAGCTTCAGCTTCCAGCCATCGTTTCGTGGTCGACTCTTCTCCGCTAGAAGCAGGCCGTGTGGTTCTCTAAGCCTCTCCACCTTCTGTCTGCAGGCAGGAGCTTGCCCCACTATATTTTGGTTTTATTCCCTCTGCTTGGTGCCACTCTTGGCAGGAAGAGGATTTTTGAGAACAGGAAACTGGTATTTAAAGAGAAAACATGGCAGGGCAGCAGGCCCAACTAAGATCAAAGAGCTCCTGCATGTGCCCAGCTGCACAGTAGTGTGCCACGTGCCCCACTTTACAGCAGGGTGTCAGGCAGCAAGGAGTGAAATACAGCAGCAAGAGCTGGCTTCGCACTCTCCAAGCTGGCTGTTTCTAGCTGCTTGGTGCTTCAGGCCAAGGTGAAGCACTGACTCCAACAGCAGTGATGTGGCAGACAAGCTTTCAGCTGTGTCGGCTGGTCATTTAGTAGTAGAACATGTTGTTTTGGAAGTAACAAGCCAGAGACCCATAGCTCTTGTCTTCTGTTCTGACTGGGGTGAAATAAAGTTCCCACAAATATGTCTGTAAATGGTGGATTCTCTGTGACTTTAAGTCTTTAAACCATGATTTGAGGACTTCAAGAGGTTAGGGGTCTATTTCAGGAGTGGGTTGGTGAGGTTCTGTGGCCTGCAATGTGCAGGGGGTCAGACTAGATCAGGGGTGGGCAAACTACGGCCTGGAGCCTCCCCCTTCAGATGTTTTAATCTAGCACTTGAGCTTCTGCCAGGGAGCAGGGTGTGGGGCTTGCCCCGCTCCACGTGTGCCATGGCTCCTTGCGGCTCCTGGAACCAGCGGCCTGTCCCCGCTCCGGCTCTTATGCGTAGGGGCAGCCAGGGGGCTCTACACGCTGCCCCCACCTCAAGCACTGCCCCCGCAGCTCTCATTGGAACCACAGACAATGGGAGTTGCAGGGGCAGCTCCTGTGGATGGGGCAGCGCGCCAAGCCGCCTGGCTACGCCTCCACGTAGGAGCCAGAGGGAAGGACATGTCACTGCTTCCGGGAGCTGCTTGAGGTAAGCGCTGCCTGGAGCCTGCACCCCTGACCCCTCCCATGCCCCAACCACTTGCCCCAGCCTTGATCCCCCTCCTGCCCTCCGAATCCCTTGGTCCCAGCCCGGAGCACCCTCCTGCGCTCCCAACCCCTCATCCATAGCCCCATACCAGAGCCCGTTCCCCCACAACGCAACCCCCTCCCTGAACCCAGAGCCCTCTCTTGCACCCTGAACTCCTCATATCTGGCTCCACCCCAGAGCCCGCAACCCCCAGCTGGAGCCTGCACCCCAACACCCAATTTCGTGAGCATTCATGGCCCTCCATACAATTTCCATTACCAGATGTGGCCCTCGGGCCAAAATGTTTTCCCACCCCAGACTAGATTATCATAATGGTCCCTTCTGATCTTAAAGCCTGTGAGATGACAGAACCCTGTAGTATGCAGTGTTTTCAAGGTACCGATAGATCATAATCAGGTTAGTGATGAGAATGGATCTCAGTGCCAGAGCTAACCTGACCCCTGACCGGTTCCATTCCACCCCTGCTGGCTGTAGCTCTGTGCTTTGCAGGGAAGTTTCCAGGCCTGGGCTCTGAGGGCGAGCTGCTTTTCAGCACCCTTTGAGCCAGCCGGGGTCAGTGGATCTGGGGGGGTGGGGGTGAGAGTGCTCGGTGCTTTCCTGAGATATAAAATCTGCTCGTTTTGTTTTTAAACCAGCTCCTGAAGGCGCAGGAGGGGGCGATTGGGCAGGGACACTCTCTCCATCATCACCTGGGGGGGGGCATAGCTCCGTCCATGGGGTGGGGGAAAGGGAGCCAGGTGCCCCCCTGGGATGGGCTGGGGGAAGGGACGTGCCCCTCCCCCCCGTGGAGGGGAAGGTCAAGGGCCCTTCCCGCGAGGACGGAGTCACGTGGCATCCCATGCAGAAGGTGGGGCAGGGGGACGTGCGCCCCCAAAGGTGGGAATGGGGAGGTCACGTGTCTTTCCCGCAAGGTTTAGAAGACACGTGGCAAAGCCCCCCGGAATTGCCCCCCCTCAGGGATGCTGCCGCCCCGCACTCGGTGAAGGCTCCTGCGGGGGGGGGGGGGGGGAGTCCCACGCACCGGGCTGGGGGGAGGAGGGAATCCGGGACCCCCTCCCCCAGCCCCGCACTTACTTCTGGGCGCCATCTTCCATCTCCATGGAAACTGTCACCCAGCGACATCGCTTCCGGGAACGCAGGCCAGGGAAGCGGAAGTGCAGGGCCAGAGCGGCTCGTGCCGCTCCAGCCGGCTCAGCCCCGCGGCTCGATGGTGCTGGAGGACCCGCCGGGCGCTGTGCAGCGGCGGCAGCGTTGGGTGGCGGAGGCAGGCCCCCCGGGCGGGGGCTCTGCGCAAATCTCCAGCTCCCGGAGTCCCGGCATCTCCGCACTGCCCCGGGGGGACCCCCCGAGCCTGCAGGCTCAGACACCCTTCCCCCCCCCCCGCAGCCCAGGGACCCCCCGAGCCTGCAGGCTCAGACACTTCCCCCCCACACCCCATTGATTATCGGTTTAACATCTCCTGGGTTCGAAGCCCGTCTCCTGTTTGTGTGGCTCGTTGCCTTTGCCCACCGGCGCCTGGCGCCACTGCGATGCTCCCCCCGCCTCTTGCCTCCAGGAATTTTATAACAAGACTTGTCACATCACAAGAGTTGGCAACGCTGCCATTCACTCCTCCTCCTATCCAGCGGCTCATGGCTAATACTGGGGGCCTCACAGTCCCCTATGGACCCTGATCTCCCTCTCTAACAGCAAGGCTGGTCACTCTGCAGCACCCCTGGCACTGCTTCCCAATGAGGCCCTGCTCCCTCCTTCAGCACCCCCACCCACAGACAACACAGGTCATTTGGAGATGTCCCTCCCCCTGCATTGGTGTAATCCCCATTGCTCACCGGTGACCCCCATTTCCTTCCCCTAAGCAGCATAGTTGGGTCACTGTCCGACCTCTTCCCCACAGCAGTGCAGCCCTGCAGCGCATCTGGAAAAAGGAAATACCATGGTTCTGAATTATGGAATTTATTTCTAAATAACTAACTCCTGAGCTGTACTCCCTCTGCTCTGATCACCACAAGACAGTACCCAGACCCCTTCCTCTGGAGCAGGCAGCTTGGAAATAAACCAATGCTGAAAACACAGCTCACTGGCAAGCTGAGGGGTTTCTCCATCCAGCTGAGATCATTAGACTAGCAAGTGCTTTATCTTCTCACCCCTCCAAGATCGAGATGTCATGGGAAACAAGGGCTGTGTTAAGTGGGTCTACATGTAAGTCTGCCTGCCCTAGGTTACAGCACCATTCTCGATACACACCTCTGCCCTGGCCTTTACCAAGGCTCTGCACCCTGCCTAGCCCTCCAACAAGCTGATGGAGGAATTCAGCGGTTGCCCATTCAGCAATGCGTACTCTGTGGTAGGAATGCAGACCCTACTGCTACCACTGCCAGTCAAGGTGATCGGTATTGTCTTATTGTCTCCTGCCTGCTGCTTAGATTGTCAGCTCTTTAGGGTGGCAGCCATCTTTGTTCTGTGTTTCTGCAGTGGCTAGCTCAGCAGGACCCTGATCCATGACTGGGGAATGACTAAACACCACAGGCAGCTCAGCAGCTGCATTCATAGAATATCAGGGTTGGAAGGGACCTCAGGAGGTCATCTAGTCCAACCCCCTGCTCAAAGCAGGACCAATTCCCAGACAGATTTTTACCCCAGTTCCCTAAATGACTCCCTTAAGGACTGAACTCACAACCCTGGGGTTAGCAGGCCAATGCTCAAACCACTGAGCTATCCCCCTCCCTCCCTCCCTCCCAAAAAAAAATAAAAAAAAAAAAATCCAGTTGAGGCGTGAACAGAACCTTAGCATAGCTCCTCTCAGGACAGCCATATAAGTACTGTGCGCTAACCAATTGCACCACTGGAGCACCTAAGGGAAAGAAAGAAAAGAAAAGAGTGAGAGTGTGTGTCCCGGCCATTGGATTCCTGCCCCCAGTAGGGGAATTAGCTGCAACGTGGGCTAGAACAGAATAGTGTTTTTGGGAGGGAGTGGGACACATACCTCTAGGATAGAACAGGGCCTGGGGTAAGGAGGATGCACCCAAAACATGCGCACACAAGGAGGTTTCTGGAAAATGAAGCCAATTTATTGTCTCATAATTTACAAAAATACGCAGGTACAAAATGAGGGTCTACCACCAGGACAGGCCTAACGCTGCATGGCTAGGACAGGCTGAGTCCTGGCACCTCATCCCACCAGATATGCAAAGCGGAGGCCAAATGGAGCCAATACCAACAGGACCACATTGGTCAGGCGGCAAGTGAGCTGTGCGTAGGGCTGGTGGAAGGATTTTTCTGGATGAAGAGGAGCCATGCTGCAGTTACAGGACAGGAATCCTGAGCCAAACCTGCTTGGCACTTCGGATCACTCCTCAGGGAGGCTGAAGCTGGGTCCAGAGAGAAAGGGGCAGGAACGGCTCGCTGATCTGCAAGAGGGGAGTGGAATGAGGTACCAGGGATGATGGAGAGCCTGAGCAGGCAACCAGCAAAGAAGCAGGTGTGAGGATGACACGTCTCTTGATGGGACCTCTCCAGCCTGTTTAGTTCATGGGATGGAGTGAGAGACCAGGCTTGAGAGACACTGGCTTCTCAGACAGCCAATAGAGAGCACAGGTGGAACGGGGGTGGGCTCCATGCCAGCCAGCTGGGAGCAGCCACGGACCAGCCACGGCTCTGGGTCCTGGAGGAAGCCATCAGCTGCGGACCTGAGCAAACTCCTTGCGCAGCCATAGGGAGTCCTGGTAGAAGCGGGGATCCCCCAGGTGCAAGGCCGTCCTCTTGTAGAAGTAGCAGTACAGCACGGCCGCTGGGGACAGCAAGAGGAAGGTGAGACAACACAGCCAGCTGGGGAATGTCCTCTCCCCCGCCCCATCCTCCACCTGCTGGATCACCCCAGTGTGCCCTGAGGACCTCCAGGACAGGCAGAGCCTCACTGAGATCCAGCACCCATGGGAAAGAGTTGGTATGGCTCATGGGAACGTAGAGCTGCCATTCCCTAACAAACTCAAGCCCAGCCTAGGGAGATTGCAGGGAAGGCAGATGGGGCCAGCCCACTGCCTGCTCTGGGGCTGTGGTCTGTGTGTGTGTGTTGGGGTCCATGATGGAGCTTGGCCCTTACCCAGTCTCTGGAACACAAAGAGGGCCTGCAGCCCGTCCGTCCACACAAAGCGGGTGGAGTTTTTCCAGCGCAGGTTCTGAAGGAGAGAGAGGCACAAGGGAAATCAGAGGCAGGAAACGGCCATGCGAGCACCTGCCCAGCCCACCACAGAGCTCAGCACGCTGGGTCCCTTTACTCACTTCCTTGCTCCTCTCTTCTCTGGGCTGCTCCGTTCAGTCACCTCCCCATGTCACTTACTCCAGACCCCCAGTACGAAGCAGCTCCTTATCTCCCCAGGGTTAGAGGACTCCCCCTAGTGGCTGAGCCTCTCAGCAGGGGGAGAAATGCGTCATCACTGTACTGATCCGCTTTCCAAAGCAACCCTTTCCCAACAAGAACCATCCCCCTCTCTGAGCCCGTCCCTGGGGCCCAGCCATCTAGAGGTCTCCCTCCTCCTCCCTATGAGTGGGGGTGTGAGTGGCAGGAAGCAGCTCAGGGAGCACACAAAGGTTAATCAGATCATCGGATTTATACAGAACACCAAGACCCAGTCGAGCTTCCCAACAGAGATCCTAGAAAATCCTCTTAAATCCCGCTGCCCAGCTATGGCCCATGGGCAGCACCAGCCAGGGGAAACTGCTAGGCAGACGCCCTCCCAGTTACTTGTATTGGCACTTCAGAGGGATGGGGTCTGGCGGTCTGAGCACAGGGCTGGGAGTCAGGACACCTGGGTTGGGTTCCCAGCTCAGCTGCTCACTACCTCGGTGGCTTTGGGCAAGTCACCTAGGCCCAGCTCCTTAGAAGTATATACCTTTGAGGATTTGACCCTTGGCCCCTCTCTGTGCCTCAGTGTCGCCCTCTGTGCAGTGGCGGGGGGTACTGGAGCAGGGCAGAGGGGGACCACGGCATTCAGGGCAGCAAAGGCAGCTGGTATCTGGCTGGCAGTGCCTCACCATGATGCTCTGTTCCAGCGGGTTACGAGCGTCAGTGGTTCTTATTACTGATGTTCTGCAGCACCAAACGGTTGAATCCAACACAAGAGGCTGGTTTATTATCCCGTGGCTTTGGGCCAGGTACTAGTCTCAGCCAGCCCGTCACCCCAGTGCTCACCCTGGCGTCTCAGAGCCAAGCAGCAGCCCCAGCAGAGAAATGGGATTTGTGGAGCTAGCCCTTTAAGAGACTGGCAATGTCACAGCAGGTAGCAGAGAGAGACTCTGAGCAGCAGGTGAGATTAAAGGGGGGAGGGCACAGTGCCTAAGAGACAGGGCAGGAAAGAGTTAACGGAAGTGGTGAGGAGGGGATGGTGGGTGTCTTGAGGATGGGGGGAGAGCAACCCTCCCTACCCTTCTCCTCCAAGGAGGGCAGGGCACAAGCTGCTCCAACCCAAACTGGGATGAACACTCGCAGCCTGTGGCTGCTGTGACAAGCTGCACCCCTGAGCGCTGGCTCCTGGCGGGGATTTATCCCATGTAATGCCCTGCGCAGACACTGGCACTGCTCACCCAAGGATTAGCCTTGCTGGTGGGGAAGCCATTCCAGCAAGACTCTAAAGCAGGCTTGGGAGCTTTCCAGGGCAAGTACTGACCAGGCCAGGCATCTGTGTAAACCCAACTCCCTGGTGCTCCCACACAGGATCCAACCCAGGATCATCTGTTGGATCCTGATCAGAACTGGTGAGACCAGGAGCTGCTGCTCAGGGGGGAGCTGAAAAGGGAAGGAGGGGGATTTCAAAGGGAAAGGCTCTTGCTGTACCACCCTCTCATGGGTACCACAGTTGAGGACACAAGTCAGTTTCCACCCTAGCTTCAGCAGTCCCTTGCCAGGAGGGTGTTCTCTGAGGCCTGACTTCTGCTGCGCAGTGATTTGGGTTTTTAGATGGAGCAAAATCCCTTTAGGAGGAAGTGATGGGATATCAACAGACTGGCCAATGGCCCGAGCAGTGCTGGGGGAGGGTGGGCTGCCCCACTAGATGGATCGGTGCAGCCACTCCACCACCCCTTTAGGAGTGAACACCTCTGATTTCCCCACTGTGAGCATTCTGATCACTCCCGGGACAGCTCCTGAGGGCAGAACCGATGCCTCCGCCATCCTCTGGCCCCAGCCACCAAGGCAGGAGTTGGATTCAAATGTATTTTGAATCCCAAACTATCCCCCGTCCAAATAAACTCTCACTGTGGAGTTGCCTCCCCTGGTCACGTTTCCCACCATGGCATCAAGAGAGCACAAGGCCCAGGACACCAGCACCTGCCGATGGCCATGCAACAGGCTGCTGTGTGAGGCCCTGCTCCTGCTCTCGGCAGTGGGGACTCTGCTTGAAGTGGCTGGGAGGGCTGCTCACAGACCCGAGTCAGGTCAGGTCCCCGAAGAGCCATAGCTGACTATGCTGCCTAGTGGAAGGAGCAGCTCTCCCCAAATCTGGCAGATGGGGCGGGCTTGTGCCCAGCCCCACAGCCAATCTCCAAGAAGAGAGGGGGAGGCTGGGGAGGCACATGTGCCCCCAAAGAAAGGATCTGAGTTGGGGAGGAACAATGCTCCCTGTCACAAGCTGGGAGGAAGGGTCTGGGGAAGGACTGCACGGAGCCCAGCTGAGCTCCCTCCAAGGGAGAGGAGAGGAAGTGGGGCTTGTATCCCTCCCCTGCTTCTACTCCAGGCCCAATCCCCTGCTTGAAGCATGGGGTGAACCCCCCAATCAGCGAGGGCCCAGGTGCAAGGGTGCTTAGCAGCAGCTCCTGGCACCTCACTCCTCTCCTTAGAGTGCCCCACACTCTCCAGAGATGCACTGCTGCCTCCTTGGGAGACGGAAATGTTCCACAGAGCAGCAATCCTCCCTCTCTGGAGCTGCAAGGGGAGAGGGGCCCTGAGTGAAGCTCTGACCTCTCCAGGCTCAGGAGTCAGCCCTCCTCCCTCAGGAGTCAGCTGCTCTCCAGCAGGAGGCCAAGACAGCACACCGCTTACAGAGTGTGGCAGGACTGGCTTGGTGCACGATGTGGAATTTTGGCTGTCTCTAAACCTTCATGCCAGAGGGGGGCTAGCAGTGCAGATGGGCCAGTGTCCAGCTGGGGCAGGACATCAGGCCAGTGGGTGGTTCTGGAACTGCCGGAAATGGGTATCATATCAGATGCGCCAGGCTCCCAGCTGCTCCGGAAGAGGGTGAGCTACCCATCTAGACAGATGTGTACAGCTGTTCCTACGCCCCCTGAAGCCCCCGAGCCCAGCCCTGCCTTACCATGACCCAGATGTGGAAGGCAATGCTCAGAACCAGGTAAGCAGCCGACAGGACAATGGTCCCTTTAAACTTGTGGAAGAGGAGGTTGACCAGGCCAGCCTGGAAGACGAAGGTGTTGAAAAACATGAGGAAGATGATGATGATGTTGAAGAGGATGGCGATATCCTGGATGCTGCAGGGAGACAGATGCCATGAGCACACAGCACTTCCAGAGACCACAGCCCTCCCTGGGGCCGTGTGCTGGACACAGTGGCCAACACAAGCATTGCCCTCTGTCCTAGGGGGTGTCCCAGCTGCCCTGGACTACACAACAAAAGACAAAGCCTGTGCTGGAACAACACCGTGCACCAGGCCCCTGGGAGGAGAGGCAGCCAGCTCTGCGTGGTTCCTCCGGCCCAGGTAGCCCCTCCTAGTGCAGTAATTCGCTGCTTTGATAATTGATCTGGGCAGACACAGATGTTCCTCCCCAGATCTTTATGTAACAGACACTTGGCTTAGTGCCAAGAACACGGGCTGGCTCTGGGAATGGAGCCACTGTCCACAGACCAGACTCTCCCTGCAGCTACGCCCCCTCTCCCCCAGCAGCTAGTAACTGATGCTTCAGAGGAAGGCAGTCAGGTACTGCTGCACACTGAGGGGAAGGAGGACAAAACCTTCCCCAAGTCCTCCCCCTTCACTTCATTGCCTCAGTGTGTCCTCTCGTCCCCCTTGTGCCCCTCCTCCCATTTTCTTGGTTACAGTGGCAGTGAGCAGAAGAGAACCCAGGGCTCCTGACTCCCAGCCCTCTGCTCTAACCACTAGTCCGCACTCCCTCCCACAACTGAGAAATGAACCCAGCTCTCCCAATTCCAACCGCTAGCCCCTGCCGCCTCACATGAAGAGCACAAGCTGGATGACAGGGGCCATGCGGAGCAGCTCCGAGAAGGAGTTGACGAAGAGGTCATAGACGAGCAGCAGGAACTGCAGGGAGAGCACCAGGCTGTAGTTACTAGTCCGGAGCATCTTCCTTTCCCAGGGCTGCGGTCCCTCAGCATGTGCATTCCAGAGAACGGAGCCAGCTCATCCTCAGGGCCAGAGGGGCTTAGGCTCCCCTCCTGCACCACAGCCTCTCCCTGCTCCCTACAGCTGAGCTCTGGAGTCTGGAAGAGAAGGTCAGAAGGGGTTTATCTCCAGCAGGGCCTGTGGCAAATGCCTACCTGACCTAGAGGTGAAGCTGCAGCTCAACCAAGAGCCCAGCTTGGCCAGGGGTTCTCCCCAAGCTGCTTCACATGCCCCAGACAGTACCTGGACCTAAATCCACGGGACCTTCTCAGTTTCAGCTACCCAGCAGCCAAGCTCCCGGCTAGAGAGCAAAGATGTTTACATGAGGACACCCTTAAGGGTCATAGCAGTAACCCTGGACTCCCTTCACCCAGAACACAGGCCCTCTCCTACCTAGGGGCTGCAGGCATACCAGGGAGAGGATCTCAGGGGCTCCATGCAGAGCCATGCCCTAACCTAGGGTGCGCTCTACCCTGTGGGTCATAGTCAGAGGGCTCAAGAGCTCTTGTTCTGTCTGACCCAGGTTACTTCAGGGTTATGGCAGGCCACAGACTGGCAGAGAATGCATGGGGGGGGGGGGGACATGACCCTGGAGGAAGAATAGAGGAGACAGAATCTTGCGGGGTTACTAATGCCCATAAGGGAAGAGGATCATAAATACATTTGGAGTTGGGAGCCAGCAGGGGCACAGCCACAATGGTAGTGGTGTGAAGGGACATGGGGTTGAGCTTTGAGCCATGGGGTGATCTTGTCTGGGGCAACTCACGCACAGCCTGAGACTGGAGCAGAGGGATCCTTCCTGGAGACTCGGGATCACCCCGGGCAGGGAGGAGGAGACAAGGAATAGGAGTTGGGGCAGGTTGCCACACCAGGAATGAGGTTTTACTCACCCGTGGGGAGGGGATATGGGTCTGTCCATAGGAGAAAAGAGGAAATGCAATTCAGAGCCAGCCGCTCCCCCCCCCCCCATCATCTCTGATTGCTACAACGTGTGTGTGTGTGTGTGTGGACTGTACACCGCCTGGGGGTGGGGGTAACAAATTGGGTCACCCCCAGTGGGAGGGGCAACAGTACTAGGGGATCGCAATAGGTGGGGGCAGGAAGGCCAGGGCGAATCCCTGCCACCATTTACAGGGGCGGAAGGCGATTCTGGGACATCGTAACTGACATCCCTCTTAATTCAGCGCCTCCGGGGACTTGGGACCCAGGAGCTTTCTGACGCCTCCACGCCTCGGTCCCCCTCCAATGGTTCCGCCCAGGGAACCCCCCGATCGCCGGCCCCCACCAGGGACCCCCCCGGGCCTTGGTTGCATAACCGGGGGCGCAGCGGCCCGATCGCGCCTCCTACGGTTCCCCCTGGCGCAGCTGCCTTCCCCGGGCCGGGCCTCGCACGCACCTCGGGCCGCCATCTTCCATCCCCATGGAGACCGCACAGCCATTGGCGACCGGTCCGGCCGGCGGAACCGGAAGCGCTCAGACAGAGGCCAGGGGCACCGCCGGATGCCTTGGATCATAGAGCGGCGCTGAGTTCTCTTCTCCCCGTCTCTGTGACCCGCGCAGGCTGCTGGACGGCGAAGACTCCATTTCCCATAGTGCTGCAGGGGAGGGCGCGACGCGGAAGTGCCTGGCGTGGGGCGTGGCTGTAAGGGGGGAGGTGAGTCGGGCGCGCGGCTCCACGGACCCTTGGAACTACCGCTCCCAGCGTGCACCGCGCCGGGGCCGGACGAGAGGTGCGAGTGGGACGGGGGAGGGGTCAGAGGAACAGTCCAAGGGGCAATGGGGGAGGGGGGGAGCAGGTGACCCGGTGACCCCTCCCCAGCAGCATGCCCTTGGCACAGGCCCCCAGTTCCCCAGCCGGGCCTGGCTTTGACCCATGAGGCAGAGGCACGTGGGGCTGGGCTGGCTGCAGGGAGCCCCGCCTCACTGGTGCCCCAAGGCCCAGTTTTCGGTGTGTTGGCCTCAGGCCTGCCCCCAGGGGACTGTGCGGCTCCTGGGTCACTCACAAGGGGCCAGTTACAGGCTGGGCGATAGGCACCCCCGCATCGCCAATGCTTTGCCCCAAATCCTGCCCTGTTAAATGGTGCCAACTCACCGCTTTACTGTGAGTCTCATGATTCTTAGTGTTCGCTCCTAAGGCCTCAGCTGCTGGAGATTGCACAAGAATCAGCCCTTCTGAGTTAAGTAAGTTTCTAGCCGTCATGGTTGCAGAGAAAATCTGGAAATCATGACCGTGCGTGCACCCGGAGACTCATATAACATGAGGCAAATACAGTGAGCCTCGCATTAATTAATTTCATTTCTTGACCTCTTTTCCATTTACACAGACCCAGAGGTGCCCATGATTCTTTGCCACTCCTTTGGGTCCATAACTTGGGTTCGTAGGTCTAGGACTCGAAGTTCCAGCCCTTTTTTCAAACTTCTCTTGACTGACTCCATTGTATCATTGGTCTTCTGTGCCCTTTCTTGCTGTCCTCTTCCTCCTGTGCTTTCTTCGCTGGTTGCTCTCCCATTCTTATCACGCGCCCAGCCCGTGTCAAACGGGCACTGGTGCTCTCCTGCCTATCTGTCATTGAGAGTCCGAAGTTCAGCTTCCCCCTATCTTCCTCCCTGTGTGCTCTGTCTACCTCCGCTTGCCTGCTATTCTCCTCAGTATAGTATTTTCTGCTACCTATATCTTTTGTTTTCTCTTCCATCTCCGTAAGACCCACTGTTTCCAAACTGTAGAGCAGGCAGGGACAAATGCAGGCAACATAACACTTCCTTTCAGCTTGTTAGTTAATTGCCACTCCCGCAGTAATACTGCCACTTTTTTCACTGCTGCCCATTGGGTTCTTTCCCTCCCCTCCCCCTCCCCATGTCTCTCTCCAGTGGTACTAAGTGTATTTCCCAAGTACACAAATTCCTCTGATTCAGCGTCTCTCCTGAAACTTTTATCAACAGCTCTTCTTCAGCCTTGCCTACTTGCACAACTTCAGTTATCTTTATGTTTACCTTCAAACACAGAGGCCCTAATTAGTAAATTAGGATATTTACCAATTCCTCTTTGCTGTCAACCAAAAGGGCCAAGTCACCAGCATACGTTAGCTTTCTCTGTGTCTCCACAGATTTGGTTCTCATACTAATTAATTCCATAACTAGGATGAAGAGAAGTGGACTCAGCATACCACCTTGTCTTACTCTGATTGTTACCTCCAAATTCTGAAATAGTGCGTATTGTTTTCACCTTAGCTGTTGACCCTTGATACAACTTGTCTATCATCTCCACTTCTCGAACACCCCTGCCCATCTATCTCAGTACTGCAAACACCAGCTTCCATGGAACCAAGTCATATGCTTTCTCAAGATCAATAAATGCTACATAGCAGTTATGCCCTCCACTTATTACTCTTCTAAACTTCTGTCTCATTGCAAATGTGTCTATTGGCTCCTTCCCTTCCTAAAGCCATGTTGCTCCTCTCCTATATCCTCCTCCACCTTGCACATCATCCTTGCCTTCAAAATTCTCTCCAGGACTTTGAGGCTGACTTAACAAGGTGGTGCTGTGATAGCTGTTCAGATAAAACATTTGCATCACCTTTACCCTTCCAGAGAGGCACAATCAACCCTATTCTCCAGTCATCTGGTATCCTAGCTTGATCCCAGCAAACTCTGAGTAATCTGTGATGCCACTTTACTCCAGTATCTCCAACTACCTTGATCATACCAACAGTTATCTCATCTTCTCCAAATGCTTTACCATTCTTCATCATATTCATTGCTTCTTCTGTCTCTTCTATACTTTTGGAGGCTTCCCCAAAATTATCAGCAGTGCTCGCACTTGCAACTCTCTTCTCATTTAACAGCCTTTAGAAATATTTTTTCCATAGCTCCTACCACCTGTTTGGGGTTAGTCACCACACAGTACCTATCCTTCACATAGGAAGATTTCTTCATTTCTTGTGCTTTAGAGTTCCTCTTTTTTTTGCCAACCCAAAAACCGATTTCCTGTGATCAGCTTCCTGCAGCTTTCTGTTTAATTCCTCTTTAGCCTCCATTCTTGCCTTGGCAACTGCCTTTGTAGCCTTCTTTGGCCTGTTTGTGTGCATTTTTTGATGGTCTCATTATCGTGACCTGCTCCCTCAAGCTCTTTTGAGTCATTCATTCTTTTTTGTTTCTCTTGCACTTCAGATTTCTCCCACCAGCTTGTTCTCCCCAAATGTATTTTTTTTAAGACCTTATGATTTTTTTAAGCCAGTGTCATGATTTTTCAGGATTGGACCTGTAACTTTTGGATGCTTAGAGTTGGTGCTATTGTGTGAGACTGGACATGGGACTGGGCCTTCTGTCCCTTTGAAATCCTCCCAGCATCTCTGGCACATCCTCTCATGAAGGGTTTGGGTTGGAATTGCTCCATTTGGGTGGGGGGGGGGCAGCAGGGGCCAGCTCCTGGGTGCTGTTCCCAGCACTGTCTTGCTGCCTGGGTGTAACAGACAATATGTTTGTACAGCATCTTCCCTCCAGCTCTCTCAAAGGGCTTTATGCGTCCCAGCCCTCCCTGGGCAACAGACAAGCATCACGATCCCCGTTTTTATGGTGGGGAAGATGAGGCTGAGGGGCTACAGAGTGAGTCGGGGCAGTGCCGTTGGTGCAAATGATCACGAATGCTACAGCTGTGCATGACGCTGACTAAAACCGATTAGTCCCTGCGGAGAGGTACTTGCTGTTTTGTCCAATTGCTTAGCAGTCTCATCTAACCTCTCAGTGCACAAACACATTGAGATCCTGACTAGGAAATGGTGCTCTTCACATACATGCTGAAGACCATTATTGCAGAAGCTCCAATCAGAATCCGGTGTCCTATTGTGCTGAGCACTGGATGCAAGTAAGAGGGCATAAAACTTGTCCTAAAGAGCTTTCAACTCCTAGATCCCTTTCCTGACCTCCAGGCATTTGAACTGCTGACCATCCAGCAGGCAGGATTCCTGTGGCTGCAGACATTAAACCCTGTATCACCGCCTGGTTAGTCCATGTGTGCTCATCTGCATAAAGCACAGTGGATGGGACTGAAGGTCCCTGCATCTGCAGACATGTGAGAGGAATGTCACTAGACTGGACTACACAAAGTGAGGCCCAGGGCCTATTGGATTTTGCAGCCACCCATTTCCAGAGATCACTGGGAGGCTGAAGTGTTCACTGCTGGTAATCTCACCCACGAGCAGCTCTTTTCCTCCCTTGAGGTGGCTGGGTGTATTTTTGGTGGAGGATGCAGATCTCTAAGCAAATGAGATGCCACCCTCCAGTTCCTGAGAACTTGCTAGTGTGCACTTAGTCACAGGGCTGGCATAACCCTGTGTGGAGAGTCTGTCCCATCGCAGAGAGACATCTCTCCTGATGATGTCAGCTCAGCACAAGGTCAGACCGGGAGTGCTGTAGGGCAGTGTTACAAGTTACTTGGTTCCACACAGGGGTACCAGGGTGAAATATAATGGCCTACGTGTGATCTTAAGAACCCTTCAGCACCACTTGACACAGGGTTACAAGAATATCCTGATTGTGGTGTGTTTAGGTGGGCAAGGTAATACTTTCATCCCTGCTAATAAGAGATAACACTCAACACTTACCAGTATGGGGGCAGAACGGGCGGGGCTAGGGTTCAGTGTCCCCCAGCCAGCCCATCCGTGCTGCCTGGCCCACGCCACTCAGCGCTCCAGCAGCAATTTAAAGGGCCAGGGCTCTGGTCGCTGCCGCTGTGGGTAGCGGCAGCAGTGGCTGGAGCCCCGGGCCCTTTTAAATTGCTGGTCCCAGGGCAGCTGCTCCTTTTGCCCCCCCCCCCCCGGTGGCAGCCCAGGTGGGGCAAAAGGAGCAACGACGTTAAAGTGCTGCTGTGGCAAAGGGCCCAGCTTAAAGTGTTGCCGCGGCAGCACTTTAATGTCAGCTGCTACAGGCCGGTACCAGCGGCCACTTTTTACCAGTACGCCGTCCCAGCTCACTTTCACCCGTTTATTAGATTAATTTCTGCTGGCGAAAGAGACAAGCTTTCGAGCTACACTGAGCTCTTCTTCAGGTCTGGGTTTTCTGTTGGATACAGGCATGGCTAGTCACATGTCTTCCGACATCTAAATCAAACAGTGTAAGCTGACACAGTGGAAAACCACAATCACAGAGTCAACAGGGGGATATGACAACAGGATAGCAAAACAGGACAATAAGACCCAGGGGTTATGCTGACTCGGGGTACAAACAGTGAACTCTGGGGAAGGCAGGGAAGATACCCCTTTGTCCTGCGCCTAGGAAGTAATTGGGCAGTGCGGTTACTTTCACAAAAATGGGATCACAGCCTTGCCTGAAATGCCGTGAAGGATGTTTGGGTGAGATAAAACATCTTTAGATGGAAGGTTAGCCTGCTCAGTTTAGTCTCTAGGAATCGTGTTATGATTTTATTTTATATTAACCCTTTTGTTTCCATCATCCTTCGTCACAATCTCTTGAATCTCGAGTAGTTTATCCTTATTTCCACTATAAATATATCTCAGTGTTTTGGTATTAGATCAGGAGCCGATCCAGAGCTGGTGTATGCACTGTTCCCATGGGGACAGCAGAGCTGGTATTACTGTGGGTGTTCAGTGGAGAAGAGGCTGGATCTCACAGGGGAAGCTTTGAAGGGTCCCGGGAAATGGGATGCACCGATTGTTAACCGGAAAGGCAAAGTGAGGACTGGCCTAGCCCAGCGGAGATGGTTTTGGTGGCTAACAGGCTGGCAGTGTCAGGGAGCTATCACCCAGTTAAGCACAAGCAAGGCTCCCTCTGGCTGACGGCTGGAGGTGACTCAGTCCTGGGTGCCCCAAGAACTGTCACCCAGTGTTCCATAGGAGATCAGACTAGATCAGGGGTTCTCAAACTGGGGGTCGTGACCCCAGGGAGTCACAAGGTTATTACATGGGGGGTTGTGAGCTCTCAGCCTCCACCCCAAACCCGGCTTTGCCTCCTGCATTTATAATGGTGTTAAATATATTTAAGTGTTTTTAATTTATAAGGGGGGAGTCACACTCAAAGGCTTGCTATGTGAAAGGGGTCACCAGTACAAAAGAACCACTGGAGAGTACCACTGGACTAGATGATCTGATAATCTCTTCTGGTTTTAAAGACTCACTCTCCGGTGGGGGAGGGGTATACAGGAACAGCATAGTGGGGTACTGTCAGAAATGGGGTGCAGGGATGGGAATAGCAAGGGGTGCTGTGGGGCAGGATTGAGCATTGAGTGAGTGAGGCAGGGGGATCAGCCCCACTCCCATGTATGCTGTCCCTCCCCCGAGCTCTCTACTGTTGGTCTCAGGTGCCTTTAGCTCTGTGCTCCTCCCCCTTCCAGCGGCTGGGCTGGGCTGGGCTGGGCTGATCTGAAAGCAGAAGTTGGGAGGGTCTCATGACCCGCTGCCTCCCCACAGGAAGTGCCAAGCACAGGTGCAGCTGCCAGGGTGGCAGGCAGGAGGCTCGGTGACTGTGACGAGGGCCCTTCCTTTCTCTCTGGGCGCTGGGGGAGTGGGTGGTGTTTTGGAGGATCTGAAACCCCTGGGCTGGAGGTAGCTCCCTCTCTATGGCTGATCAGGTTGTGTTTTCCACCTGGGAAGGCTGCTGGGCACTGCTTGTGCTTCTGGTGCTAGCTGGGTCCCAGATGGTGATCTGGCCAGCCCGTTGTGGATACTCATGGCAGCTGGTGGGAGAGCCTTCGGTGCTGCGGGGGCTGGGTCCGTGTCATTCTGGTGCCTGGCGTGTGGGCACAGCATCCCCAAAGCCCAGCTCCTGGCTGTTGGGGTTGATTGGCTCAGCACAGATCTTCAGAGTGTGAGTGCTGCAGGGCAGGGACTCCTTGGGGAGGAGGGGGGAGAACGGGGCTCTTCTCTACTTGGGAACCTGGGATCCCTGCTGTCCTCCAGGGGAAGGGGAGTGAAGGCTGCAGGGTGGGCAGAGGCCTCTCTTGCCCTCTGAGCTCTGGCTGCAGGGGTTTGATTATCTAAGATCATCTCTGTCTCTGGGGACTTTTCTGCTGGCTCCCAACCAGCAGGATCCGTTCTGGTTGGGCTCAGGGCAGTTGGCTGCTCCTCCCCGCCCACCTGCAGCTTGTTACTTAAGGCTGCACTTAAAGCAGCTGTTGATCCGGTCTGGGGCTCCGCCTGCTCCTAGTTCTATAACCAGCCTTCTGAGACAGGAGGGCACTGGCTGACAGCAGTTGGCAGAGGCTGGTGGAGGTGAGGGAGGGCAGATGAGGAGTGGCTGGAGCCAGGTGGAGGAAGGAGGGAGGGACGGCGGGCGGGCAAGGGGCTGCTGGAGAAGGAAAGAGGGAAGGTGGGTGGTGGAGCCCAGTGGAGAGGCAGGGTGAGGGGTGTCCGGAGCTGGGTGGAGGGCGGGTGAGGAGTGGACGGAGACTGGTGGAAGAGAGGGAGGGAAGAGGGGCAGCTGGAGCCCGGCAGAGGGAGGCCAGGCGGGTGAGGGGCGGCTGGAGCCCGGCAGAGGGAGGCCAGGCGGGTGAGGGGCGGCTGGAGCCCGGCAGAGGGAGGGGAGGGGAGGCCAGGCGGGTGAGGGGCGGCTGGAGCCCGGCAGAGGGAGGGGAGGGGAGGCCAGGCGGGTGAGGGGCGGCTGGAGCCCGGCAGAGGGAGGGGAGGGGAGGCCAGGCGGGTGAGGGGCAGCTGGAGCCCGGCAGAGGGAGGGGAGGGGAGGCCAGGCGGGTGAGGGGCGGCTGGAGCCCGGCAGAGGGAGGGGAGGGGAGGCCAGGCGGGTGAGGGGCGGCTGGAGCCCGGCAGAGGGAGGGGAGGGGAGGCCAGGCGGGTGAGGGGCGGCTGGAGCCCGGCAGAGGGAGGGGAGGGGAGGCCAGGCGGGTGAGGAGCGGCTGGAGAGGAGGGAGGCTGAGTGGGCGGGTGAGGGTGGCCAGAGCCCAGTAGGGGGAGGGATGGGCAAGTGGGTGAGCGGTGAATGGAGCATAGCGGAGGAGAGGGAGGGAGGGCAGGTGAGGGTTGGCAGGGAGGGACGGAGGGTGGGCGAGAGGCAGCAGGGCCTAGTGGGCTGTGCAGGGTCTGGCATGAGGGGCAGTGATTTGCTCAGAGTGCAGCAGGGCACAGGCTGGGCAGTACAATCAGCTGGTGTGGTATTTCCCCCTCAGGTGCAGTCCCTGCTGCTGGAGTGATGCCCACCTTCCAGTTCTTGCCCTTCTTGGCGCTGCTGGGCACCCTGGGGTTCCTGTGTGTGGTGTTCACAGGGTTCTGGTCCCAGCACTGGCGCGGAGGCTTTGCCTGGGATGGCTCCACCAAGATGTTTAACTGGCACCCGGTCTTCATGGTGACGGGCATGCTGGTGCTGTATGGGGGAGGTAAGTGGGTGCTGTCCCTGGGTGGCGCGTCGGGGGCTGGGACATGGATACAAGGGTTTCTCTGAGTGTGCTGGCCTCTCTCTCCCCTGCAGCGGTGCTGGTGTACCGGGTGCCCAGCTCCTGGGTGGGCCCCAAGCTCCCGTGGAAGCTGCTGCATGCGGCGCTGACCCTGGCAGCCTTTTTCCTGGTCGTGCTGGGTCTCGTCGCAGTCTTCGGGTTCCACAATGCCCAGAAAATCCCCAACATGTACTCGCTGCACAGCTGGTTGGGGCTGGCAGCTGTGCTGCTCTTCTCTTGCCAGGTGGGTGCCCAGCCTCCTCCTCTGATGCCCAGCTCTGCCCTGGCTCCCCCTCTTGCTGTTGGCTGCCTGTGCCATGGCGTGATCCACTCTGTGCCCCAAACTCTTCTCTGTTCCCCCATCCTAGTGGCTCATGGGATTCGCTACTTTCCTGTTACCCTGGTCCCCTGCCTGGCTGCGGATTATCTACAAGCCCATTCACATCTTCTTCGGCTCCATCATCCTCGCGCTGGCCATGGCAGCATCCATCTCCGGCATTAACGAGAAGCTCTTCTTCAGCCTGTGAGTGCCAGAGCTGGTGTGGGGTGTGTGGGTCTCCATTCAGCCTAGGGCTTCCCCCACCACTCCTTGTCTCTGACAGTGGCCTATACCAGAGCTTCAGGGGAGTGCACAGAACAGCACAGTGACCCACCCCCGTCTTCCAATCTTGGCTTATGTTAGTCACCCCAAGCATGGGTAGGGTCACCTCCCCCCACCGCACGTACACACTATGTGACTGAGAGATGCCAGCAAGCGGCTGAATGGTGACAGCCCCAGAAGGGAAGATCTAAGGGCTGGGCAGGCTTGGTGCAGAGAGGATGACTAAGGGGAGACTTGGGAAGCATCCCCAGCTCTAGGTAGCTGTTCAAGAGGCTAGGGAGCTGCTCTTACGGGCAGGAGTGGGTGGTGAAGATGACTGGGCAAGGTGCCCAGGGAAGGGCTAGAACCTCCTGCCCTGGAAATGGGTTGAGGCATGGCTGGATCTCACAGGGCCCAATGGATGTTCCAGGAAGTGGGAGAGGCCCCTCCTCACCCATCTGTGGGGGTGCTGGCAGGGTTTCCCCCTCCAGGGGCTCTCCAGAGGGAGCTGGGATTGTAAGGGGCAAAGGTGCTTGCACTGGTGCTGGCTCCAAATGATGGCGGTGGCTCCATCTCTTCTCTCTCAGGACGAACAAGACGGTTCCCTACGCCAAACTCCCCCCTGAGGCCTGGTTTGCCAATTCTCTGGGGATGCTGATCTTGGCCTTTGGGTTGCTGGTGCTGTGGGCTCTCGCCATGCCGGCCTGGAAGCGCCCAGAGTCAGAGTCACTGGAGGCCCGACAGGTACCGAGTCAGTGTTGCTGGTGGCCCAGGCCATGGGCACTGTGGAGGAGTAGCAGCATGGGCAGGAGGGGATGCCGTGGGGTTGGGGATCGGGGAGGAGTTGGGCATGTGGAGTGTTGCAGTGAGGCCAGGTTTAGGGCGGATGAGGAGGGGAAGAGTGGGTGCAATGTTCCCTCTAATATTTTACATCCACGTGCAGAATTAACTTTATGTGCACCAATATGGAGGTAATGTGTGGTGGGGGTGGGGCTGAGGGGTTCGGTGTGGGGGGAGGGCTGGTAGGGGAAAGGTGGGAGATGAGATTGGAAACCTGGGCAAGAAATAACAAGTCAACTCGCTGCTGATCTGCCTGGGAAGACACCTGCTAAAGTGAGGAGCCAGGAAACTAGTGGCTCAGCCAGTGGGGCAGATGGGGGCAGCGATCAGACAGGAATGTCCAGTACAGGATGGTGGCACCAAAGGCCAGGGTGGTTCTGGAGCAGCAAGATGGGGGTGGCTGTGGTGCTGGAAGCTGGCTTAGTGCTGGGCGAGGGGGGTGCCTTGCTCATGACTTCTCTCTCCGCAGCCCCTGCTCCATTAGGACAAGTGAAGCAGCCGCCTGGAGGAGCCGCTGCCCAGACTCTCTGGTGAGAAGGGCAGCTCAGTGCTCCTGCTGTTGGCGCTGAGCCGTCTCTGGAGTCTGGCCAGCACGGAGACAAGGGGTGGAGGTGCTCTCTGTGCTCCCTTACCACCCGGCTGCTCTACCGGATCCCTGGCTCTTGCCACTCCCCTGCCTTCTGCTGTGGGTTCCTGCACATGCTGCTGCTTTCTGGGATTCACCAGGCAGCCTTGGCCCCTCTTGCCATTGTGCTGCTGTGCCTTAGGGGCCCTGGCTGATGCTACGGCCTAGATCAAGTGGCCCGAACTAAAATAAAAGCCTGCTTTGGGGTGCTTGCCCTGGCGTTGGCTCTGCTGGAGGTGGGGGCCAGAGCCTGTGCTGGCCACTCAGCTGTAGCAGCGTGCATGTGCCCGGGGCATCAACGTGCCAAGCTCCAGCCAGCTTCCCTTTCCCACTGCCTGCCTAGATCTGCCACCCGCTTCTGTTCTCTGGTGCTGTCCCCTGCAACCCTGGGAGACTCTGCTAGGGCTCAGAGCATTTGCTCTCCATGGGGTTTGCTTCCAGCCCCGGTCATACTCCCTTCTCCCAGCTCTTTGAGTGGAGGAAGCAGTTACATTTCCTCCTGCCAGGAGAGGGCTGCAGAGCAGGAAGCTGTTGTCCATGCTTCGCTGTGATGTGCAGGTGGGCCAGGGAGTCCTGCTGCAGTGCCCCCAACTGCCCTGGGGATGCTAAGGTGGGAGGAGCTGTCCAGGGCCATGCTGTTCACTCCTCTGCCCAGGATCCACAGATAAACTCTGTGTACTGAGCTTCTCTGACTAGTAGAACAGCTCAGGCTCAGAATCCACTCACCTGCAGCTCTCTGTTTGGATCTAGGCTGTATTGCCGACTCTGGGGCTGTATCACAGCTCCACCCTGCAGTCCTACACCAGGCGCCGGTCTGCCTTTCCTACCTCATGTGGGGTGTCTGGCTCTGGCCTCGGCTGCACTGACTGCTGAAAGCCACCCCAGCAAGAATTTCCAAGTGCTTGGGCCTGGAGGCTCTCTAGTGCCTGGCCAATTCAGTCTTCATAGCTGGCCTCTCCCAGGTCCCGGCTCAGCGCGGGCAGGCACCGTGAGCTGTATCTCCTCCCAGTGCTTATGCGCTACCATGGGCATGATGTAATTTGGGGGCTGTACAACAGACACTCGCTGCTGTTGCCTGACCCAGCCACCACTAATGAAAATGGACTCAATGCTTACATGTGCTTTGGTGGCATCTGCCATGAGCTGCTCAGAAGTTTGAGACAAGATCCTGTCCATTCTGGGCACTGGATCTGCCAGGGGTGGTGTGGGGTCCCCACAAAGCAGATACTTCACTCTGTTTTAAGGATTCATGTACAGGATATGGGCTAAATTGTTCACCAGGTATTAATTCCTCCCATCCCCACATGATGTAACAGATGGGGACATGGTGGGAAGGGTTCAGTGCCCCAGAGAAGGGCAGATAGGAAGTATGGTTGACTCAAGGGGGAATATTTCCCCATCACTGATTGCAGGGGAGTAGGATGGGTGGTCCTTCCTATCCTCTATGGCTGTGAGTTCTGCTCCTTGGAGTTGTGTGCTATTGCGGTAGGTTGGGAGTGAGCCCACTTGGCTCAAGCTGAGATCGTAGGAAGACACTGGAGGCTTCATTAGGAGTGTTTCCAGAGAGAGGCAATTAAATGTATTTGTTGTATAGTATGTGAGAAGCTGCCCAGCCCCAGGGGGTTTGATAGCATCCACACAGAGGCTCAGTACATGTTACTGGAGAGGTGGAATGCAGCTACAGCTGGTTGGAATTTTGAGTTTTTTGTCTCCTGGGAAATTCTCTGACTTCCAAATCTCTGGCTTTGTCCTGATCTGGGATGCTAAATCAGTGGCAGGACTGTGTGTGACACAAAGCACAGTGAGGATTTCAGTTTGACTTGTTACCTAGAATAGTGAAACGTTTGACAGGGATGATTTTCCCCAAACATTCAGCTAACTCCAGGCATTCCCCAAAATGCACTGACTGTGTCAATCAGCGATTTCTGATGGAAAACTGCTTGTGGAAAATGTCCAACCAGCTCTGTAGACAACCTTGAAAAATCAGGTATCAGAGGGGTAGCCGTGTTAGTCTGGATCTGTAAAAGAAGCAAAGAGTCTTGTGGCACCTTATAGACTAACAGACTTTTGGAGCATGAGCTTTCGTGGGTGAATACCCACTTCGTCAGATGCATCCGACGAAGTGGGTATTCACCCACGAAAGCTCATACTCCAAAAGTCTGTTAGTCTGTAAGGTGCCCCAAGACTTTGCTGCTTTTTGAAAAATCAGGTGGGCCCTAGCCTGAAGGGGAAAAAAAGGACAAAGCAGACAATGGGAGCAATTGGAGTAACTGCCCCTATACCGAGGAGAGGAAGAGTGCAATCCAGCACCATCCCATTGAGTTCTAGGGTTTACGGGAATGAATTAGTGATTGTTGCAAAGACAGCTCATGGGGTGGAGCGTCACCGTGGACATCTACCTAACTCCAGGGAGAGAAGCTGGCTGCTGGGTCCTTGCTAAGTGTTCGTGACTTAAAGCTCCAAGCTGGGAAGTGTATTTCCAGCCTGCTGTGTGTGTCTGTCTCTGTCTCATAAGCTTGGCTGAAGTGTGTGGCTTCCCCAGGGCTTTGTCTCCTATCTCTAGCATTAGCCATGTCACTATCTGGGGTACTTCTGATATCTTGCTGGGAAACCGTACACCCGAATAGGCTATTCTGAAACGCTGGGGCCTTTGTTTAATAAATAGTACCCTTTTGGAATTGGAGTCAAGGGGGTGTCGTCTTGGGGGAGGAAATCGGGGGAGGAAATCAGGGGAGGGGTGAAAACTGAGCCTCCTAAAACCCAGCTGTTGCTGAATAGGCTTAGTGCTGGGAATAACCAGCTGGAGCTGAGCAAAGGCAATAGGGAGGTTGGCCTTTCAGCTCTAGCAGTCTGGGAGCAAGGCCACCCTTATCGATCCAGCTCCTCAGAGCAAGGCAGGACTAAGAGCCTGGTGGTGCAGGCTGCTGGGGTGAAGATACTCCTTTTAGCCATTCAACTCCATGAACTGGCTGGTGCCGGCAGGGTGCACTGATCTGTTGGCTTGATGAATTAGCCCTCTGCCTCACATGCCCTATGCTCATCTGCAAACCCTGCTCCAGGAGGGGGGTGGGGGGGCATATCACAGCCCTGCCCAGAGCTGGATTTCCTCCTTACTCTAATTCTAGCACAGTGGTTGCTCACTTTCCCCTGTGCTAATTACCTGGGCTCATGTCTCAGCTCCTCCCACCCCCAGCAATGCTGCCATGTCATGGCTTAGCTGGAACTATGAATTGTGCCAGCAGCTGGAAGAGCTGCTTCTGCCAGGTAAAAGCTAGTGCCACAGTCTCCCTTCTGTGCCGCTCCAGGAAAAGGAATCTCCCCACCACTCCTAGGTCCCTTTCAGCCTGTTCCTGGACTCTGCTTAGCTCCGGCCCTTCCCCCAGCCTGTGGCATTGTCTAGCTGGTCCATGCTCCAGGAACCAGACCTTGCCTGGTTGGATTCATGACAATGCACACCACATGCTGGCAGTGCCTTGCCCTGTTTCTTGATCCCATAGCAGCCTGCAAGTCTTGCCAGTTGGGTGGGGTGAAGTGGGGATGGCCCTTGGCCTGGGGCAATCCCTCCAGCAGTGCTATGTGGCCTGTGCAGCTGGGTTGGTGCCAGCTCCTGCTCTCCCAGGGCACATTGGCTGAGTGGGTTTCTCCGGTGGCATTCAGGGTGGTACATTGGGCTGGAATAACCAGCTTAGGATCTGTGGAAGGAGACCTCTGCCTGGCCTCAGCCCTTCTCCCCCCCTGCCCTTGATTCAAGTGACAGTGAGATACGGAAGACACCTGCTCCAGGCCCTTTATCTCAGGGGTCTGGCCCCTTAAATGAAGCAGGTCCAATGTCCCTGAAGACTAAACAGGTGCCACCTGCTCAGGACTATACCTAGGGAGGAGAAGGGGAGCCCAGGGAGAGCTTGAAGAGAGCCTGGGGAAAGGCTCTACCCAGAGGAAAAAGGGCCTGCTAGCCCCTCTGCACAAAGCTAGGCCCCACAAGGCAGGAATAAACCATACTGAGCTGTGAGGAGCAGCATGATCCCTCCAGCAAGGTAGGGCTGGAGAGGGCAAAGGCATGGAGTTAAAGTAACCATGAGCCCTAAGAGAGGGCAGGTAGCGACTGTCTTTGAGGAGGTGCAAAGCCTGAAACACTTGGTGTAACAGGCTAGGGCTGAGGAATAAATAAAACCCCAGCAAAGGAGCTATGTAGCATAAAATGTCTCCGTGGTAGCCCTGAAGGGCTGACGGGGTGTCGTCATGGTGGGGAGCAATGAGCCCCCAAGTCACCTGCCCCTACCAGGGCAAGACTGGCCCTGTGTGCTCCTCTGCAGGGGCTGAACTCCACTAGTGTAGGGAATTGGCCTCCACAGCCCACTGGATCTCACTATGAAGCTGAGCCATGACCTCATTCTGCTCTTTCAACCCAGTGCCTCCCACTCTCAGCCCCTGCCCCCTCCTCTCTACCCCGCCCCAGTGTATGCAGACTCCCCCATACCTTGCCTCCCTCCACATCCCTTCCCCTCCCCAGACCTGCTGAGTTGCTGCTCTGAGAATTCATAGCCCTGACATTCTAGGGGAGCTCTCTCACAGCAGAGGCAGTACTGAGCAAACACACCAGGGGAGCCAGGCTCTCCCCCCACAGGAAGGGGGAATCAAAGAGTGTGTGGGGGTCCCAGCCCAGGAGCAACCTGCAGGCACAGAGAGGACACCCCTGCTAGGAGAAGCTGGAGAACACAAAGGAAGAAAGATCCCTCCTCAGTACTACCCGACCCAAAAGCTGCATGGGGAGACCCCAGCTGGGACAGCAGGAAGAGTTCGAGCCCGTTCACCATCAGGTGGCAGGAGCCGGTGTTGTGCTTACAGTGAAGTAGCCATTACAGCTGCTGGAGCATATGTGTGTGGCCCCAGTAGCCCTTAGCCAAGCTCAGATAGATGTAGATCTTTCCATGTGCCACCCCATTCCTCCCATCTGTCACCAGCTTCCGTGCGCTCTAGTCAGGGTCTTGCCACAGCTCAGCTCTGGCTCTCTGTGCCAAGGTGGGGGAGGCAGATGAGCACAGCCAATGGCTTTCCTGGCTCCTGTGCTCCACTGGAAACTCTGCTGCTCACTTCAGTGGTTGCCCTGTCCCCTCTTGCTGTAGCACATGGCCCTGGTAACTGGGCACACCCAGGTGCACTGTTTGAGGAGGCATGGGCCAGGGCTGAAACCTCAGCTCTGGAGCTTGGAGCTAGTGCCATCTCTGCACTGACGCGCCGTATGACCATCAGCGCTGGGTGTCTCAGTTTCCCCCTCCATGCAGGAATCTGGACATTACCTGACCCCACTTCCTGGGGTGGGGACAATTAATTCACCAACAACTGAAATGAGGTGCTCGGAGATCCTCTGGGGGTGGGGGCAGGGGGAGAGGATACAGCCAGGCACAGCAACTCCAAAGCCAGAAACACCCCGGGCAGGGAGAGGGAGGGAGGAAACAACACTGTTCTGTGCTGTGAGAACAAGGTGGGCAGGGCAGGCGCTGCTGCTACAGAAAGGAATGGGCCATCACCTCTGGGGCAGGGCTCTTTATTACAGCCACCGCGCTCACAACACCCAATAGCAGAGATGAACTGGGGGGCCAGTGGGCCTGCTACCCAGTGGGCACAGGGCTGACCCCCGTCTCCCTGCTGGCCCCCATTCCCGTCGATGAGATCCTGCTCTGGGCAGATCCAGGAGCAGTGAGCCAGCTCTTGCCATTAACATAACTTCTGCTTGTCTTGCCTCCAAAGGGTGTGCAAGTCAGCACAGGAGGGCCCCAGGGACTTGCGGGGAGGGCGGGGGAGGGTAAAGTGAGGGAGGTGGCAGAGTCATGCACTCTGGCTCTGTAACCCTTCCAGCACAGCACGCAGAATGGCTGCTGCTGCCACGGCCCCTGGGTCCGGTAGCTCCAGGCGGGCCGAGCTGATGTAACTGGCCCTGCCAGCGCCTGCTTCCATGTTCTTGGTAGATTCAGCCGCAGCCTCTGCACTCTGCCAAGAGACCACGGGAGGGAGCAGGTCATGGGCAGGAGTGTCCCCAAGGGACACGGGGAACACAACTGGGTCGGGCATGCAGCCAGGAGCCGGGGGAGAGGGGCTTCCCTCTACAACTCTCCCTATGCCCCTCCATCCTGCCCCCCCCGAGCTGTGCCAATGCCCCCTAATCCTGACCCACCGCTCCCCCTGCTATCTCGGCCCCTCCAGAGCTCTGCTGACACTCATCACCCCCTGCTTTTGCAAATCGCACCATAGGAATTTTCCTGCCCAGACATAGCCGGGGTCTGTTTTTTATATTTCCATCAAAGAGCCATCCATGGGCACAGTACCCCCCGTGTCTCACACTAGGCGCTGGCTCAGTTCTTGCTAAGAGCCATTCACCCCCCTTCCTGCAGCTTTCTCAAGGTGCCCAAGCGCTAGCCTGCCCCAACTCTGCTCATGAGACCAACAGGGTCACAGCCCCACATTCAACTCCCCTCATGCGGCTTTGGAATCTGCTCACAGGCCCACTTGGCTTCAGACTCCACCCCTTCACTAGCTCCTCCCTGTCCCACCAGAGGAGAGGGGCCTGGTGGGAAGTGAGCTCTCATACCTGGACTGCCTTGGCCAGCACTGGCAGCAGGTTGGCACCAGGGGCCTGCAGGGCACGCAGCTCCTCAGCAGCAGCACAGAGCGAATCCAGCTGCCCAAGACACAAGTGGGAGGAGTGGTGAGGGCAGGGCCCCTGGGAGACGGGGCAAATGGCTGGGGTGGGGGTTACTGAGCAGAGGTTGCCCCATGGATCCCTCTGGGGCTCACTGGGGGGCAGTGCCTGCCTGAGCCAGCAGGGGGCAGTGCCAGATAGGGAATACCCCTCTGTATCAGCACTGAATGGCCTCCCTTGCCCTCAGTGTTGCCTGTAGATGGGAGCAGGCCCAGCACCAAGAGGGTCCCCAGTGGCTGTGTAACAGGCATGGGCAGAGTGCACCATGTGCCCAGGGGGCAGGGCAGCTGCTTGTCACTCACCATGGTCCTGTCCCCGGGCGCAGCTCCCCCGTACCTGGCACAGAAAGCAAAGGGATCAGTAGCGAGCACAGAGCAGTGCCATGGACCCACCGCCGAGGGGTCATGGGCCACTGGTGGGGTGGGAATGCCCCATTGCCCTTCCCACTTAGGATCCCCCCTCTCCCCTGGCAGGGCCAGGCACTGCTGCAATTTCCCCCTGGACCCGCGTGACTCTCCCACCCACCTTGTGGGCTGTACTCACCGCTGCATGGCTTCGATGCCGGCCTCCATGGCAGCAGCCCAGGCCGCAGGGTCACTGCGGCTCTGCAGGGGCTGTGCGGCCGCCGTCAGGAACAGTCCATACAGCTACAAGGGAAACGCCAGGCTGCTCAGCAGCAGTGCCGCCCTGACGCAGGGTTGTGGGCACAGAGACAGCAGGGCTCCTACTCCCCCAGGGTGATGAAATACCATCCCTCCCACGGGGCGATGGGACACAGGATCCATATACCACCCCCAACCTCCCCGCAGGCCTCATATCTTCCCACAAGGGCCATAACATGCCCCCCACCAAGGGGGAGGGGGCAGGGATCAGCTCAGCCAGGACAATACTACTCAAGTCCCCATCCGCGGCACTCACCGCCCCCGAGGACCCACCCATCTTCTCCAGCAGCAGCCTGGCCAGGGTGGAGAGGAGCTGGGATGGCCGGGCAGGCAGGGGCGTTAAGTTCAACCACTCCTGTATGGCTGGAGACACGACACCTCGGGTGAGAGGCAAAGGGGCTGAGGGTTGGCTCCCACCAACCGGCCTCACCCCAGGGAGAGTGAGGGCTTCGGGGGGCGGAGGGATCCTGAAATCCAAAGTCCTCAGGGGAGCCAGCCTGGGACCCCTGCTCTATGGGAGTCTTGGGGGAGCCAGCCTGGGACCCTGTACCCCTGGGGTGGTGATGTGGGGGAGGGGAGCCCCATGGCCAGGGGATAATGGAGATGGAGATGGTTCCTGGAAGTGACTTTAGCCTTGGTGAGCAGGCAGAATGCTCTCAGTGGGTGCACCATAGGCAGTGCCAGGGTGACTACCCCTCCCCCAATGCAGGGTACCTGAGCCCCAGTCCCCGAGGCTGTGGGCACTGGGAGATGGCCAGGAAGCAGATGGAGACTCCTCTATCAGAGGGGGCTGGTTTGGTCCTTCCTGGCCAGGACTAGATCAGAACCGTCCACTTTGGACTGAGATGCTCCCCGCCAGCTCCCCTGCCCTCCCACAGAGGGAAGGAGGCCACCCCCCAGAAGCCAGCAAGCTGGGATCCCTGTGCCTGTTGTGAGCCCCAGCCCAAGGGAGCTGCTATGGATTGTGCAACAGTTGCTGGGCCCCAGCACTGACCCCTGGCGGCCCGGGCATGGGTGCTGCCACAATCGCCGTCCCCCGCCGCGCGGTCCAGCTCGTTGAGCTCCTCCTGCAGGCCCAGCAGAGTACTGCACACCCGCTCCAGAACCAGCCGCACCTGCTGGGAGGCTGGTGCTGAGGGAGAGAGGGGCTGGTTAGATGGGGGAGGAGGTGCCTGGCTGGGGAGGAGGTGGTGGGGCTGATCCTGTGGCACTCACACCTGTGCCCTTGCACACACACACTGCCTGGGCATTAGATCCTGTGACACACGCATGCCCATGCCTGTGTGTCCCACTCAGCCTCACCCCCATTTCAGCCCAGTGCCCTCTGTCCTGGCATCGCACAGCACACTACTGATGTCCGCGAGTCCAGGAGCACAGACCCCCATTTCCCCCAGCCATTTCCCCCAGCCAGGCAACAGCACCCTGTCCTACAGATGGGGAAATTGAGGCACAGGGGAGAAGTAAATTGCCTATGATCACAGAGTGTCAGCTGCTCAGATGGGAACACCTGCCCCCCATAATCTACCCACTAGACTGTACTCCCCTCTCAGTGCTGGGATAGAACCCAGGAGTCCTGCCTCCAGCCCCTGACTCTACCCACTAGACCCAACCCAACCTCCCCGAGCTGAAGAGATAACTCAGGAGTCCTGATGGCCAGCCCTTCCTCAGTCCCATGCTCCCTCCCTGCAGCAGGAATACCAGGGCTGCTTGGTGTCTGTCCCCTCACCCATCTCAATGCTGCGCCCACTCTCTTTGCCCTCAGCAGGCAGGGCGATAGCAGGGCCTCGGCCAGCGTCCCCAAAGCCCTGTCCGGTGATGGCCAGGAACAGGGCCCCGCTCCGTACCTCCAGCTGGGACAGGCTCCTCCACCGTAGGTCCCTCCTCAGGTGCAGCCAGCACTCTGCTCCGGCCTGTCACAGGCACTCGAGCCAGGTTGGGCCAGGCCACAGCTGTGGTCTTAGCATCTAGGGGGAAGTAAGATGGCAGGGTCAGGCCCAGAATCCCAGCCCCTTGTAGGGCCTGGCTCCCAGCCGGCAGATGGGGAGGGCTGAGAGATTAGCGCAGGGTTAGCCAGGGAACACAGGGCCCTCTCTACCTGTGGCTGATGCCCAGCCCCAGGACATGCCACCACCGGAGGCACCGAGGCCAAGGGCCTGAGGAGCTGGGCATCAGCTACTCTGCACGTGTGCCAGAAGGGGCCCACTGCCACCAGCCTCAAGAACCCCAAAAGCATCGCTTCCCCCACATCCCTCTCATGGGGGAAAGATGGACCCTCAGCCCCTCACCCAGGGCCATCAACCCCCATTTCATCCCCAGCCCTCATGCCAGCAGGGAAAGCCTCACCTCCCCCACAGCAAAGTTATTCAGCGCCGTGGGTACCTCCTCTGCCCCTATTCCCTGTATAACACCCAGCTCAATGCCAGGGGGAAATAAATGCCCCAGGGTCTCACCGATCAGTCCCAAGAGCTCATCATCTGCCAGCAGGAGGGTGAGGGAGACACCGGCCATTTCCAGCGCCGTCATGAAGGCACCAACCAGAGCTCGGGCAACACGAACACCTCGGTCCTCTGCGGCGAGAGGGAGGGGAGACCGTGAGGAGCGGAACAGGAACCAGAGCTCAGGAGTGCAGGGGGGACCCAGCAAGGGGACTGCAGGGGTGATGGAGGAGGGGTTGGAGTTGGGGAGGGAGGGAAAGAAGCAGTCCCCTCTCCCCGACCCTCAGCAGGACCGTGCAGGGAGATCAGGGGGTGAGGAGTGGACGCTGAATGACCTCATGGGATGATCCAAGCCCAGAAATCCAGAGCAGAGAAGTCCAGGGTGCAGTGCCGAGGGGCCCTAGGCACACAGCTGGGGAGCATTATACACACAACCCAGGCACAGCCTCTACCCATGGGGAGGAGGGGAGAGACGCCCTGCGTCCCCTCCCATCTGAGCCCCTCCCCCTGCACTGTCCTGTGCCTGTCCCCACCCCACCAGCTCTGGGCCGGGCCAGGCCGGGCACTCACCAAGGCAGCGTACGGCCGCACCGGCCACCACACCCAGCTCCAGGAAGGACAGGCCACCCAGGTTGTTCACCACCAGCACCACAGAGGCCCCTGGAAGGCAGAGGAGAGTGGGTGTGAGCCCTGCCCTGGACAGGGGGAGGCAGGTCAGGGGAGGGGGTCACTCACCAGGCTCCAAGGCCACGCGCGAGGCGTTGGAAGGGCTGCTCATGTGATCGAGCATCGTCTTGACGATTTCGTCCGCCGGCACCATCTGCAGGGAAAGGAGGAGATGAGTGAGAGCAGGGCGGTGGCAGGCTCGAGGGCAGGCAAGGGGGGAGCCAACCTACCTTCATCCTGCGCACGCCTGCCTCACCATGAATCCCTGTGGAGACAGGAAGGGTCACCAAGGCCTCTGACTGCCCGCATCCCCTCTGTCAGCACCTGATCCCAAACCAGAGATGGGGCCTGGGCCATGGGCACCCACAACAGTGACCAATGGGAGCCACCTGGCCCCAGCCCGTAACCCCCTCCAGGCAGCACGGCCGCCCGGCCGGTACCCAGGACCCTAAACAGTGGATTCTTAGGCACCATTGACAATGAACATCTCAGGCCTATGGGCACCTGGGCCCTGTAGGTGATGGGTACCTGGACCCCCTTTGAACCCAAGCACCCAGTCCCCACCCGCAGAGAGACAGCCACAGGTTGAAGGGAGACAAGGGCAGAGGGATGCAGCCAAACTCAGGACAGGCGCAAGGTGACAGACACATAGACAGACAGATGTGGCGGCAATTCCTCACCCAGGCCCAGCTCTAGCTCGTCCTGAGCCAGCTGAAAGGTAGGCCCCGAGCCAGGGACGCTGCAGGGGGACAGGCTCACGCCCAAGGTACCTGCATGGGGAGGGAATGAAAGAGTTAACTCCACCTTCGCCAGTGACAGGTACATGGAAGCTGGGCCAGAGGGATCCTTCCATGTTTTCAGGGAGAACGACTCCAGGCTGTAATCAGCACAGAGCCCTCTAGTGGGAGGAAGGCAGAGATTATTTGGCAGGCCTGGGGCTGTGCAGGGGCAGGTGCCAGGTCTAGAAGAACATCTAGGCATGGGGGCACCATCTAGGTTGGGATCTGAGAGCAGGATCTGCTGGCTGAGACATCCCTGGGGGGTGCCCCCTATTGTTGTGGGGCCACATCCCTCCCAGATCCCCTCCCTCACCAATTGGCAGCTCCTGGGCACTATGGCGGGAGGTGGTGCCAACCCCAGCCCATGCCAAGAGTCCCTAAGCACTCACCCATGGCTCCTGCAGCAGCTGTCACCCTGCGAACAATCTCCTCCAGGCTCGCCCCTGCCTCCGACAGCGCCCCAGCCACCTGCCAGGAGAAAGGCTTTGTCAGTGCCAACTCAGGAGGCTGCTCCTCCCTGTAGCCAGCCCTGATCCCATGGTGCAGGGCTGCAGCCAGGGCTAAAACCCAACACAGAGCAAGGCATCTGATTAGCATGTGTGCTGCTGTAGCACCCACAGGCCCCAACACTGGACCAGGCCCACTATGCTGGGCACCACACACACACACACACACACAGCAAAGAGATGGTCCCGCCCTTTGAGAGCTCCCAATCCATGGATGAGACAAAGTGGATGCAAACAGAAAAGGTCTTGTGACGATGGCACTGGGCTGGGACCCAGGACACCTGGGTTCAATATCTGCCTCTGCTACAGACTGCCTGTGAGAATCGCCCCAGGTCTCTTCCGCAAAAGGGGGAGAATGACACTTCTTTGGCCTGTCTTGTGCATTTCCATCATGCATCCTTCAGGGCATGGACTCTCCTTGTGTCTGGGCAGCACCTGGTACAATGGAGCCCTGATTTTCTGGCCCCTACTTGCTATGAGATACAAATAAGCCACTGCAGTAGTGACTGCCTAGGGACGGGTATTTCACCAAGCTAATCATCAGAGATAACCATTCCCCTGCAACTTAAAGCAACAAACTCACTGCAGACAGCTCTGTGCCTAGATTCAAACACTCCCTGGTGTGTGGGCAGAGCCTGCAACCCAAACATCACAGCTTCCTGCTGGCCTCAAAGCCTGTACTGGACCCTGACTAGATGCACAAGTGAAAGTGACCAGGCTGACTGTCCTGGGAGAGCAGAGATGGGGTCAGTTACAACCCCACCAGCTCCAGGGGAGCAGGGACACAGGCCTGTGTATCTGACTGATAACATGACTGTCTTTTAACCCCAGGGTCTGAGGCTTCATCCCCACATGGCAGAGTCTCTGGCACTGCAACCGGGGCCCTGGATGTGGACAACTAAATCCCCTGGACAGGAACGGCTGATCAGCCCCCTTCAGCCTATCCAGATTTGACCCCAGCAGGCAGAGCTAGATCTGAGGCTGCTGGGAAAGTAATTGAGGTGGTTTTGACCTGCAGTGGGCCCTGCACAGTGAGTGGTCACTGGGGACCGATCCGCTTACAGTGTTATGAACGCTGTGCCGCACAGCTCTGGCACAGCTAGTTGGCACTGGGGAGCTCTCCCATCCCACTCGCCTTGTGTATGAGCACCGTGCCACACAGCCCTCTTCTCCCTGCCTTCTTCTGCGTGGTGAAAGCGCTGTCGTCACCCACCACCACCATCTGCACATCGGCTCCCTCCGCCCGCGCCTGCTCCAGTGCCAGCCCGAAGTTCAGCCGGTCCCCAGTGTAGTTCTTCACGATCAGCAGGGTCCCGGCTGAGGGAGACAGAAGGAAGTGAGGTGCCCCAGTTACTCTCTGCTACTCTTAGGAGGAGAGACCCTCCCACCCGACACCGCGTTGCCGTACCTGAGCCAGCCTGCGTCACCGCCCGGATCGCTGCCAGTATGCTTCCCACTGCGGGAGAGGTGAAGACTGCGCCAGCCACCACTCCGGTGAGCATCCCCTTCCCGATGTACCCTGGGCAGGGGGGCAGAGAGTGTGTCCAGTTAGGGGCCTCAGTGGGAGTGCCTCACTTCCAGCATGCACTGCTTCCACTCTGACCTCCCTGCTTCCTGTCATGTCTTCAGCAATGGGATCCTCCAGTAGCGCCAACCCCAGCACACTCCTGTGTAGCAGGGCCCTGCCATCCACAGCCAAAGGCCTGCAGCTGTACCTCCACTCTGCATTAGTGACTCACCATGCTGGACAATAAGATTGTCTCCTGAGCCCTAGGCTGGTAACCCAGCCTCAGGGTACGTCTACACTACGGGATTATTCCGAATTTACATAAACCGGTTTAACAAAACAGATTGTATAAAATCGAGTGTGAGCGGCCACACTAAACACATTAAATCGGTGGTGTGCGTCCACGGTCCGAGGCTAGCGTCGATTTCTGGAGCATTGCACTGTGGGTAGCTATTCTGTAGCTATCCCATAGTTCCCGCAGCCTCCCCCGCCCCTTGGAATTTCCGGGTTGAGATCCCAGTGCCTGATGCGGCAAAAATCATTGTCGCGGGTGGTTCTGGGTAAATGTCGTCAGTCACTCCTTCCGCTGGGAAAGCAACGGCAGACAAGCATTTCGTGCCTTTTTTCCCTGGATTGCCCTGGCAGATGCCATAGCATGGCAATCATGGAGCCTGTTTAGCCTTTTGTGATGTCACCGTATGTGTACTAGATGCCGCTCACAGAGGCGATTCAGCAGCGCTACACAGCAGCATGCTTTTGCTTTTGCATGATAGCAGAGATGGTTACCAGCCATATTGTACCATCTACCATGCCATAAATTGGTAATAAGATGATCGTGGCTACCAGTCCTTTTGCACTGCACCATCTGTTGCTGTCATAAGTGCCCCTGGCTGCTCTTAGCCAGGGGTGCAAAAGCCAAAATTGGGAATGACTCCCTGAGTCAATCCCTCCTTTTTGGTATCTAAAAATAGAATCAGTCCTGCCTAGAATATGGGCAAGTGTACTAGAGAACCACTGTATCATAGAACCAGAGAGCACAGCTGCTCTGTGTCAGATCCTGCAGAAATTATGAGCTGTATGCTATTCACAGGGGGTGCTCCTGCAACAACCCCACCTGTTGATTCCGTTCTTCCCCCAGCCTTCCTGGGCTACCCTAGCATTGTCCCCCCACTTGTGTGATGAAGTAATAAAGAATGCAGGAATAAGACACAGTGACTTGTTAGTGAGATATGAGTGGAAGGCAGCCTCCAGCTGCTATGATAGTCCAGACAGGACAGTAAGGAGTGTGTAGGAGAGGAGCCCAGCATCCCTCTGCTAGTCCAGGGGCAATTGAATCTTTGCTTTACACATGAAGGGTGGGGGCTGATGGAGCTCAGCCCCCTGTTGCTATGATGACAATGGTTATCAGCCATACTATACCATCTACCACGAAAAATTAGGACCAGGCGCCCTTGATTGACCTTACCGATGCTAGTCAGCATGGTTACCAGTCCTTTTGCACTGCCCCATGTGCCAATAGGCTGATGATGAGAATGGATACCAGCCATATTGTACCATCAGCCATCCATAGCGTGGGGGGAGCAAGGATGTTGGTGTTGAGTGCTGCACCATCGCGTCTATCTGCAGCATTCAGTAAAGATAGGGTGACATGTAAAAGAGTCAAGAGAGGATTGTTTTCCCTTTCACTTCTGGGGGTGGGTGGGGGGGTGCGTAAATTGCCTAGCTATGCCCTGACCCACCGCGGACACTGTTTTTGACCCTAGAAGCATTTGGAGCTCAGCCAAGAATGCAAATGCTTTTCAGAGACTGCAGGAACTGTGGGATAGCTTGAGTCCTCCAGTCCATGAGCGTCCATTTGATTCTTTGGCTTTCTGTTACGCTTGTCACGCAGCAGTGCGTTGAGTCCCTGCTATGGCATCTGTCTGGAGATTTTTTAAACATGATTTTGAATTTCGTCTTCTGTAACGGAGCGCTGATAGAACAGATTTGCCTGCCCTTACAGCGATCACGTCCGCATCGTCCATGCGGGAGCTCTTTCTTTATTTTGATTTTTAACTGCATCACCACACGTGCTGATCGGAGCTCCACGCTGGGCAAACAGGAAATATTCAAAAGTTCGCGGGGCTTTTCCTGTCTACCTGGCCACTGCATCCGAGTTCAGATTGCTGTCCAGAGCGGTCAGTGGTGCACTGTGGGATACCGCCCGGAGGCCAATACCGTCGATCTGCGGCCACACTAACCCCAATCCGATATGGTAATACCGATATTAGCGCTACTCCTCTCGTTAGGGAGGAGTACAGAAACCGGTTTAAAGAGCCCTTTATACCGATATAAAGGGCCTCTTAGTGTGGACGGGTGTGGTGTTAAATCGGTTTTACGCTCCTAAAACCGGTTTAAACGCCTAGTGTAGACCAGGCCTCAAGCTCCCCCGCTCCCCAACCATGCCTCCAGCCTGGCCCAGCTCCCTGGCTCCTGGCACCGCATACCTGCATGTGCGGGCTCATGTCCTGACCCTCCTCCAGACAGCAGCGCCACCCGTCCCCGAATGTTCTCCAGGTCGGATCGCAGTGCCACCCGGTGCCCTTGCAGGAGCTGGATGGCCGGGTTACAGGCAACCAGCCCAGCCAGCGCATCGTCCGCAGAGCCTGGCACCGAGTTCACCAGCTTCTTGGAGACCTAGAAGGCAGCGAGAGAAGGGAGTCATGCAGCTCCTGACTGCACTGCTGTGGGAGGGTGTTACCTGGGTAGTTAGGGGTAGATGAGTTACTGGAAACAGATATGCTTTGAATACACAATTGCAGGGGCTCAAACAACACTGCTCTTTTGGGAGGACTGGCTGGCTAGTGGGGGAGGAGGATATGGACCACGGGACCTTTCCTCTCAAGGGGGTGCTGGCTCCCATCCAACCCAGGGCAGCGGGACTGGCTGGCTCAGGGAGCTGAGGAATGGGATATGGTGCCTTTCCCCTGCAGGACACTGGGAGTTCCTTGTTACAGGGAAGCAGAGGCATGGTTCCTCATAGGTTCCTATTACCACACCATCCCTATCTCCACACCCCCATCCCTTATTGCTCTATGCTGACACTCCCCTTCTTGCACAACCCTGGGCCTCTCTAATAGATCCCAGCCCTGCGCTGCATGGGGACTGGCCCCCGCCTGGCCAGCCTCTGCTCATACAGCCCCACTGTGCCATGTGTCTGGGGCATGGCTGTGCTGTTGCCAGCCAGGGACCAAATTCTGAGGTCTTTGTGAAGCGCTTACTCAGGCGAATCTCTGAGTTCCTTCCAGAGGCCTAAGGAACAGGATCTGTGACCAGAAACCAGTCAAATACAGCCAGCACAACAACTACTCTGGATTCCCGATCACAGCAGGATACCAGGACTCCTCATGCTGCTGGAGGGGCACATGACCAAGTCAGCCCATGCAGGGCAGAAGATTTACACCTCCATTGCAGTGTGAATGGGGCCCTCCCAGCTATAGCCCCTCCCCCCACCCCTGCCTCCTTTGAGGCTGGGACTCACCTGCATGGGGGCAGAATTGAGGCACCCCTGTGGGCAGAGCGAATTCCAGCAAGGAAAAGGGACCCAATTCCTCCTAGCAGAGCTGCCCTCACCTGGGGCAAGAGATTGAGGGTCACCTAGGAGACGTAGCTCTGGGGGTGAGAATCCAGGGGAATTTGTGTCTCACTCCGTCCGGACAGGCAGGGAGCGGGATACTGAACAGGACAGCAAAACAGCCCTGTGGGACTGAGAACAGCCTGAATCCTGCCTCCGGGGCCACGGACTTCAACCTAAGTCCAAACTCTGCCTGGCACCAGGAAGGGAAGGTTGCAGAGAGGTGATCCAAGGGATACGCCCACCTGGTGCTGCTCAGTGCTCCAGTGAGACGGGCATCCCCTCTACTGCCTGCTATGCCCCCAACCCAAAGGCCAAGCCTGGCACTCGGTGTAAAACCGCAACCCCGCTCCCTGGGCCGGCAGAGACACAGAGAGAGGCAGCAGGAGGGGAACGCGAGGGGCGATGGTGATGGGGAAACTGAGGCAGGCGGCCATGGGGCTGACAGACCGGGCACGGCCCCTTCCACCAGGGGCATCGCGGGGCAAAGCAGCGGAGATGGCAGCCACGGCGCTCCCAGCATGGGCAAGGCGGGAGGGGGGGGCAGGGAGCCGCCCACAGCGGGTGTTATGCAGATGTGGGGCGGTGCCACCCGCAGGGGGAGGGCGGGGAGAGGAGCACGCCGCCACCCATGGGGAGTAACGGGAGGCGGGGGCACGGTGCCATCCACAACGGCGGGAGAAGGGGGTGTCTCTGCAGCGCCCCCCTTCCCCTCACCCGCCCGCCCGCCGGCCGACTCTTTTGCTCGTAGCGGGTCCTCCAGGCGGGCCCCACTCGACGCGCGCGCCTCCCGTTTACCGTGCGCGCACGCGCGGGTCCTCCCGGCAGCCGTCCCGTGGTGCCCCGCGCGGCGGCGGCGCTCTGGCGGCGGTATCTCGCTGGTGCGGGAGGCGGCGGTGAGGGCTGCGCGGGCCTCGCTCTCTGTGTCTCTTCGGCCGCCCCTCCCCCGCCATGTCCTACAACTACGTGGTGACGGCGCAGAAGCCAACAGCCGTGAACGGCTGCGTCACCGGTACCGGCCGCGCGGGGGGGGGGGCTGGAGCTGAGGCGGGGGCCTGGGCTGGGAAGGCCCCGGGGAGGGGGCGTTGGGCCCGGACGCCCACGGGGGGGGGATGTCAGTCCCCGCAGCCCGAGGGGTGACAGCTGGGCCTTGGCCCCTGCTCGTGGGGAGCGGGTCTTAGTGCGGCTATTGCCTGTGGGGCGGGGAGCTGGGGCGCCGCGTGGGGGTGAGGGTGCGGGGGGCTGGTGGGTGGGTGGCGAGCAGAGTGACGGGCTGGCGAGTGGGGAGGCGGTGGGAGGATGGGGGGCAGTCAGTGTGTGTGGGGGGCGAGTGAACAGGGTTCTGGGGGTCCCGGGGGTGGAGTGCAATCAGGGTGCTAGGGGAGCAAGTGGGTGAGTGGGGACAAGTGGGGTTAAGGGGGTGAGCAGGGTGCTGAGGGAATAAGCGGGGTGCTTGAGGTGTAGTGTGAGCCCCTCTGGGGGGACAGAGCTGTTGGGTTGCTCCCTTGGTTTGCAGCCTTGTGATGCTTTATCTCACAGGGCACTTCACTTCCTCGGAGGACCTGAACCTGCTGATAGCGAAGAACACCCGCCTTGAGATCTATGTGGTCACGGCAGAGGGGCTGCGGCCCGTCAAGGAGGTGGGCATGTATGGCAAGATCGCAGTCATGGAGCTTTTCCACCCAAAGGTGAGTGTGGTGCCTGGTGGTGGGTGGGGTATGGTGCTGAAGGGATGAGATTGTGGAATGAGTGAAATTCGTTCTGATTCAGTGCCAGGAGTTTGGATGGGTTTCCTTTGTATGGAGTTTTCTGAAAGCATGTTCCCTCTTCCTAGGGGGAGAGCAAGGACCTGCTGTTCATCCTGACAGCCAAATATAATGCTTGTATCCTTGAGTACAAGCAAAGTGGTGAGAGCATTGATATCATCACCCGAGCCCATGGCAACGTGCAGGTAAGTTGGGTGGGTTCCCTTTGTGAATGCTGGTTTTATTTTGCTGTTGGCATAGACAAACTATAATTACAAGTTTCTGCCTTGTGGAGCTCGCAACCTAAGGTCTTGATCCTGCAACTGACTCTGTTTCTGTGCCTGGTCTCTTACACTAGTATTCAGACAAAACCCTCCTCACCAGTTTTCAAGCCAAAGCACCTTTTATCTGTTTTCAAATCTTGAGGTATTTCAAATCTTGGCAGCTGTGATGCAATGGATTGAGCACAAGACTGGATGTTAGGAGATTTGATCTGCTAGTAAGTTGCTGAGCGTGTCCTTGGCCAAGATGCTTTTCTGTGCCACAGTTTTGCTACCTGTAATGTGCTAAGAGATAATACCTAGGTCTCAGATAGGTTTTTTTTAATCTATAGATCTCAAAGTGCTTTATAAAAGAGGTAAGCATCATTATTGTCATTTTACTGATGGGGAAACTGAGGCACAGGTTGGTGACATGTCTGAGTCACCCAAGCAGACATAGGATTAAAACACAGGTCTTGTGCAGGGGTCGGCAACCTTTCAGAAGCGGTGTGCCGAGTCTTCATTTATTCATTCTAATTTAAGGTTTTGCGTGCCAGTAATACATTTTAATGTTTTTTAGAAGGTCTCTCTCTATAAGTTTATATATTATATAACTAAATTAGTGTTGTATTGTAAAATAAACAAGGTTTTCAAAATTTTTAAGAAGCTTCATTTAAAATTAAATTAAAATGTTGATCTTACGCTGCCAGCCCGCTCAGCCCCCTGCTGGTCTGGGGTTCTGTTCGCCTAGGCCGGCAGCAGGCTGAACGGGGCCTGTGGCCGGGACCCCAGCTGGCAAGGGTCTGGCAGCCAGAACCCCAGACTGGCAGCAGGCTGTGCAGGGCCAGCAGCCGGGACCCCAGACCGGCAGTGGGCTGAGCGGCTCAGCCCACTGCTGCTCAGCGGTTCCATCCATCGGCTCTTGCCAGCTGGGATCCTGGCTGCCGGATCCGCTCAGCCTGCTGCCAGTCTGGGGTCCCGGCTGCTGGCCCTGCACAGCCTGCTGCCGGTCTGGGGTTCTGGCTGCCAGACCGGCAGCAGGCAGTGGGTACCTACCTTCTCCCTGGTTCTGGCCATTCTCTTCCTCTCTCTGCACTGAGCTGAGGGTAGGAGCGCACTAAGCACAGGGCTGGGGGTGAAGGGTCTGGCCAGGAGCTAGAATGAGGGAGGGGGTTCAGGGTTGGGGCAGGAGGTTTGGGTGTGGGGCACTTTACCTGGGCAGCTCCCATTTGATGTGAGGGGTGCAGGTGGGAATGTGTGTGTGTGGGGGGGTGCAGGAGCTCCCATTTGGTGCTCAGGGTGGAGGTGGGTATGTGGCTGATGGATGGGGTGTGGGGGGGGCTGGGTATGTGGGGGAGGTGCAAGAGTGAGGGCTGGGGGCATGAGAGGGGGGTGCAGGTGTCAGGGCAGAGGGGGGGCTGGGGTATGTGCGGGGGTACCAGAGTCAGGGCTGGGGTTTTTTTGGGGGTGTGTGAAGGAGTCAAGCAGAGGACTGGGTGTATATGAGGGAGGTATAGGGCTCAGGGCTGGGGGGGGTGCGGGGGTGTGGGGCTCAGGGCAGAGGGCTGGGTCTGTGTGAGCGGGGGGCGGGGGGGGTCAGGGCTCAGGGCAGAGGGCTGGGTGACTGCCCTCCTAAGAACTCCCAACCCCCCTGCTCCTTGTCCCCTGACTACCCCCTCCTGGAACTCCTGCCCCTAACTACTCCCCAGGACCCCACCCCCTATCTAAGCCTCCCTGCTCCCTGTCCCCTGACTGGACCCTATACCCTACCTGTCCCCTGACTGCCCCGACCTTTATCCACACCCCCGCCCCCAGACAGACCCCCAAGACTCCCATGCCTATCCAACTGCTCCCTGCCCCCTGACAGGACCCCCAGAACTCCTGACCCATCCAACCCCCCTCCGCTCCCTGCCTGCCCCAACCCCTCTCCACACCCCTGCCTCCTGACAAGACCCCCAGAACTCCCGACTCATCCAACCCCCCCAGCTCCTTGTCCCCTGACCACTCTCTCCAGAGACCCCCCCCACCCTAAATGCCCCCCCTCCCGGACCCTCCTTCCTTCCTGGCCCCTGACTGCCTTGACCCCTATCCACCCCCCCGACCCCTGACAGACCCCGGGACTCCCATGCCCCATTCAACCCCCCTACTCCCTGACTGCCCCCTCCAGAGATCCCCCGCCACTAACCACCCCGCCTGGGATCCCACCCCCATCCAACCCACCCTGCCCTCTGTCCCCTGACTGCCCCGACCCCTTATCCAACACCCCCAGCTCCGGACCCGTTACCATGAGGCTCCAAGCAGAGCCAGATATGCTGCCCCGCGGGAGTGTGCAGCCCCGGCCCCCAGAGCGCTGCACGCACGGTGGCAGGGCTCCAGGGGAGGGGAGGACGTGGCGGCTTGCCAAGCCAGGAGAGTGGGGCCATTTGCCCATCCTGTGTGCATGCCTATGCTTCTGCTCTCTGCCCCCGCAGGGGGAGCGGAGGGAAGAGGAGAGTGGGCCGGGCTAGGCAGGATTTTTAATGGCACGCTGGAGTCCTGGCAGGCAGCAGCATGCCATTAAAAATTGGCTCGCGTGCCGTCTTTGTCACGCATGCCATAGGTTGCTGACCCCTGGTCTTGTGTGTCCCTGTTCAGTGCTCTATCTACTAAGCCATGTTGCCTCCCTAGAAAAGAGACTGTGAAGTGTTTGTGCTACAGGAAACTAAGAGTTCAGTTAGTGAGGCTGGCTGTTTATCTTTGGAGGATGTCATGGCTCATTGGTGGAAAGGACATCCACTTTGGACATGGAGTACCCAAGTCACCTTTTGCTTGCTGGATAATATGCTGAAGCCTATTAAATAGATTGCAGGAAATCCACTCTCAACTGTGGGATGTTGACCTTGTCTCTTGACCTCACTGAGTGTTCTCTTGCTTCTTTGTTTGGGTCTCTTTCTGATAGTAGTCTGTTCTCTCCCAGGATCGCATTGGTCGGCCCTCAGAAACGGGTATAATTGGCATCATTGACCCAGAGTGTCGGATGATTGGATTGCGGCTCTATGATGGCCTCTTCAAGGTCATTCCTCTGGACCGGGACAACAAGGAGTTAAAGGCCTTTAACATCCGCCTGGAGGAGCTGCAGGTCATCGATGTCAAGTTCCTCTATGGCTGCCAGGCTCCTACCATCTGCTTTGTTTACCAGGTACCCTGGGTGACTTCCTTGAGTTGTTCCTGAATAGAGGGTATTGGAAATCATTGGGCAGTGCTGGTGTGAGTTGGAGCCCCTGAATGTCCTTATAATTGTCCAAGTCATTTATGCTGTCCTGGAACCTATGCTAAGTAGCATTGTGGTCTAGTGGTTAGAGCAAGAGGCTGGGAGTCAGGACTTGACTGACTGTGTGACCTAGGGAAAGCCACCTCACCTCTCTCTGCCTCACTTTCTCTGTCTGTGCCACATGGGTATTAGCACTCCATGGGAGGTCAAGTCTTCCCTCTTTAGGAGCATTGAGATTCTTGGATGACTGGTGCTTTAGATGTGACTATTTCTCATTAAATGCTTAGCAGAAATGTCTCTCAGCATGCATTGGGTAGGTTGAGGAGAGCTCAGGTTGGGTTTACAGGCTCTGGCTATTTCTTTATAGAAGGTGATGGTGGTCCCTGCTCTGCCACCTCCTCAGTTGTTGTAAGGAGTCAGTAAATCCTGTTCAGCTGTAGGTTAAGGCTACTTTTCATTTCTGTAGGGGCCCCAAGCCTGTCTTACTGTTGGGATAGTCTCCCAAAGGGAACATTTCTGAGCACTGTTAAATCTCCACTTACACATCTCAAAACAAACCAACTCTGGGGGCTGGCTGGCTGAGAAAATTGGTGAGAGGACATGGAGCCCTTTGTCTTTACATTGCCAGTGCAAGTCTAGCCCAGGCAGATAGACACTGACTGAAAGTCATTGCTGTCTGATGGCTTCTTGGTGCCTGGGTGAAATGAGTTTGGTAGCTTCAGTTTAGTTCTTAATGGCTAGATCACATAAAAGTCATGAGCACAAGTAATAATAATAATAATCTAGCTTTTATAATGTGCATTTCATCAGTAGATCTGCACACTTTACAAAGGAGGTCAGTAACATTATCCCCATTTTACAGATGGCGAACCTGAGACGCATAGTAGAGACGTGACAGAGATGCCCTGTCTGTGTCAGAACTGGGAATGGAACCCATGTCTCCTGACTCCCAGTCCAGTGGTCTATCTGCTAGGCCACAGTGTGCTAATTGTTGGCAGTCTGAGCAGAGAGGCCAAGGGAGCCTGAGCTTCCCCCTCATCTTTAGTGATGACTTCTTCAGGGTCCGTGTAACCACAGTGATTTTGAACCTTCCGTCATGACATTTGCCTGAAATACTTTTATTATATCTGTGCTCCATAAAACTTACACATACTACAGCAGTGGGGTTTGTGTAACCATTGCACCCAGTTTGGGATGTTTGTGGCTTCCTTAAAGCCAATAAGTATAAATAATGGCCTTTACACAACATTCTCTAAAGCGCAAATTACCCCTGTGAGATTAGGAAAGCATTACCCCTATTGTACTGGTGGGGAAACTGAGGCAGAGAGTGGCAGTGACTTGACCAAGCTCATAGAGTCCATGTCAGAGCCTGGGTAAGAACTCAGGAATTCCAGGTTTGTACTCACAACGTGCCTCTTTCTACCAAAGCAGCAGAGACAAGGGGACTTTGGTCTTTCATATAGACAGTAGCAAAACCGGGCTTTGTTTCCACAGACCTAGGGGTTGTAAACATTTCTGATTAAGAGTGACGCTATGAATGCCCTGATTATAATAAACAAACAGTCCTGGTATAAGGAGGGAGGGTTGGTTTGATTTGTGTCTGCCAAAAAACACTTAATGCAGCACAGTAAATTTTGCCCTTGCAGCAGAGTGAGATGCGCATTCTGTCTGACTCATTAATTTTGACATAAAACATTTGGTTTGGTTGCTGTCTCTCTGAATTGTGTGCATGTAGGCGGGGAGAGGTTTCCAAGTTTATTTTTCATGTCTAATTCTCTCTAAATTTATTAATCCTGATCAGAGAATTTGGACTGAACAGAATTGCAGTGCATGTTCTTAAATGTTTTCTTTTTTTTAACGCCAAAGGCAGATACCACAAATGTGAATAAAATTACATACAAAAGACTGTTAAGAAAACATCCCAGTTGAAAGGACTCAAATTGGTCCAGAAATGCCAGAGTTAAAATGCATTTTTACTCTGAAAAACTACTGTTAAAACAGTGGCTTTACAATCAGATCTATTCCCCATTTGTATTCCTTGTAATTGCTTCTTGCTTTACTGATACACTTAAGTTCTTACTGCTCTTTACTCTGGTTAACACTGGTTTGCCAGCACAATCAGAAGAGAATCCAGCTCACGCAACTTGAGTTAGAGCATTGCCAACCGAGTTCCAGCTGCATAATCTTTGTTCAAATGTGAGCCGGAAAGAACCCAGCTTAACTTTGACTTTGCAGAGCAGGCAGTTAGTAAAAATCTTTTCCTTAGAAACTGTTGATTGGATCTGAAAATTGCCAGGACAGAGTACACAGAGAGCCTAACAGTGCCCTTTGACCGAAAATAAAAAGAGTCATTTTTCATAATAGAACCATGCTTACAACCTTTACTCTGCCCATTTGGGCACCTGCATCATTACAATACAGTCTGTAGTTCCTGAATCCCATACAGTTTTGAAATATTAGTGCTGTGTGGGTTTTCTGTGACCTGGTAGTACAGAGCACTATTCTGTGTGTCAAATAAACATTAGTCAGTGTGTGTTACATGACCCTCTCTGTGCCTGATCCACAAGGGATATGAGTTTGTTACAGCCCCAGCTTCTCAGAGCATGAGTCTTGTGGGTCAATTTTAGCTTTGGAGGTCCCTGGTTCAGTCCCCCTGGTGTTTCAGTCAGCATGCTGGCTGTCACACTAGTTTGCATGTTTGCAGCTAGGTTAGGTTGATAGTTAACTGCCTGATCTCCTAAACTGCATCTGTGGAAGGCTGCCCTGCTGGCTGAATAGAAGAGCAGAGTCCATGGGTAAACTGGATAATGGTCAGAGAGTGGGTCTGCTGAGACCACTGCTTTTTATGCTATCCAGTATCATCTCATTGTTACTATGTGCTCTTCCATTTGTTGTATCCACCTGTTGTCTCTCAAATTGTTATACTGTAACTCTTTGGGACAGGAGCTGTTTTTATTATGTGTTTGTACAGCACCTAGTACAATAGACTGATCCATGATTGGGGCTCCAGACGCTACTGCAGTACAAATAATGAGTGTTGTCATAAATATCATGAGAGAAGAGGCGACTTTAAAAAGACTGTCAGGATAGAGAAACTGTGACAAAGAAAATAGTGAAATATAACAAGACAGACTGTATTTTCATTGCCTTCTGGGCATGTCAGGTAGCAGAGCTCTAGAAGGTACTGCATGCACATGCAGCTAAGGTTGTAGAAAATTATATTATATTCGAGAGAATCAGATAATGTGATTAGGGCATTGCGTAAGCATTTCCACTCTAACATGATACTGGTTGTGGAGGGTCAGACTCCATGCTCCCTGCTGTTTTGCGGCCCCTAATCAGACATTACGGCCCTGCACCCTCCTTATTACTCTGTAAGTAATCTCACTATGTTCATGATCACACACAAACTTCTGTCTGTCTGCTGCAGTGATTTCTGTTGCTTCTCTTTCTGCAGGATCCCCAGGGCCGCCATGTCAAAACGTACGAGGTATCCCTGCGAGAGAAGGAATTCAACAAGGGTCCCTGGAAACAGGAGAATGTAGAAGCTGAAGCGTCCATGGTAATTGCAGGTCAGTTCTTCTTTATAGAAGATCTTACCTACTACATCTTGCTTCAGTGGTGATGCTTCACCCTTGTTACTGAGGTACTCTCTAACGAGGCTGTCTGCATTCTCCCTTTCTGCAGTGCCCGAGCCCTTTGGAGGAGCTATCATCATTGGGCAAGAGTCCATCACCTACCACAATGGCGATAAATATCTGGCTATAGCCCCACCCATCATAAAGGTGAGAGAGTTTCTTTCTAGAATGCTGATCCCTAGGGCCATGGATACAACTGCTCTTGGAGCCTGGCTCCCTTGCCCTTCAGTTTCCATGTTGTGCCTAGGTACTGCGTGTAGTAAATTCTAAGGCCCACCTGTACTAAGGAGTCTCCAGGCTGGGATTTTAAACTGCTCTCTCCCGCTCGCATATCTGTGGGATGGGACTCCTCTACTCCCATGTGACAATGTAGGGATGTGGCCTTTGGGTGCATGAATGGGTTTCTGGTACAGTTGTTGATCCCTGCCTTCGGACACTTGAGGGATGTGTTCTGTGTTGAAGAAGGCATGTGCCTGGTCCCCTTATAGCCACATATGGGTGGGGCTCCTCTCTTCTTTGAGTGCCGGGTAGAATGCAGTAAAGCCAAAAGCCTGCTGTGGCTCTGGGGCCTCAGAGAAAAAAATACATTAGGTGGCACTGTGAGGTTCGGGCATTGGCTCAAGCCAAAGCAGAGATGTAGCTGAATGAGGCTCACAGCAAAGGTAGGATCTGTAGCAGTGAAAGATCTGAAGCTTGAATACAACACTGTGTGAGGAAATGCTTGGTTTGGGAAGAGGGGAGTCCAGGTGGGGTGTCTGAGCCAGGGGATTTGATCCTAGTCAGAAGGGTATGATTCCTGGGTGCAAGTTGTACAGGAAGCATCAACTAGATCACAGAGGCAACAAGGGGAGTGACTATGTGTTAGACTGAAAGAAAAGCAGAGATATGATGAGAAGATCATTTGAAGGCTGAGACAACAATAGGCTAGAATGTGGCAATAGATCTCTGGGAAATAGATACAGGCATCATGGCTTGAGTGTCTGACAGGCTGTCAGCTCAGGCTCTTTGGAGGCCCATGCTTTGATGTGTGCTGCATTAGTAAAAAAAGTAACATGCTGCCTGGGAGTCTCTCTGGGCCTTGCCCTGCGGCCCTAGCACAGGCACATCTGCCCTAAAAGTCAATGGGAGATTTGCTTGGGTAAGGGCTGCAGGAGCATGCCATTAAATCCCAAACCAAATGTCTTGACCAGAAGCTGGACAGCATCTGTCACTCAGAAAACCACTTGTTCAGAGTCCTGAGACAAAGCTGGCATGCAGCTGTCTGGGTCCAAAACAGCATCGGGACAATTTATCTGCTGAGAGTGCTCAGTCAGCAGAATTAGGGTTTCTGAGGGGGTTGCTCCTGAGCTGAGAATGGGCCTAAGAAGTTTCAGCCTGACCTGTAATTCCTGAGACAGTTTTGAGTAGTTGATAATGGGGAAGTTCCACCACAGACTCACATATAGTCACTGGCACAATATAATCAGCGGGGAGTCAAATCACTGCCCCAAGGAGCGAGCAGATTGCCACAAGGGTCGGGGGATTTCAGCACCTCGCACAGGATTGTACTGTTGGCCAGGTGCATTGTGGGTATATTCACTCTTCTGACACATCCGGCATTGGCGGCTGCTGGGAGCTGGACACCAAGCTAGGGGACCCAGTAACTCCAACCTCTTTCTCTGCCTGCAGCAAAGTACAATCGTGTGCCACAACCGTGTGGATCCCAATGGGTCCCGTTACCTCCTGGGGGATATGGAGGGCCGTCTCTTCATGCTGCTTCTGGAGAAGGAAGAGCAGATGGATGGCACGGTCAGCCTGAAGGACCTGCGTGTGGAGCTGCTTGGAGAGGTAGCACTCTTTCCCCTTGCTGCTGTGCCATGTGTGGTCTCTGCCTGGGGAGTTCATGAGCTGCAAGCACAGCTCAGGGACTTTAAATGGAGGGAAGCGAGTCTCCACTGGGATGGGGTGCGATTTAATTCCCTGCTATTTTCATAGCTCCGAACCTCCTGAGGCACCAGGATGTGTGTGGGAGTGACCAAGTGTGGGTCCTTTGCTTCACAAGTTGCATTGGAGCTGGTGCTTTGGTCTGTCATTGAAGGGAGCATGTACTCTTTGGTGGTTCTCTAAAAGGATTTTCCTTCAGGCTATGGATCTCAACCACCTTCCAGGGGCTTTCCCGTGGAGCTGGAGTTTGGGATTTGTGTTTTCAGGGTAGGGGGCCCACCTCTGGCCTGGGGCTTTCCAGTGGGCTTGAATTGTGTATCTGCTACAGGCCTCTTTCCCCCTAATCTGCTGGTCCATCTGTCTCCTCGCCTAGACATCCATTGCAGAGTGCCTGACCTACCTAGATAATGGTGTTGTCTTTGTCGGCTCTCGGCTTGGGGACTCCCAGCTCGTGAAGGTGAGAAGAAGCCCTCTCCTGTTCTAGTTCTATCTGCAGCCGCATTTGTTCACCTTTCCCCTCCCTGCTGGATCCCAAGAGGCGTGGATGGGTCAGGGGAGCCTCTGACTTGCTTCCCATTGCCTCTCACAGGCCTCTCTGCTCTGTTTGCTGGAGGTTCGGTTCTGTTATTGATAAGAGGTCGAATAAACAGGCTCAGTCAGTATTTATTAATCAGATTATTAGTTAAGGATTGCTATAGCACATTATAGAATACAGAAAGGAAGGCTGTACATTACCAAACTGATCTGCAGAAATGTTCTTGTTTCACTCCCAACTAAGTCTCAAAACCTCAGCTCCTTATGTGCCATGGGTCTTTACAAAGAGAGACAAAGGAATTCCTTTTTCAACAGCCTAATTACTTGTAAATTTCCTTTATGGTATTTCAGGATACGTGATTGATAAGCCAATAGGTATTTTGAACCAAGTTGTTATTTCAGAAAATGTCTCTGACAACAAGCAAATCCTGATGAATTAAAAACATCTCAATAGTTTATTGTCTTATCAATCACAAAACACATCTGCAATAACAAGTATCCTTCGTCAGTCACAAGTGATCTCTTTTCTTGGTTTCCTAGACATCTGATGACTTTTTCTGTGGGTTGACAGGATCATAGCAAGAGATTACACACATTCCATCACTTTTGGTCACACACTAAGGTTCAACCTGTGTACAGAGAACATTTAGGTGTATAGATACAGAATACCAGCACTTTGATTCATGCCCCACAGTGATCTGGGACTTATGTACAAAGCATTATGGGAGTTTAATATCTGCTAACAGCTCAGATCCATCCCCAACTGCTGCCCACCTCTGGGTGCTCCCTGCATTTACTTTGGGAGCTAATGACTTTGTGTTCACAGCTCAGCGTGGACAGCAATGAACAAGGCTCCTATGTAGTGGCCATGGAAACCTTCACCAACCTGGGCCCCATCGTGGACATGTGTGTGGTGGATCTGGAGAGACAGGGTCAAGGGCAGGTAATAATGGCTCTGCCTTCCCTTTGTTAGTGCTGAGTGCATCTGCTCCAGACGGGGGCATGCCCACTGCAAAGGGGGAATAGACTGCTCCATGCTGGGCATCCAAGCTGCCTTTGTTTGAGCTGCTACACAAGGAGATGCTGGAAGTACTGCTTGTGGGGTATTCTGTGTTGGGAGCAGCGAATGGTAGTGCTTTGAAATCCATTGAGGAAAGGTGCTGAGTGCAAAGCAGGGGTCATAGGGTGGCTGCTTCCCATGGATCCCTTCTCACAAGGGAAGATTAGCCCTCCCATGAGACTGCTCTGGAGGATCAGACTCTGGGGTGGTGATGAGCCACCTCCAAAGAACTTCCTTTGGGACGTAGGGGACACCAGACCCCTTCCCTCTACCAAGACCCTTACCTGGATGCCTCTTCTCATAGTGGGAGGAGATGTCCCTGCATCCTCCCCACCCCAAGATATTAGCTGGGAGGAATTGGAGGAATGTTAATGGGTACCTGCTCTCTCTAGCTGGTCACGTGCTCTGGTGCCTTTAAGGAGGGCTCCCTGAGGATCATCCGGAACGGGATTGGGATTCACGAACACGCCAGCATCGACCTGCCAGGGATTAAAGGTGCGTAAATCCATTGGGAGCGCAGAGCATACGTGCCAGCCTTCAGCTCTGTCAGCCTGTTCTACAAGTCTGTGTGGTTGTGACCCACAGCTTCAGAGGGGACCGGGGGACGTGTCCTGCATGCAGGCTGGGCAGGGGTATGGTGTGTGTCAAGGGGCATCTCCCTAAGCTTTTTGGTGAGATGTTTACTCTGAGTAATAGTGGGCTCTTTCCCTTTGCAGGCCTATGGCCCCTGAGGTCAGATTCACATCGTGAAACCGACAACACCTTGGTGCTGTCCTTTGTAGGCCAGACCAGGTAAGGCTCTGGGATTAATGCTGGGGCAGGCTCTGGGCTGTGTGCTCTGCCCCTAGTTAAAGAGTTCTCTCCCTCTTGCAGGGTTCTGATGTTAAACGGGGAGGAAGTGGAGGAAACTGAGTTGACAGGATTTGTGGATGATCAGCAAACCTTCTTCTGTGGCAATGTGGCCCATCAGCAACTGATCCAGGTACTGGTTAGGCCAGTGGGGGAGGAGGGGGCTTCTGGCTGGAATGGAAAGGGCTGTGAGGTATCATGGGAGGAGACCTACAGAATGTGCTCCCAGTAATGGGGATGGTGGCAGCATTCCACCTGGGCCGAGTGTCATTGAGGGTGAATGTGCCATGCGTCTGAGCTGGAGTGTTTCCCGCTTCTCCAGATCACCTCTGCCTCCGTGCGGCTGGTCACTCAGGAACCCAAAGCCCTGGTGAGTGAATGGAAAGAGCCCAAGGGGAAGAACATCAGCGTGGCTTCCTGTAACAGCAGCCAGGTGGTGGTGGCTGTGGGGCGAGCACTCTACTACCTGGAGATCCAGCCCCAGGAGCTCAGGCAAATAAGGTGGGTGTGATCCCCTTGCCCTTGTCTGGTTCCTCTGGCCCCCAGCCTGGTTACTGACCTGTACATTTCCTTCCTGCCTGCCTGCCAGCTGCACAGAGATGGAGCACGAGGTGGCCTGCTTGGACATCACCCCACTGGGGGACTCTAATGGCATGTCCCCTCTGTGTGCCATCGGCCTCTGGACTGACATTTCAGCCCGCATCCTAAAGCTGCCCTCGTTTGAGCTGCTGCACAAGGAGATGCTGGGAGGAGGTAGGTGCTGCTTCTGGGGCATTCTGTACTGGGAGCAGTGAACAAAGCTGTGTGTGACACTTAATGGGGCCTTCTCTCTTCCCCACCCCCGCAGAAATCATTCCCCGCTCCATTCTGATGACCACCTTTGAGAGCAGCCACTATCTCCTCTGTGCCCTAGGAGATGGGGCTCTCTTCTACTTTGGGCTCAGCATTGAGACAGGTAAGTACATGGCCCTTCCTACTCTGGTTTTTGAGGGGGATGAGACTGATCAGATCCCCTTTCTCCCACTTCTGAATCCTCTCTCTGATCCCAGGTGGGCTGGGCTCCATGGCATGATGGCCTCACCCCTCTCCATCCTGGTCAGGCCAAGCCCCGACAGGGCAGGGATCTCACTAGTTTGTAACAACCCTGACGTCCCTGGGGAGTCTGATGGGCAGGTTCTGTTCAGATACTCGATGTAATCAGGATTCCTGCTACAGGAGAGGGATCAGTCCCTGCCTGCTTTTCGAGGGAGAGCTACTCTTCCGTCTCCCAGAAGGGACATGAGGTGGCTTTTTTTTGTGTCAGACCCTTTGACAGCTACCATCTGCCGATAGCATAGTGCCTCTGGCCTCCATGTGGGCCCCTTCCGGCCAGTGTGCCTTGCGGCTTGATCCCACTCTTCTAAAAGCTCCCATCCCCTTTGGTTGGGCAGCTCCTAACACTGCTGCTCCCTTACTATAGGTTTGCTGAGCGACCGTAAGAAAGTGACACTGGGCACCCAGCCCACTGTCCTGAGGACATTCCGTTCACTCTCTACCACCAATGTCTTTGCCTGCTCTGACCGCCCCACTGTGATCTACAGCAGTAACCACAAGCTGGTCTTCTCCAACGTCAACCTCAAGGAGGTGAACTACATGTGTCCCCTCAACTCAGATGGCTACCCCGACAGGTGAGCACGCTGCCCCCATGCCAGAGGGGATTCTGCACTGGCCCAAGTGAGGTTAAGGAGCAGCATGTCTTGAGGGTTCCCAGCTACATCCTTCTACCTGATCTAGTGTCTGAAGGGCACAATGCCCCCACGTGCCTTCCTTGCTCAGGCCTGGCTGACAAGAAGGTGGAAGATGATGGCATGTTGAGCACTATACCCACAGGCCAGCTTGAAGCTGCATGGAGAATGGGAAAGGGAAACCCTCCTCCTAGATGCTATCGGACCCACTCTTCTTCCTCACTTGCACAATCAGTCCAGCTCTTTTACTGCTCTGATGGTGTTGAACGAGAAGACACTTGCCATCGCTTACTTTGTCCCTCCCCATATACTGGCATTGGGTTTTCCTGCCCAGGCTGGGTCCCAGTAACCCTTAGAATCAGGAGATCAGTGCTGTGTTAGTCTGGCTGTTCTCCCAGCATCCTAGCTATGCAGAGCCCTGGAGTCAATGGCTTCCTCTTTGGGCACCTGGTCAAGCCTGATCACTGACAGTCTCCTTTCTTTACAGTCTGGCATTGGCCAACAACAGCACCCTGACAATCGGCACCATCGACGAGATCCAGAAGCTTCACATCCGCACGGTTCCCCTCTATGAGTCACCCAGGTGAGCAGCGGGGTGTTACAGTTTCTGGGTCTGCACCCTGTGTGTGAGCGGGGAAGGACGATGGCACGGCTCGTCGTTCTCCAAAGAGGAGCCGCCCCACCTTTCCACTGGTGTAAGGAAGTGGTGAGATGGATGAATCGATGAGATTGGTGGCTGGCACTCTGAGAGCAGCCTGGGGACTGTAGCAAGGAGATGTCTGGGAATTGAGCAATATAACAGCCTAGTGTCCCAGGAGCCTCTGTGTTCTCTTTAGCCTCAGCCATGCTCTCTGCCCTCCCCCTGAGGAGTCCTTGCCCACACAGCTTGCTCTGTTTATCCTGCAGGAAGATCTGCTACCAGGAGGTTTCTCAGTGCTTTGGCGTGCTTTCGAGTCGCATTGAGGTGCAGGATGCCAGTGGGGGCACCACTGCACTGAGACCCAGTGCCAGCACCCAGGTGAGAGGAAGCTCTGGGAAGGCATGTGGGCTCAAGAGCTGGGCCGCTGGATAAGCAGCTGTTGGAAACATGACTCTTCAAGCCAAATGGCGATACGTATTTTCCTTGGCCATCTTGTCATTCCCAAGGTTGAGTACGTGTACCCTACTGCCCTACCCCATGGCAGTCTGGGAAGGAGGGAGGGTGGGACTCTTGTCTTAGACTCTTGGATCTTTTTATCTCTAGCAGACTCCTTGGCTTCCCTTGCCACATGTTCCCCTTTTCTCTCAGCCCGAAGCCCCAGGTCTCCTTCATTTCCCTGGGCCTTACCATTCAGATTGCTCATTAGATGGGATCGCTGGTCCATCCTGGGCTGTTTCCTTTTCTCCATGGCTGAGACAAAGGGCCTCTCAGAAGCTGCCATGGAAACTTCCATCTCATCATTCTGTGTGTTTCTTAAAGGGCCCTTAGCCTGAATTCTGTTCTGCTGTTCCATCAGTCTGGCTTCAGAAGACTCTGAGGGAGAGTCCAATGTGCTCATGTGCCCCTGAGCAGCTGCATCTGGATTTTCCCATGGGAAGAAATGTTCCCCCACGTCGGTGTCCCATTTGGCCAAGAGGCTTGTCTGGGATCTCATTCGTCGCCTTATCCCTGCCTTGCATTTCCAGCTTTCTCTCTCATTCAGCCTCTCTGCTCTCCCAGTGTGCCAGGCCGCTGCGAGTAGCTTGAGGGTGTGATCGCTCGCTCTCTGTCCCAGGCCCTGTCCAGCAGCGTCAGCTCCAGCAAGCTGTTTTCCAGCAGCACCGCCCCGCACGAGACATCCTTCGGAGAGGAGGTGGAGGTGCACAATCTACTCATCATAGACCAGCACACCTTTGAAGGTACCAGCCCCAAATACTCCCTTCTTCCTGCCCCCAGGAGGGGGCCCAGCTCACCTGCGGAACACTTTCCCTTGCAATGCACATATGGCAAAGGGGCATGGATGAGACCAGCAGTTCTGTGAAAAAGAGGCTTTATCAGAAGGAAAGGCAAAGGGATGGGGACTCCTGGAGGAGGGCTGGGTGTAAGGCCAAGGGGGTTATATTAAGCGGAAGCACAGGCTGGAAAAGAGGGGGGGTCCAGGACGGCTCTGTCACTTGGGCACATGGGGCAGGCTCTTAATTCCTTTTGATAGGCTGGTCCAGTAGCATGGGAGGGGAGGGGGCTCTTAGTCACAACCCAATTGCTTTTCTTTTTCCTATGCCCAGTGCTCCACGCTCACCAGTTCCTGCAGAATGAATACGCCCTAAGCCTGGTCTCCTGCAAGCTGGGCAAGGACCCCAACACGTACTTCGTTGTGGGCACGGCCATGGTGTATCCTGAGGAGGCTGAGCCCAAACAGGGTCGCATTGTAGTCTTCCACTACTCAGATGGTAAGAGGGAGAAGGCTGAGTTCCTGTATGGGGTCCTTCTCCTGGCAGCACTCCAATCATCCGAGGGAGGTCACCCCCTAATCCCAGAGGATTGGGAATGGACATCACTGCAACAGGCACTTTGGCTTCCCTCACAGGCCTGCTGACAGATGGTTGCCAGTTGTCCATGAGAAAGCTTGTGCCCCCAGGCTGTTCTGGTGCTTGGGGGCTTTTGCTCTGCTGTGAACCAACCTCCAAATTATGATAACTTCTCCCCATCTCCCATTAGGACACAGTAATCCTTCACTCTAACTTCCTTCCGGAATCAGAGTCTGAATCCCATGGTCTTTCCAGTCTTACCGCTCACATCCTTCTGCTACCGTCACTGGGCCAGCAGTTGCCCACAGACTGGCTGAGAAATGGACTTAGCCTTTCTAGGGAGAGAACAGACTTAAATAGAGCATCTTGTTTGGGTTCCACAGAGGGTCTTGTAGCTGCTCTTGGGGGACACAGCGGGTAACCAAAGAGTCTATTGGTGTGTTCCAGGGAAACTGCAGAGTCTGGCTGAGAAGGAAGTGAAAGGGGCTGTGTATTCCATGGTGGAGTTCAACGGCAAGCTCCTAGCCAGCATCAACAGCACGGTAAGGCTCCAGCAAGGCCCTGGATATCCCAGGGAAGTGTTTCCTCCAGAGTTGGGAGACGGCTCAGCCACGAGACTGAAAGAGCTCTAGAGCTCTGGTGTGCGGGGCTATTCTGGGCTGCTGTGTCCCTCGCATTTCTGTGCTGGCCCTGGTTCATGTCTGTTCCCTCAGGTGCGTCTGTATGAGTGGACGGCAGAGAAGGAGCTGCGCACAGAGTGTAACCATTACAATAACATCATGGCTCTCTACGTGAAGACCAAGGGGGACTTCATCCTGGTTGGAGATCTGATGCGCTCTGTCCTGCTTCTTGCTTACAAGCCCATGGAGGGTAACTTTGAGGAGGTATTGATACTCTTCCACCCAGGGTGATCCAAAGGATGGGGGTCTCGATCCTGTGGTACAGCAAGGGGCTTTCAGGAAAGGGAGAGCAGCTTGTGGGGTGAGGAGAGGGCAGTCTGTCCAGAAGAGAGCCAACAGAGTTGAGCTTCCCTTTGAGGCACAGTGTCCCTAAGAACAGGATCTACTGAAGCCACTCCTTGGCAGATCTCTGTGGGCTCCTGTGAGACAGGCTGCTGGGGGATCTGGTTCAGTGCCTGCCATGGGGGCAGGAGGTGGGTTGTTCTGGCTTCCTGTGGTGGGATGCAGGGTTGGTAGTACAAGGTGTCCTGATGAGAGACCAGCCCCCCTCACAAGCAACATGGGTTGCCCTACCAGGATCTTTGTTATGTTCTTGGGGTAGGGAATGTGCTGCTGGGGTAGCTGGATCTCTGGTGTAGTCCTCCCAGGGATCAGTCTGCCTTTTCATCCAAAGGCCCCACCTTCCTAGGCTCCTCCAGAAAGAGCCACTTCTGCAGGAAACTGGCACAGAGTCCTTCTCCTGGGGAAATGGGATCGTGATCCCATCAACTGTTTGGAGTTTGTGCAGTCCTGCTGCTCCTCCAAGGGGCCTTGTGAATGTGCAAACCTCCTTCCTCTAGCTCTGACATGGGCTGGCACTTTCTCCTTCCACCTGACTTCATCACTGGGCTCAGAGAGCTGGGTGGGATCCCCCCATGCCATTATAACCTTGGTGTTGGGTGGGGCAGGGTGACTTCATGAGGATATCACCTTGGGGGCTCACAGCAGGGTCTGATCTTCCCTGGTGTTTGTCATCTCCTTTAAGATTGCTCGAGACTTCAACCCAAACTGGATGAGTGCCGTGGAGATCTTGGACGATGACAACTTCCTGGGAGCAGAGAATGCTTTTAACCTGTTTGTGTGCCAGAAGGACAGGTAAGCTGGCTCTGGGCGTGATGGTGGTGGTGGGATGGTACATCCTATCATCCCCTTCCTTTACAGGTAGGTGGGTGTTAGCTGGCAGGACCTGCCTTTCTTCTGTGTGTGGAATGTGGCTGTGGGGAGGTGCATGTGTTAGCTCAGAGTACTGGGATGGGGAGTGTGCTTGTGTGCAGCGGGACATGTCTCTGGTGCCTCTGCTCTGTGTTCTTACCCCGTTGCCTACCAGGGTCCTTGCATTTCAGCGCTGCCACGACTGACGAGGAGCGCCAGCACTTGCAGGAAGTGGGGCTGTTCCACCTGGGGGAGTTTGTCAACGTGTTCTGCCATGGCTCCCTGGTCATGCAGAACCTGGGCGAGACGTCAACGCCGACGCAGGGCTCAGTGCTCTTCGGCACGGTCAACGGAATGATCGGTAAGGGGAGAGCTCCGCAGCTGCCTCTCGCCCTGCTGCGAGGGCTGTTGTGTGGGATCTCAGATCCTGGAGGGGGCACTAACATGGGCCTTGAAAGGAAGCTGCTAAAGTGGATTCGATAGCAGAGCCCTCCTGGAGCCATTAGTTGGGATGGGCAGATTGGTTTTTGATGAAAAATTTAAAATATTTGCACAGTGTCCGCTCTCACCAGCAAATTTTGATTTTTTGGGGGCAATTAAAATACTTCTGCTAAAAAAAAAAAAATAGAATTTTTTATTTAGAAATGCTGCTGCGGTGCCTCATGTGAATTGTAGTTGTTTCCTCATGTTCCCACTCGCTGTCCTTGGCTGGGCTCCCCAGCCTTCCTACATGTCCCATGATGTGCTGCCATCCCTCTCCAAGAGGGGACATTGTGGTGCATCATGGGAGATGTAGTCCCATCAGGGAGCCTGGCCCACATTGAATGGGAGCATAAGGTACCTGAACTACAGCTCCCGAGAGGCACCAGCTTTTCTGGATTTTAATCTTTCTGGGTTTGAATTTTTGCTGAAAAATGAAGTTTTCTTTGGAAAATATGCAAGAGAGTGATTTTTTTCACTTCCATTTACATTTCCTGGGTGGGGGGAGCACTTGTGACCATCTCTACTCATTAACTGCCAGGCAAGGGCCTGCCATTCCCAGCCTGCTGGAAGCTGCAACAGTGTGGTCCAAGGGTTGCCAGGAAATTGCTGCGTCCAGCCCTGCTCCTAATTGCCCTCTCCTCTCTTGCAGGGCTGGTGACGTCACTGTCAGAAAGCTGGTACAACCTCCTGCTGGATATGCAGAACAGACTCAATAAAGTCATCAAGAGTGTGGGCAAGATCGAGCACTCCTTATATCCTTCCCCATCCTCCTGCTCTGTGCCACCTTCTCTAGCAGATCTAGGAGCTTAGCAATGAATGTGCCTTTACAGTGGCAGTCACCTAAACCGTGACTGTTAGGCTGTGCCATGAGTGGGATAGAGGCTGACAAAGCGAGTGCTAGAATGCTGACTCATGAATTGATGAGCCAAAGCCTAGAGTGACTTCCAGGAGCCCGGGTGGTGGGAGAATTTATGGAAGTTCACCAGATCTTTGTGTAACTGTGACCCACTGTGGTGGGCTCTGATCACTTGGACATGGTGTCCCTGGCACTTCGAACTTGGTCACCAACCCGTCGATTGCGATCAGCTGGTTGATCCTGGAGCCTCAGCCAGTTGATCGCAATTTCCGGGCTGCTAAAAGTCTAGTGGTGCAGCTGGGCTCAGAGGCTGCCTGCCTGCCGTGGCCCCACGCCACTCCTGGAAGGGGATGGCGCTTGCAGGCACAGGCAGTGCACGGAGACCCACTCCCCCAAGATTGCGATCGACTGGCTGAGGCTCCAGGATCGACCAGTTGATCGCGATCGACAGGTTGGTGACCACTGCCCTAGCTCAAGGTGCCAGGGACACCATGTCTAAGTGATCAGAGCTCACCACAGTGGGTCACAGTAAAAAGTAAAACTCATGAAATGTCCAGTGGATTCTACGAGATTAGGTGCAGTGTGACCATATGATGCCTGCATCCAAACACCCTCCCAGAGCTTACACCCCAACCCCCTGCCCCAGGCTCAGCCTGGAGCCCTCTCCCAAACTCTGAGCCCTTGGACCCAGCCCAGAGCCTGCAGCCCCTCCCGCACCCCAACCCCCTGCCCCAGCCTGGTGAAAGTGAGTGAGGGTGGGGGAGAGCGAGCGACGGAGGGAGGGGAGAATGGAGTGAGCGGGCTGGGGCCTTGGGGAAGGGAAAGGGCCTTGGGGAAGGGGCGAGGTAGATTCTGGGTTGATCTTAAGTTCAAAAAGTGATCTTGTGCATAAAAAAGGTTGGAGACCACTGCCCTAGGGACTCTGCCAGTGGGTAGGGGGAATGTTGTGAGCTGCTCTGCAGAGTAGCAGGATGAATCCGGCAGTGTGTGTATTGTTTTGCAGTCGGGGTCAGGGACTCCACTGGGCTTGGCACACAGTCCTTGCCCCAAAGAGCTCACAGTCTCAGTCTCTCTCTCTCTCTCTCTCTCTCTCTCAAATACTGGGCCGTGATGTAAATCAAATGCTGCACTGGTCGTGGATGTAGCATGTAAGTGTGGGAAGCAGGGCAGTGTGTCCAGCGAAGCTGCTGTGCATGCCTGGGGATGGAGTTCTGTTCTGAGTGGTGTTTAAGGAAGTCCAAGGATGATGCAGTTTAAGTGGGTTTTGCTCCTTGACTCTCACTTGCACCTGGAGATCATTTCACACTGAGCGCAAGACAGAGCCAGCCACAGGATTCATTGACGGTGACTTGATTGAAAGCTTCCTGGACATCAGCCGGCCCAAAATGCAGGAGGTGGTAGCAAACCTACAGGTGAGATGGGGTCCGGGTGTGAGAATCGGTCAGTTCCAGGTGAGCAGCAGAGGATCTTGGGAAACTGTTCTCTGGTACTAGTCTTTTGAATGGCACTCCTTCACCCTGGTCCATGCAGGGGTGCTTCTGTAGGAGCTGTTCCTCCTCTCCCCCCAGTCATGCTGCTGTAACACATCTGTCCCTTGTTGCAGATTGACGATGGCAGTGGCATGAAGAGAGAGGCCACCGTGGATGACCTGATAAAGATCGTGGAGGAGCTGACCCGGATCCATTAATAGGATTCGGACTCATCTCCTAGCATCTTCCTCCATGGTAGAATATGGAGTCTCTTCCCACCTGCAGCCAGGGAGTCCCTAGCCAGTTGCACTATGACACCAGAGGCTGCGATTATTTTCCCGGGTGGAAGGGGAGAACCTCTGAACTGAAGCCATCTCGCTAGGGACTTGGGGATGTGATTTTGGCTGGGTGTCATGTCATTTCCTGCTTGGGTTCACCAATCCTGTGGACCTCGGCTCCCAACCCAGGACTGGTCATGGCCGATTGCTCCCATTGGGTAACTGCTAGCGCTTGGCTGAAGGGTCACCCCTGCCTGGACTTCCCCTGTGGCTCACTCGTTCACTGTTGTCTTTAGTATCTTTTTATTTGATTTTCTTTGATTGTGTGTTTTGAAGTGGAAGCCTCCTGCACCCCCTTCTGCCTCTGTAATGAGGATGGGCTGGAGCCTTTTCTCTGGTGCTGGGAAGATGGGGGAGATACCGGGCTGGCTTTTGGAGGTGCCCTGTTTGTCTGGGTGGTGAAGCTCAAAGGATAGAGAAGGCCTCTCTCTCTCCACAGGATTTGTGGCGTGCTCAGGGAGGAAGGGTCTGGAAAGTGAAATCTCTGTGGTTTGGTTTCTGAGTTTTACCAAATAAAGTAGAGTCCAAGAGGAAAGGTCTGGCTCCTGCCTTCTCCTTGTCCCTCTGTTCTGCCACAGGCTGATTTGTAGTGCTGTGCCCTCCCTGCTCTGTGGACTATTGCTACAGGAGCCATATCCCTGCTATGCTCCACAGGGAACTCTCACTCTACATCCCTATTCTCCCTTGCTTTGAGCTTTGTCCAGAAATGATCCTTTGGGCTTAAACTTCTCCCTGGTTATCTCAGCTCACACACAGTCTGCAGGGGAAGTTGGACAGAACTGAACAGCTGAGTGGCTTGATCAGATTCTGGGGAAGGAGGTGAGAGCCTTTCCCAGATGCATTCTTCTGTGTGTGCACTTTGGAGACAGTCATCTCAGACTTGTCTCCGTACTGAGGAATGTGGGCTTTGCCTCGTGCAGAGTGCTTTGAAGGCATTACTGTGCATACTCCTCTTACAGATCTAGGCATGTACCTAAACGTATGGTGCTCCAATGTTACCCAAATACTCAAGGGAAAGGTAAGACCTGGAGACCTTTCTAGAATGTGTCCATCCCCTCTGTAGAGCAGAGTTAAGGTTACCATGGGAATGATCTTGACCAGTGGTTCTCAAACTATTGTACTGGTGACCCCTGTCACATAGCAAGCCTCTGAGAGTGACCCCCCACCCCATAAATTAAAAACACTTGTTTATATATTTAACACCATTATAAATGCTGGAGGCAAAGCGGGGTTTGGGGTGGAGGCTGACAGCTCGTGACCCCCTGAGGGGTCCCAACCCCCAGTGTGAGAACCCCTGATTTTTGACAATGAATCCCTGGATTTTTTTTTTTATAGAATTAAAAGGACAGCTTCACCATCACCTTTTTGCACCTATTAAGGGGCTTCCCACCTGCCCTGCCTCTTGGCTTGCTGTTCTGGCTGTCTCATGCCAAGCTATGTGGGATGAATTTCTCGGGTTCAGTCTGCTGCCAGGGGGGCAGAGGAGCAGTGTATTCCCATGACAAGATGCCTGAAAGGGCAGTCCCCCCCAGCTTGGAAGCTCTGCCAACAATTCCCAGTAGCATGAGCAAGTGTAAATATCTCTGCAGTTAGGAACAACATCAGATTGGCTCAGACCAGTGTTCCTTTCTTTGATAGTGGCCAGCAGCAGATGCTTCAGAGGAAGGTGCCAGAACTCCTGCCCTAACATAGTCCTGGCTCACTTTGCATTGTCTCCTCTGTAGATTCACCCCAGCACCTTACTGTGGGTCACCATGTGGCTGAGATAATAGCTTTGTCTATCAAACTGAACTGCTTTCACAGCAGCCCATCTCCCTCCAGTCTTGTTTGTGAATGAAATAACGAACTGTGAGCGGCTCAGTGTGGCGTGGGGGCTGGTCCATTGTGCTCCAGTACCTCTTTGCACATTGGCAGGAGCGTGAGACCAGGGACTCTGCTGTTAGTATCTCCCATGGGAAATGGGTGACAGCAGATCTGGAGGAGTGTGGGTCAGGCAGCAGAGCAGTCAATGTTTCTCCCCTGAGCTAATGAAACAATCCATTGGGCAAAAGTAATTCTGCAGAGGACAGGATGGTCTAGTGGTTACAGCACTGGCTGGGGCTTGGCAGGCCTGGGTTCCACTCCACTGACTGTCCATGTAACCTCAGCCCAGTTACTTAGTCTCTCTGGATCACAGTTCCCTGCCTGTAAAATGGGGATAACGATCCTTCCTTTCTCCATTTGTCTGTCTTCACTATTAGAGTGTGGGCAGGGACTCTCTCTTACTATGAGTATGTGCAGCACGCTGCACTTTGGGACCGTGATCTCTGGCGCTGTAGATGTTACCCTGATACATATGACTCTCACATATGTGAACTTGCACAGAAAAATGATAAAAGACAAAAACACGATCTTTCCCATCAGCGAAAGCTTTTCACAAAGCAATCTCTCCATAGCTGACCCCTCTGTCCTCACCCTCAAAGGAAATTTTCATGACGCCGTCGAAGGATGAACCTGGGAGCTTACATTTATAACTTTGCTAGACACTAAAAATCGTGGACTCAGTGAAGATGCTGGATTTATGGCTCATTACAACACTCTACAACCCACTAACCCCCATTTTTGTCCTATAACTGCATAGGTGTTAACTGCCAACTTCACCTTCAATGGTCCTTTGTAACGTGAACTCTATATGCATGGGTGGCCGGTGATCCGACTGGAGCCCAGAGAACCCCCACGGCAGCCCCAGTGCCAGGCTGCTGGGGAGGTGAGGCCCTAACCCCGGTGCTTCGGGTGCTGTGGCCAGCTCTGGGAGGCTGGGCAGTGCTGCTGCAGCGCCCGCACCAGTGCACCAGCCCCCTGATTCCCTGCTGTAGGCAGGCCATCTAAGGCAGAGTGGAAACTGCAGGAGGGCACCTGGCTTTGGGGGCGGAGTGTGGGTAGGGCCATGCTAGGCTGTTTGGGAAGGCACAGCCTATCCCTGCCTATGTACCTGCCACCCATGTCCTTGTGTTAAACAACCTGTGTCACCTTCTATTTCGCTGTGATGCTGAGTACCTTTCCCAGCCCTGAAGAAGAGCTCTGTGTAAGCTCAAAAGTTTCTCCCTTTCACCAACAGAAGGTCCAATAAAATATATTACCTCACCCACCTGGTATCTCTAATATTATAAAGTGACTCTTAGGAGTCCTCCATGCCAGTTCAGCCTGCTTGTCCCCTCCAGATTGGTATTCTAGCTAGGGTGACCAAACAGCAAATGTGAAAAACCGGGACAGGGGGTGGGGGGTAATAGCCTATATAAGAAAAAGACTCAAAAATCAGGACTGTCCCTATAAAACTGGGACATCTGGTCACTCTCATTCTAGCTCTCGCCACTCTGGATTAGACCAGTGATTCTTTCTAGTCTGGTATCTGATCTGGTGCCACACTGCATCAGACCCTTGGTCCTATCTACTCTGGTGGCTGTAAGTGATGGCAAACTCATCAGATCTTTGTTCCTGTCTATTCTGATAGCCCAGCTCCTGCAGTGGTTTAGAACCTGCTACTTCACTCCACCTGCCCCCTATAATGCACCTTGGCTGTGATCCAGGCTGTCTGAGAGTGGGGTTAACCATTCCTGATCACTTATACACTCACCAAGATTTGATTACACAGCAGGAGCTGTCCCCAGTTACCCAACAGAGGCACTTGAGCCTGGAGAAACAAAGTGTAGTTCCTTGGCTCTGCAGCAGAGGATAGAAAGGAACTACTCCCCTAGATCTGTTAGGTCAGCAGGTTCTTGTGCTTCTGTACTGTGAGCCTTGTGCATAGTGTTTGCCCAGAGACCAGGCCCTATCTAGTGTAGCTGTACAATTCCTGCTTCATGGCTTAGATGCCTTCCTGAAGGCTCCTGAGACCAGTGTAGCTGGCTGGCTAACGGGATAGCACAATCCCACCCAAGCTATTCTCAAGGAGTGCCTGCCAATGGTGTGTAACCCTTCTGCCTCTCTGAGTTGGCAGCAACAAGGGCTGGGTTCAGTATCCAGGGGTTCCGTTTTAATAACACAATGCAAAACCGGCTCGAGCCCCCACCCAGTGACCTGGGACAATTACATACCACCCCCCCGGGCGCCTCTAGGAGGCAATACTTTCCCTCTCGCAAGCACAGAGCCTGAGTGTAGCAAAGTCCTTTTAATAAAGGAGGGACACAATGTGGCATCATATTGGGGAAATACCACAAACAGGATTCATAACATAATCCATGAGCAAAAGACCCACCCCCAAGTAAGTTTGGCAATGTCCTTTTCCCCTCAGGGTCTTAAGTCCAATCACCCAAAAGTCCAACAACCCAAAAGTCTCTGTCCATGGTCAGTGCTGTCCCAGAGTTCAAAAGTTTATTTGCAGACTTTTAACGCCCCCCCAGCCTGGGTGGAAATGGGAGGGGGCACACACAGGGTGTTAAGGGGCACCTTACGTAGGCCGAGGCCGACTGCCCCACCTCTCCGTGGAGTTCTGCTGCTCCAACCCATGAGCCACTCCCGCCGTCCCTGCAAACCACTTCACTCCGCTTGCTCGCTGTTCCATGGGCCGCTCCAACCAGCCCACAAACTGCTCAGCTCTGCTAGCTGCTTAGTGATAGATCTGCAGGCTCCCCCACTAGTTAACACTGCACTCAGCTCAGTAAGTTTTGCTCTTTTAGTGATTTCAGCTTGCAGTAGGGGAGCCCCAGGGCACCATGAGCCTAAAGTGAATTCAGCTGAGCAGTCTCTAGGTGGATTCCTAATGGAATCAAAATTAGTTCTGCTCTTTAACAGTGGAGAGAAGAGAAGGTGCAATGGGTACACCAGGCCCTCAAAGGGGGGGGGTGTCTATACCATCAGGTACACATACTAATCCCCAGCCCCTCCCTCTCTCTCAATTCACTGGCTTTTGGAACCCATGTCCCTTGTCTAGCGAGTGCTACTAGTTGATGGTGAGATCTTCTGTCATAAAACAGGTTCATAGTCCCTCATTCACATAATCAGGGTAACAACAACACTTTATTCCTCCTGCCCCAATAACAGAGAAATTGGGGATCCCACAGCTGTCAAAGTGACCATTTCAGGCTGCCGTGGTCTATGCTAGGCGGGGTGGGTGTGCCTATGCAAACCCCTGAATTATTTTCCACACTCGTTATAATTCACCACCAGATGTCAGGGTAGAGCTCATCCTGACTCTGCTTACAGGTGTTAAGCTGGCACTGAGCAGGGTCATAGGTATTGGCTGTCCTCTGGCAGGCAAAATGGGTCTACTTAACCTAGGAGGAAGCTATACCTTTTTGGGTAGTGAGTTGCTAAGTAGCTTCACAACAGGAGACTTGCAAAGGGACTAGCTGCTCTCCCTAAAGAAATGGTTTGAGGGTTATGACTCCAGGGTTCTGTTCCCACCCCTGCTGTTGACTTGGATAAGTTGCAGTCTCTGCTAGCTTCAGTTTCCCCATCTGTGGAGAGGAGCTAATAGCTCAGGTGTGGTGTGAGACTTAATCAGTGTTTTGCAAAGTGCCTTGAGATCCTTGGATGAAAAATGCCAAGTATTAAGCCTGCCTGGGGGTGGCAGTATGGGCTAGCAGGGTGGGCACAGGCCTAGGAAACCAAAGTTCTGTTTCCCGATTCAGACTTTGGGCAAGTCTCTTCACCTCTGCTGCTTTCCCTTCCACTAGTTAAACTGTAAGATCTCAAGCAGAGGGATTTTTACTGTGTGTGTACAGTGCCTAGTAAAATGGGGTACTGATCTTGGCTGGGGCCTTTGGACTCTAATATGAATAACCCCCCAAATAGTCCCCTCAAAATAGAAGCTCCATTTAAAAAGCCCATGTGCGTATCACCTAACCAAGAGGGATGAGCAGACAGAGATGTAGGTGGTGTTTCTGAAACATGAGCTTCTATAAAAGCTTGCAGGCTTGGTTTTACAAATCTGAAATGTTCAGCCAGAGCTGCCCTGCCATTGTGTCTTTGAAAACTCTACTATTAAAAAGCCCATATTTGGAAATGTCTTTATTTAGAAAGGCTATGTTTAGGGATAGAAAGAAGAGGACCATGACCCTTTGAAATGAGTCTGGATTCTGTGCCTAGACAGTCAGATTGCTCTCAGCCTGTTTTTTTTATCTCGGGCTTTTGATCATTGCATTTCCCTCCCCACGGTGACTTTTGACCTGTTTTCTTCATGGTTGCTATGCCTGTTGCTTGGGGTAAGGTCTTTTCTTTAAAATATCAGGGGGTAGCCATTTTAGTTAATAGCCACAAAAACGAGGAAGTGGGGTTTTTACCCACCAAAGCTTATGCCCAAATAAGTTAGTCTTTAAGGTGCCACTGGAGTCCTCATTGTTTTTATAATTTTTGTAGTTTCCTAAATGACTGAAACTGAGCCCCTCCTCCCCCTTAGGAAAATAAAACCAGTTGTGGCCCCACTTCAGCTCTGCCATACATCTTAGCTACACATCTTAATGTTTGCATCTTCAATGCATGCACTCTCTGGGCATTGTGAAACATCGCTGTTGATGTTAATGTGATGTTTCCTCTCCTTCCTTATGTGCTTTGAGCAGTGAATTAGTGATATTGACATTTAAAGCATCATTAGCAGCATCTGAGTGAGTGCCTTTTGAAATGATGGGGGCAGCCACATCTCAGAGCGCTTGTTTCAGGCTCTCTGCAAACTCGGGCACTTGTTGCTGCATCAGTTATGCACAGATCATGTTTTGGAGGTTTTCTTTGCAATGATAGCTGGTCACTTCCCCTTTATTTTAAATGAAAGCTGAGTCGTTAAAGAACAACTGACAGATTTTTATATGCACACAAATGAGGGGATGTGCCTTACATTGCAAAATGCTGCCTGAGAAATGCTCTTCTGTTCAATGCTCTCTATGAGCCATTGTACTCAACAGAACTCATCCCCTGAGCTTTGGATCAGGCCCCAAATCCCCCATGTATTATTCTTTAAAAGTGTGTGTGTGGGGGGGAAATAAGTCGGGCTTTTGCCCTTTATGCTAAGAAGAGGGCCTGAAAGGAATTTTGTGTCCCCTGTTTGTTTTGAATCCTTATTGAACTGAATTATCTTTGCTCCCAAATATTTGCAGGGCAATTGAATTAAATAGAGTTTTAAACAGTCTGCATAACCCGCCCCCCCTTCTACAATTGTTATATCCTTTGTACCTGTGATGTTATCCAACCACCCTGTTCTTCAGTAATTCATAGAGTCTTCCAGGGGAGACAAGATGTGAATTTCTAGTGCAAAACCCAGTGGCAATGGGGAAGAATTTCAGACCTCTATCCATCGTAAACAAGCTAGAAAAGGGCAAAAGCCCCATTAAGTGTTTCCTTGGCAGGTCACTTGTACGAATGAATTCTGGAGGAACTCAGCAGCTTGCTTGCTAAGTGGTGTTTATCCTTAGTAACAGTTTTATTGCAGTGACACTTAGTGACCAGGCCCCGTTGTGCTGGACACACCCGTTATAAAGAGAGAGATTCTGCACAGCTGAGCAACGACTAACCGTAGAAGGCACCATTCAAAACAAGAATGGGTTCTCGTGTGGATGCTGCATCCTCCTGACATGCTGTGCTTGACCTGTATTGGACCGAGCTCTAAAGCTCCTGTGTGTTCTGTTGGCTATTATAAGCTAAGCAGGGTCAAACCTAGCCAGCATTTGGATGGGAGATAGTCTAGCAAAATCCAGATGCTGCTCAAAAGTGTGTTAGTATGGAAGTAATTCTGTAGCATGGGGCAGGAGGTGCCATTTTAGGGGGGAGGGCAGTGGACTGAGACTCACAAGATGTGGGCTCAGTTCCCAGCTCTGCCATTTATTCCCTGTGTGAGCTTGGGCAAGTCATTGTGCCTCAGTTCCCCATCTGTATGGGAGTGATAATCCTTCCTCTCCTCCCACCCTGTGTCTTGTCAGTTTAGGCTGCAAGGGCTGCCAGGCAGGCACCATCCCGTATGATGTGTACAGTGTCTAGTGTAATGTGGTCCAAATCTCAGTTGGGCCTCGAGGTGCTACTGGAATATAAACAGAACACTGACCATCGGTCTGCTTGTGCTTGCTGACAGTCTTGCTGTGCTGTTTGCAGGGTCAGAGGTGTGTTAATCCCAGTTCTCTGGCCATTTTCCAGTTGGGCTGCTCCCTAAATTTTCTCTGCTGTGTCAACAGGCTCCAAAATCCTTCACTTCCTGTCCCAACCTATTGTGCAGCGTTGCTGTTAAACAGCTGCCCTGTTCCACGCCAGAGGTGGCTGCATTTCAGGGGTTTTTCCATATGTAGTTGTGTGATCTCTAGCTGAGCAGCCCAATGCACAATGTCAGTTTCTATTTATAGCTCACTGAGGCTGACCTGCTCTCTGACCCATGCAAAGGAGAGGGGGCCAGCTCAGGGGTCTTGCAGGCAGCTGTGCAGTCGTGCACACTCAAATGCTGCAGAATCCTTCATCCCACTGCAGAATGCTAGCAGGCCTCTGGTTTCAATGTATCCTCTTACAGAGCTCTCTAGTTCCTTCCAAATCGCTCCCCAGAGCTAGGTGTAATCACCTGTTGTACTATGGGCCTAATTTCCCTGGCTGGAATCTCAGGCAGGGATTAGTTATAGAAACAAGGCTGTTGAACCCCCTGTTTAGGAGGTAATCCTAAATTCCATCACCCACTCACTGCGAGGCAGGGGAGACAGATGCAGGCGGCTTGGGTTCGAATCCTGCCTCTGGCAGGGACTCTTGGGTCTGGGCAGCTCCTAGCACAAAAGGGCCCTGATCTCAGTCAAGCAGGGCCTGTCTCTCAGTGTGTGTCTGGACATTGCCTGGCACAGTGGGGCCCTGATCCCAGCCCTCCCCTTACACCAGGGGTTCTCAAACTGGGGGTTGGGACCCCTTAGGGGGTCATGAGGTTATTCCATGGGGGGTCATGAGCTGTCAGCCTCCACCCCAAACCCTGCTTTGCCTCCAGCATTTATAATGGTGTTAAATATAAAAACAAGTGTTTTTAATTTATAAGGGGGGTCACGCTCAGAGACTTGCTATGTGAAAGGGGGTCACCAGTACAATAGTTTGAGAACCTGCCTTACACTAACAATCCTGGCTGCCTGAGCTGGAAACATCATGTGCCTGCTTTATCACAGGCAGAGGAACTGGGGTCCTGGGTGAGCCAAACCCAAGTGGTGCTGTGACCCCAAGTGCCAGGCTGCATTAACACCACTGTCTCACAGCTGGAGAGGTGAGTGTGTTGGGGCTCCTGGGCCCAGCGGTTCAGGCTGCTGGTGGGGTGGGGGAGCTCCTAAGAGAAGAAAAGAGGAGGGTCAGGCAAAGCGGTCCCCTTGTTTTACTGCAGCAGCCCCCGTTTACACAGATGTAAGTCAGGCCACATGCTGTCAGCCCCTGGGGAGGCGGGCACCCTGGCCCCTGCCTGCCTGGGGCCCGATCAGTGCCCGCTCCGCCCACAGCCTATACCTAGCTGGCTCAGCCCCGACGGGCGCCGGGCCTGAAGCCGTGCATCTCGGGTGGGTCCCTGTGCAGGCAGGGCTGGGCAAGCGGCCCAGGGGGAGGGGAAGCCGGAGCCAGCCGTGCCAGATGTGGGAAAGGGGACGAGGGGGTGCTGCGCCTCCCCCCGCCACGCCTGCCAGCGACAGGGCGGCTGTGCTTGGACCCTCCCACTCCTGCTGCTCCCCCGGTGCGGTGCCTCTGCCCGCCGTGGGGAGGGGGAAGCTCGCTCCGGCGCTCGCTCGCACACGCCCGCTGCTGGGGGCACCGGAGAGCTGCGCCCTGGGGGTGGCGCATCGGTGCGCGCGGGTCCCCAGCTCGTGGAGCGCCCCCAGGCCGCCGGGGGAGGAGGAGAGGGCCCGGGGCGGGAGGACGGAAGGGGCTCCGGACGGGACACGCCTGTCATGTTGGCCGGGCTGCTCTTGGGGGCTGCCTGTGTGTCCCTGGTCCTCCCGGGCAGCGCCTATCCCGGCAGGAAGAAGCCGCACAGCTTTGCCGCGGACAGGTACCGACCCCAGCCCCCATGTCGGGGGCAGCCAAGTCCCAGGCGCCCGGCAAGGCGGCAGGAGCCGCCCGGTGCCGCGGGGGGTCAAGCCAGGCAGCGGAGCGTGGCCGCAGCGCCTGCGTCTGTCTGTGCCGCCAGCCCCGGGGGAGGGGGGAGCTCGGGTTCCGTCTGCCCCGCACGCCGCTGTGTGTGCACCGTGCCTCGTGTCCGGCTGCCCCCTGGGCGTGTGTCCGTGCGCTGGGCGTGTCAGCGTGTGAGCGCTGCGCCTGGCTCTGGCTCGCTGCCCTGCGCCTGTCCTGTGTGTACAAGGCTCGGGCCCTTTTCCTCCCAGTGTGTGTCTGGCCAGGGGCGGGCTCTGCCCTTCCCGTCTGTCTGTCAGTCCGGGGCACACGCCTGGCCTTTGCTCCGGGTGTGTGTGGAACAGTCAGTCTTCCTGCCTGTGTCTGTCCACGTGTGATCACCATGCCCCCCCCCCCCACTGTGCCCTGTGTGTGGGTGTCTGTCTGTCCCTCTCAGTGTCTTGTCTCCCTGTGGGTCTGTCTGTGCCTTTCCCCTTTGCTTGTCTGTCCAGGTCACACTCCAGGGTTTTGCTCTGGGGTGTGTGTCACTGCACTGTTGCTCCCTGCCAGGACAGGGAGAAGGATGAGGGAATCCTGGGCTGCCCTTCCTCCAGCAGTTCCTGTTGGGAACAGAGGGGATGTCAGTCCCAGGACCCTGTTCCCCAGCATAGAGCTCAGACTCTTGGTCTCCTAGAAGCAGCTCCCAGTGGGGCCCTGGTGGAGTCGCAGCCTCGGGAAAGCAAGGGCTCAAGGGAACATAGAAAGCCAAGAAACTCCACGCCTTGCATCCTGCTGCCTGGTGCTAAGCCCCATGGGGCCTTAGTTGAGTCTCTGCCCAGAGGGGTCATCCCTGCATCTGCAGCAGGAGAAGGGGTAGGGGGAGCAGGTCCTTCCCATGCTTCCCTATATCCCCCCTTCACCTTTGTTCTGGGGTCGCTCTCGCCACCCTGAAGCCCCATCCCAGAGAATCTGATGTTTTTCTCCTTCCCAGGCACCGTGTGGGGCCACATGTTTGCCTCTCTGGCTTTGGGAGTGGATGCTGCCCCGGGTGGATGCCATCCCCAGCCAGCGGGCAGTGCACTCTGCGTGAGTATCCTGTGCCCTTCATGACCCACCACCACCACCACCTGGTACCTGCAGCACAGACAGCGCCTCCCCTATCAGCCCCCATGTGCCCGGTACTCTGCCTCTCCATGGCACAATGGCACCTGGGCGGAGGGGGTGGTGGTGGTGGTAATGGCAACTGCTGACCAGGCCACCCATGAGAGAAATGCCCATCATGGCTCCTGCCCCTCCTCCCATCGCCGAGAGGGGGCTGTATTCAACTCCTTCCCCAAGAGAGCCATTCCTCCCCCCAACTGCTTCCTTCGTGTGTCCCCACCATCCCCTGCCCGCAGCGGCCAATGCTCTCCCATGGGCTCTGCAGCCTGTCTGTCCAGCAGGGGATTGAGGGGCTGTTTCCAGGCAGTGCCTGCTCTCCCCACTGACCCATGCCAGGCTGGATGTGTAAGAGCTGCTGCTCCGGGTGGAGATGTCACCAAGGCGTCCCTCTGTGTCATGACTGGCTTCTCTCCTGGCCCCTCTCCCACAGCACTCTGCTCCTTCGGCTGTGGCAGTGGCTGGTGCATCGCCCCCAACGTCTGCTCCTGCCGGGATGGAGAGCAGGGCATCACCTGCCCAGGTAACCAGATCCCTTCGCTGAATGCTTGTGGCCCTTTATCTGCAGCCAGAGCCATTCATAGGAGAAGGGCACTATCAAGGGCTAAAACCGGGGGCTGGGAGGTCTCGTGAGGCTGAGCCATCCGTGCAGTTGGGTGGTAATGTGGTGTCTGTGAGGGGCTGCAGCAATGGTGGCACAGACTGGCTTGTCCCAAGGGCAGAGAATCATAGAATATCAGGGTTGGAAGGGACCTCAGGAGATCATCTAGTCCAGGGGTAGGCAACCTATGGCACGGGTGCCAAAGGCGGCACATGACCTGATTTTCAGTGGCACTCACACTGCCCAGGTCCTGGCCACTGGTCCGGGGGGCTCTGCATTTTAATTTAGTTTTAAAAGAAGCTTCTTAAACATTTTAAAAACTTTATTTACTTTACATACAACCATAGTTTAGTTATATATTATAGACTTATAGAAAGAGACCTTCTAAAAATGTTAAAATGTATTATTGGCACACGAAACCTTAAATCAGAGTGAATAAATGAAGACTTGGCACACCACTTCTGAAAGGTTGCCGACCCCTGATCTAGTCCAAACCCCTGCTCAAGGCAGGACCAATTCCCAACTAAATCATCCCAGCCAGGGCTTTGTCAAGCCTGACCTTAAAAACCTCTAAGGAACGAGATTCCACCACCTCCCTAGGTAACCCATTCCAGTGCTTCACCACCTTCCTAGTGAAAAAGTTTTTCCTAATATCCAACCCTGCTTCCAGGCTGCACTGCCCAGCTCCCCTTAGGAATCAGAGCCCAGGGCTGCCCATTTCCAGCGATGGAGTGTGGGCTGGGTCCCAACAGCTGGAGAGGGTCTGACTCCACAAAGCACTATGTGGTGAGAGTAGTGGGGGGCCTTGGAGTGGCGCTGGGAGGCCGTGACCCGGCAAGGGGCTGCAGGCAGTGGTGTGGCTGTGTCGGTGGGTTCCTGCACCAGTGTTCTCAGTACATACTGCAGGCAATGGGCTCCCAGGGCAGTTGCCAAACCCTGCTCCAATTGCGGCTCCTGTCTCAATGAGCCAAGGCAAACAGGGTGGCACTGGAGCTCCCTGTGCCCAGTGACCCTCATGCTGCAATGTTGCTCTCTCCTCCCTGGGTCTCTGCTGCCCCCGCAATCCTGACTGGACCGTCAGCCTGCTGCCGTATGTGTTTCAGATCCACCTAGTGCCTGCGGGGAATACGGCTGTGACCTCGCTTGTAACCATGGCGGCTGCCAGGAGGTGGCCCGTGTCTGCCCGCTGGGTTTCTCCATGGTGGAGACTGCCAACGGCGTGCGCTGTACAGGTGAGCACTCACCAGGCGCCTAGTGTCGGGCTGACCCCCAATCAGAGCCCAGACCTGTGGCAGCCAGGGTCACTGAAGCAGCAGAGCTCTGAAGGGCTGTGAGCGGAGAGGTCAGTGCTGACTGGGTATGGGCAGCGATGCAGCCACACACAGGATGCCAGGGTGGCAGAGGGTGACCTGCACCCACTTGGGGTGTGGTGACCGGGCCACAGACAGAGGTGGATGAGCCTTCTTTAGTCTTGGCTAGCAGAGCTGGGTGTTTTCGCTCTGGCATTAGAGGCTTGTCCTATCCATTGGTCCCAAGTTCAGTCCCCGCTGATGATGTCCTCACCTAGAGAGCTCCTCCATCCCTGGCTGATTCTCCCCAGGAAAGGCTGGATCTGCTGGCTGGGACAGGAATGCCACTTTCTCCTTACAGCTGATCTATGGGCTCTCTTAGCATCCCCGCTGGGGTACCCATGTTCCCTCAGCCGTAAACAGAGCTGGCTGTGCATGTGTGTCCATAGGAGTGGCTGGGTGCCCTCTCCTCCCCGGACCCTGCTGCCAAGTGGCCCTGTCTCTCTCCTAGACATCGACGAGTGCCTGAGCGCCTCCTGTGAGGGGCTGTGCGTCAACACTGAGGGAGGCTTTGTGTGTGAGTGCGGCCCAGGCATGCGGCTTTCCGCCGACCGGCACAGCTGCCAGGGTGAGTCCCTGGGCCTGAGGGTGCAGAACGAGGGTTCAGAGAGAATGGTGGGGGTGGGGGGTGGGTGTAGGGAGGGTGGTGGGAGCTCTGGGGAGTTGTGGGGAGCGGCTGTCTCATCCTTTCCTCTTCCAGATACGGACGAGTGTCTGGCCACTCCGTGCCAGCACCGATGCAAGAACAGCATCGGCAGCTACCGGTGCTTCTGTCGCCCCGGCTACCACCTGCATGGCAACCAGCACTCCTGCCTGGGTGAGTGCCTCCCCCTCCTCCTGCAGATCTGACTCTCCTCATCCCTCCTGAGAAGCCACTCTTCCCTCCCCACCCGGCCCTGCCCCTTCTCAGACACCCCCGCCTCCAGTAAGGCTTTGGTTCCAGAGTGCTGCCCAGTCAGTGATACTCCCCCAACCGAGGGGAAGAGCTGAGTGCTGGTATCCCCACCCTGCCACCAATGGGGCAGCCGAGACACTGAGGGGTGAAGGGGTTTCCTCATGGCTATGGCAAAGGACCCAGGAATGGAAGGGCTCAGTGGCCAGAGCGAAGATCAGGCTCTTGGTGCATTGGGGCCAGTAGGTAGCAGCCATTGGAGCTGAGCAGATGTTCAGCCCAGCCCTATGAGGTGAGAGCTTTCAGGGGGAATGGGGAAAATGGGCCCTGGGCTGAGATTGTTCTGGCTTCTCCCTGATACAGAAGAGAGGACCCTGGCAGTTAAGGTCTCCCTGTCTCCCTCTTTAGTGAACCGAGCAGGGGGGCCCCCCTGGCCTATTCCCCTCCCGCTCCCCGCTGTGCAGCCCTGTGTCACTGCAGCGACTTGAGTGTGGTCCCACCCAGCTCACCCTGCTGCGTGTGGGAGGGAATTAAGCTGTGGGGTAATCTATTATTGCTGATTTGTGTTGTGGCAGCAGCGAGCAGCCCAACTCCTAGACCAGGCTTCCGTGGAGCTGGGGGCAGGACAGACCCAGAGCAAGGAGATGGGCCCTGCCCCACGGAGCTCACGGTCTGAATCCCTTCATGGTGCCTTTTCAGAGCTGGGGTAGCTCCACAATGGATCAGAAAAGGCCTTTCCTTCCCCTGAGATCCAGTGAGAGGTGCTCCCCGCTGTCAGTCTCTGGGGTTACCCCAGGCTGACTCTGCCCCTTGGCCTGGCTGAGGGCCATCTCCAGATGGGTCTGAGATATCAGCATGTGGCGCTGGGGTGCCTGGCTTTGTGGGCCCCTGGTTAGTGGGCAGACAGGCTGGGCTGGTGGTGAACACCCAGGCCTGGCCATCTCCCCAGTCCCAACCTGCGTGGGGAAGGGCCCCTCCTGGCTTCTGCCCAGACCCAGTGAGTAAGGACAGTCCCCGGTTCCCCTGCCCTCCCTCGCAGCTGGTGCTGCTGCCGAGCACTGATGCCTGGCTCTGCCACCTCCAGATGTGAACGAGTGCCGCTGGCCCAGCGAGAGGCGCCCGTGCCAGCACGCCTGCCACAACACACCAGGCAGCTTCTTGTGCACCTGCCACCCTGGCTACCGGCTCAGCGGGGACAGGGTGTCCTGTGAAGGTAAGGGTGGGCCCCGCTCCCCCGCCAGTTGGTGGGGGCGCAGGCCTGCTCATGATTCCCTGTTGTGGAGAGCATTAGGGTTGGGGTTGGCTCCCGCCCCCATTCTGTGCTGTGGGGAGGGGGCTCTTCCCATTGACAGAGTGGAGAGGGAGTTGAGGTCATGACTCACGGTGTGGGGAGGTTCTCCATGACAGGGGCTGTGGGTCTGGAGAGCTGGGTTCTGTGCCCTGCAGCACAGGCAGAGCTGGCATCCCTGGGCCTAGTAGTGTACTCTGGGCATGTTCCGCACCAGTCCCTGGGTCCCCACCTAGCTGCCCCGGCTCTCCCCAAAGAGCTCCGTGTTGTGTTTCCTTCCAGGCTTCCTGAAAACCATCCCGGTCCCATCTCCCATCCTGCAGTCCCTGCAGCACCCCCCAACTCTGCTGCTGCTCCCTCCCGATTCTGGGGGACCCCTGCTAGCCCCCAGGGTCTCTCCTCCTTCACAAGCCCCTGCCCCCGACCGCAGCCCCCGGCCCCCTTCCTTGCTGACTGCCCCACCACCCATATCCCCCTTGCTCCCGGCTGCCACCGCTGCCCCTGGCGCGTTCTCCCCACTGCCGCCATCGCTGCTCCAAGGGGAAGTCCCATCGCCCTCGCCTCGTCCCTCTGCTTCTCTGCCGCCCGCCCTTGCCACCTCGCCTCCCCTCTGCTGGCACCAGGGGGCACCGCGGGAGCACAGCAGCCATTGGACGGAGCCTGGGTGTCTGCACTGTGCCTGCGAGGTACGTACCCTCCCACCGGGTCCCTGGCTCCCCTGGCTGCGCTCTGGACAGTCCCCCGCTAACCGGCCTGTCCCATTGCAGGGGGGCCAAGTGGTGTGTGAGGCGGAGAGCTGCAGGATTGCCTGTTCCCACCCGCTGCCCCCGAAGGATGGCGGGTGCTGCCCCAGCTGCACAGGTGAGACCTGCACCCCCTAGTCTTTCTGGCTCAGGCCCACAGGGTCCGTTGGGGTCACCAGAGCCTGGATGGTTCAGTCCCTGCTGGTTCCTGTCCCAGGTGTGGGTTGTTTACCAGCCTGGGTGGTGCCCAGCTGGCTGGGCTGTACGGCCGCTTCTTGGTGGTCTGTGTGGGTGCCCAGCTCAGCTGTGGCCCTGAGGGCATGGTGGGAAGGCTCATGTCTCCCCCAAGTGGAGCGGTGAGCCCAGGCCCGTACCCAGTAGCCTCACGCTGCCCTTTCTTTCCCGTCTCTCGCAGGCTGTTGGCACGAGGGGGTCGCCCGGGCTGAGGGGGATGTTTTCTCTGTGGCTGATGGAAATTGCACAGTCTGCATGTGCCTGGTGAGCATGACACTGGCTAGGGGATCCAGGCACCTCTGGGGTCTCTGAGAAATGACGTGAGCTTGTTACCCAGACTGGGCTGGAGGGGATTCCCCAAGGAATTTCTTCCCTGTCCCGGAACTCCTGTGACATCGGTGCCCAGGGTAGTGGGGAGCCAGAGGCTTAGTGAGGTCACTGTCCAAGTGACTGATTAGAGGTGGTGGCCATGGTGATGTGGCCCCTCATCTGGGGGTTCAGGGACAGAGACATAGCCCCTCAGCTGGTGGGTCAGGGGTGGAGATGTGGCCCCTTGGCGAGGGGATCAGACATGGCAACATGGCCCCCTCCTTGTGGGGTTGGACATGGGTTTAAATGAGCACCCAGAGGAGGGGAGAGTTGCCCAGTGCCACGTCTGTGGCACGGGGCCCTGGATCTGTCCCTGGTATTCCCTTTGGTTCCTCTCTCTTCCAGGCCGGCAATGTGTCCTGCATCTCCCCTGAGTGCCCTCCAGGCCCCTGCCCCAGCCCTGCCCAGGCCAACTGCTGCTCCTGCCAGCCAGGTGGGTCCCTTAGCAGCTGCGTTGGTCCTTCGACCCCCCAGTTCTGGAGGCTCTGTGGAGTTCCTGGTGTGAAAGGGGTTCCCCATCAGCTGGCCCAATGGGGCTTGTAGATCAGATAGGAGGAGGATTTGGGGAGGTGGAGCCTAGTGACTGCTTCAGTGATGGGGTAGCAATGACTATACAGAGAGTGTGTGGTCAGTGGTGAGGCAGCATGGCCTAGTGGTCAGAGCATGGGGATGACAAGTCTGGTCTTCTGGGTTCTCTACCCAGCTGGGGGAACTTGAGCAAGTTGCTTAAGCTCACCGTGCCTCAGTTTCCCTGCCTAGAAATGGGGAGTGTGACCCCTGGGGTGGGCGGGTTGGTCTAATGCACTTGGAGACTTGCACCCATGGGGCCTGTTTGAGAAGCCAGGGTCCCATTGTGTGACGGCTACAGCTGGCCGCGTTTCTTGCCATTCCGGTACCAACCATCCCTTTCCTCCTACCTCCTCAGCCACGTGCGATTTCCATGGGCGCACATACATGCACGGAGCCGAGTTCAGCTTGGACGGAGACAACTGCACCACCTGCATCTGCCGGGTAGGCCTCAGCTCCCCGTCCCGGGCTCCCTAGCACAGTGCAGGGGGGTCCTCACCACCTGGGGTCAGTGCCTGCTCACGCATTGCAGAGGGAAAGGGCTACTCCACCTGAGACCTAGGTGCCAGGGAAAGGCATGGCCTGTGGGGATGCCCAGGGTAGGAGCCTGGGGGGCTAGCAGGGAGAGGGCCCCTTCTCTTAGGAGCCCGTGGCGGGGATGTGGAAAGGGAGTGAGAGCTGAGGCCAGGCTGCCTCGGTTGGAGCCCTCTGCGTGAAAGCTCTGGCAGGGCCTGCGGTGCAGTGAGGATGAGGCATGGGAGGAAGGAAATGTGGGGCACCGCCCTGCCCCCTTTTCCTGCCAGCTCGTGTGCGACACATCTCTTTCCCAGAGTGGCGAGGTGGAGTGCTCCTTCGCCCCCTGTCCCGAGCTGGCATGTCCCCGCCAAGACTGGCTGCTGGCGCCGGGGCAGTGCTGCTTCTCCTGCCGGGAGCCTGCACCAGTGTCAGGTGAGAGCCTGCGCAGGGGCGTGTGCATGTATGTGCGACGGGCAGGGGCTTTTGTGTGTCACACACAGGGTGTTTTTGTCATGGGCAAGGTGTGTGTGTGTGATGGGTGGGTAGGTGTAAGGTTCTGTCTGTGTGTGTGTGTCTATTACCCACAGTGCCAGGCCTTCTCATCTGTCCAGGGCCCCTCACCTCTCAGGCTGTGCCCACTGGGCTCCCTGCCCCTCCTCTCTACTCCCCTCCTCTCCCGTCGGCCCCAGCCCAGCTCTGAAGCTCTTGCTCTCTCTCCCTGGCCAGGTTGCTTCGTGGATGACAATGGGGTAGAATTTCCGATCGGACAGATCTGGTCTCCGGGTGATCCCTGTGAGTTATGCATCTGCCAGGTGAATGAGAACCTGCTCTACTTCACTCTCCTTACCTGTCTTCACAGCATGCAGCGCCCCCCCGCCCTGTGCCCTGTGCTAGCTTTCCCTGGCTGGGGCTTGGGGCCGAGCGCTGTGCCTTATGGATATTGAACCCTCCAGAAGGTCCCCACAGCTCTCTGCTGGTGCGTGCTCACTTGGCACTGAAATGCAGGCCCCTGTCGGGTGGACTGTGGCAGCACACAGCATCGATGGGCCAGGGCTGGCTGTGGGGGGCAGTCGGCCAGGCCGTGTGTGCCATGAGTTTCTGTCAAGTGCTTCTCTCTTGCAGGCAGATGGCTTGGTGAGCTGCAAGAGGACAGACTGTTTGGAGACATGTCCTCACCCCATTCAAATCCCCGGCCAGTGCTGCCCAGACTGCTCAGCAGGTAACCAGGTCTGGGGTCCCCTCCCAGGGAGCCACCATCTGCAGTGAGAAGCCCAGGAACAGAGTAGCTCCCCCTCCATGGCCCAACCAGCCCTCGTCCTCTCTGCTCAGACAGACGTCAGCCAGGTCACTGAGTGCTCCTGGGGACATGGAGACCCAACCCCCTCCTATAGGCCAAACAGCCCTCAGACAGGAACAGCTTTTGGTCATCACCAGTGTGGGGCTGACTTTGAACCAGACCCAGCTGCGAATGGCTCTCCCTCCATCCCTTGAGCCGTCCTGGTGTAGAGGGCTCTGGGTGTGTCCCACACAGGCTCTGTTCCTGCTCTTGGTCTCTCCAATCTGCCAGGTGTGCCCTGGCCCCCCAGGAGGGAGTTGACTTTCTGGTGGAAGGTGCCATGACTGTGCCTTTCCTTCTCTCTCTTCCCTGAAGGCTGCACCTACATGGGAAGGATCTTCTACAACAACGAAACCTTCCCTTCCGCTCTAGATCCCTGCCTCAGCTGCATCTGCCTGGTAAGGGCTTCACCTTCCCTCCAAGCATGCCTGTAGGTAAGGCCTCTCAGGTCCATTAGACCAAACGGTCTAAGCCAAGGGGTTTTATCCAGCCTGGGGCTGCACTTTCAACTTCAGGCCCAGGGCTGCTCCAGATGGGTATAACATGCAGAATATGGAGGCAGGCACCAAGGTCCCTGGACCAGGGAAGAAGAGTCCAGTGGGGTGAGGCTGTGAGTGCAAGGTGCCATGGGGGTTGTCATCTGTGGCGAAAATGAGGTGAAGATAGGTTTGAGGTCAGGCACTGTCCTGGAACTCAATCATCCTACTGTTGCTGCCACTGTCCTTGGAGAGTCCTGCTGATTGTCTTCCCTGGATAGCTCAAGATGTGAAGAGGGTGGCTGGCCGGATGCTGTGGGTCTGGAGCAGAGGGAGTCTGGCTTGCCCTCCCCAGGTTGACAAATGGGGGATTTTCCTCTGCAGAAAATTTCAACAAAAATGGGGAAAAAATGTTTTTTTTCTAAATTTTATGCAGAAAACTTAAATTTTTTAGTGGAAACTGGAAAGCAGAAATGTTTCAATTAAAAATGGTTTCACACTAGCAGATGTGTTAGTCTGTATCTGCAAAAAGAACAGGAGTACTTGTGGCACCTTAGAGACTAACAAATTTATTTGAGCATAAGCTTTTGTGGGCTACAGCCCACTTCATTGGATGCATCTGATGAAGTGGGCTGTAGCCCATGAAAGCTTATGCTTAAATAAATTTGTTAGTCTCTAAGGTGCTGCAAGTACTCCTGTTCTTTTTTCTATTAAAAATGGTCACTGTGCATCATGGGAGTTGTAGTTCGGTTGCCTCATACTCCGAGTCTCCTCTATGGGCTGGGCTCCCTAGTTGGACTACATCTCCCATGCACCAGGGGAGGCAGTTGCATCATGGGAGATGTAGTCTAGGCAGGGAGTCCAGCCCATAGAGAAGAATGGGGACATGAGGCAATTGAACTAAAGCGCCCATGGGTCAATGCAAGAGCAGTTTCTAATCAAAATATTATGGTTTTTGGGTATTCGGTGTTTTGGACAAAAAATGGACATTTCCCATGGAAAGCAGACACTTCTTACAAAACGTTTCATTTTGTTGAAAACTCAATTTCCGTTGAAAAGCTGTTTCAAAGGAGAATTTCTCATCAGCCATAGGCGTAACCCACTGTGTCTCCTGCCAGTCGTACTCTCCCAGTCACCAGCCTATCTTGTGTTGCCGCTAAGGTAGAGTCCTAGTGTTGCTGTTCTGTGTCCTACAGCTGGGCTCTGTGGCTTGTTCCCCTGTGGACTGTATCATCTTCTGTATGTATCCATTCCACCCAGAGGGAGAATGCTGCCCTGTCTGTTATGGTAAGTTCCACAGCCCTGGCGAGCCCTGGAGTTCTACCCAGGCTGCTTCCAAACCACCGTGGGCTTTGACCACCTCTGATCTCACCACTGGGGGAAGAGGGTCTGGTGTGGTCAGTACTGGGATGGGAGACCTCACAGGCTGCAGGGAGGGGCATTGGGGGGCACAGTCCAGATAGCTCCTCTCTGAGTCATTGCTGGCCCCAATGCCCCTGTGCAGGGCTAGGAGTGCTGTGCTGCTGAGGGTGGCATGGGGGCTCAGTAGAGGGTGCTTTCTTCTCACAGTCAGGGCTGACCCCAGGGAGCCAGGATCTGTGCTGTGGGAGCAACATGGGGTGCTGTGCTGCAGGGAGTGGGGTAGGTTACTCAGTAGAAGGCTTTCCCAATGCATCAGGGAGGCTCGATATGGGGTATTCTCCTCTTACAGTCAGCACTGACCCCAGTGTCCCAGTGCAGTGCCAGGGAGACTGTGCAGTCGGATATGCTTTCTTGTGGGTGAGTTGTAAGATGAAGGTCCTACCACTTGTGGTCATGAAAACTCCGTTTGCACTTTAGTGAGGTTTGGGGTAAGTCCCCAAGCAGTGTGAATTAGGTACAACATTCAGCTTCACTTCCTGTCCTACACTCTCTTGTGCAGCATGGCCATGGGCTGCTAAACACCTGCAGCATTCTTGCCTCAGAGGTGGCTGCATGTCAGTGTTGGGTGAAGTGATTCTTCTGTTGTTGTTTGGGTTACAGCAGTGCCTGGAGACCCTAGCTGAGATCAGAGCCCCATTGTGCTAGGCACTGTACATACACACAGCAACCTCTTCAGGGCAGGGACTATCCCTAAATAGGCAAGGCAAATAAAGGGCGGGAAGAGAAACTGAGGCACGGAGTGTCACAGTGACTTGCCCAAGGTCACCCAGAAGAGGCAAGAATCGATCCCAGGGGTCCTGACTCCCAGCCCTGGGCTCTATCTACTTGGCCACACTGTCTCCCTCCTTCTTTTACTCTCTCTGTCTGTGCGTGTTACTATCACATCCAATCTCTATATAGTTACTGTAATGTTAAAGCTTGTCTCTCCCCCTGGCTGGGTGTCTGTCTCCTGCAGATTGTAACTATGAAGGCAGGAAGGTGGTGAATGGACAGACGTTTGTACCAGAGGGTGAGCCCTGCATTCACTGCACTTGCCAGGTGAGCTGTGTCCCTTGGAGAGGAGGGAGATGATGGGGATTGTTCTGCGGTGACTGGGGGAAGGATGGGAATGGGCATCCCTCAGCATCAACCAAGAGTCCCATGGACTATATTGCCATGAGTGTATATCCTGTGTGGTCTCCAGGGGCTGGTGTGAGGAGACGCTGAGCCCCGCTGGGAACTGCCTTCCGGGGGGCTGGTGTGATATGGGCCGAGGGGATGCTGGGAACTGCCCTCCTGGGGGCTGGTGCGATATGGGCTGAGGGGATGCTGGGAACTGCCCTCCGGGGGGCTGGTGTGATATGGGCCGAGGGGATGCTGGGAACTGCCCTCCTGGGGGCTGGTGCGATATGGGCCGAGGGCATGCTGGGAACTGCCCTCCGGGGGAGCTGGTGTGATATGGGCCAAGGAGATGCTGGGAACTGTCCTCCGGGGGGCTGGTGCGATATGGGCTGAGGGGACACTGGGAACTGTCCTCCGGGGAAGCGTTGGGGCCTGGAGGGGATGCTGGGAGTTCCCCTTTGGCTCCTGTAGTGCTGCAGGCCTTTGCTTTGGACAAAGGTCCAGTGGACCCTAGGCATGACAGAAGGAAAAGCCAGTGGGTTGCTGGGTGTGTGGAGGAGCTGGGAGGCTCCCTGCTGTCCCCACAGATCGGGGTTGTTTGTCCGTGCCTGGCAGAGAGATGGACAATGCGGGTGCACACAGGCTGTCATGTCTCACCCGTTTCTTTCCCCCCTCTCTCAGTTGGGGGAGGTGAGCTGCGAGAGGAGGCCCTGTGCCCGCTCCTGCACTGAGCCGTCGGCACTCCCGGCTGCCTGCTGCCCTGCCTGCCATGGTAATAGCCCTGCACACCTGGCCTCCCCGTCCCTGTGCCCTTGGGGTTGGCACGGGCTCTTCCCTCTCTCCCCCCCCTCCCCCACCTACAGAGGGAGCTTTGCCCTTGTGGCAATGACCCTGAACAGGTCGCTGTCATGGACTGAAGCTAGGAGGGCTGGAGTGGAAAATTGATCCTCCGCTGCCTGAGCTATGGAGCAGGCCCTTTCGTACGGCAGCGACAAGAGCTGACTCAGAAGCTCCTGTGTGTGGCAAGGCTACTAGAGGGGCATGGAGAGCAGGCCTGATGCGTGGGCACCTTTGGCACCTCCCGCCCACAGGGCCCTGGGATGTGACATCATGTCAGTCACTGCAGCGCCTCCAGGTGAGGCTGTAACTGGGTGCCACTGTCTGGGGTGGGAGAGCCCCCGGGGTTAAGGTAGCCCTGTAGGACAAGCCCCCCATCCCCGCCTGAGGGGCTCATGTAGGGGAGCACAGTGCCAGGCTGTGGAGCAGGCATGCAGGCTTTGTGCCTGTGTTCCTGGGGCTCCCTAATCTCAGGCCGTTGCTGTACAGCACTCTGGTCCCCCCATGGGCCCCATGCCCCCGGATGGGTGTACCACAGCCCTGGGGGAAGGCGCTAATGATGTCCCTGTCTCCATTAACCACAGACGCCCCAGTCCCTCTGGAGGGCAGCCCTGTCCCTGTCCACGCAGATGACGCAGAGGCTGGGAAATCCCCATCCCGCAATCCCAGAGAGAACTCCATGGACCAGCCCAGGGCTAGTGACTGCCGCCTCTGCCCCAGTTCCCCGGCTCCTGCTTCTCCCAGCCCAGAGCGCCAGCTCCTTGCAGGAAGGAACATGCCCCGCTGGGATGCTGGGCCCCCTCCAGCAGGGCCCCCTCCAGCTGGGCCAGGGTCCTTGGGATCCCATATGGCTCCCTCGGGGGCTTCTCTGCGCCCCACCGTTCTGATAGAAACCTCTGGGCCGGTGACTGCAGTTCCAAGCTCCGATCAGCCCCCTGCACCCACCCCTGCAGGGCCCAGAACTGCCCCCCGGACCCTCATCCCCAGTGCTGGCTTGGTCCCTGCTCCTCAGAAGCATTCTGCGCTCCCATCAGAGGGGGTGGAGCCACGCCCCCGTGAGGAAAGCACGCCTGGCTGGCCAGCTGCTTAGTGCCCCTCGTCGAGGGGATGGGGAGCGCCAGACCCGTTGCAGCAGCATGAGGAGGAGGAGGAGGAAGCTGGCAGGAGAGATGAGCTTGATCGAACGGGGTGGGGGAGGGAAAGGAGGCGTCACGTTGTTCTGAGCGGCATGTATGGGAAGAACCACTGCCTCGTCCCCTGTCCGTGCCTCGCCTGCTCCCTCCCTGGATCCCGCTGGACAGCAGACGCCTCAGAAGGGGTAACGTGTGGGCGGCTCCGCATCCTGCTGTTGGGGAGGAAGTGCTTTGGCCCTGGCCCGGCTGCCTGAGCAATCCCAGGAGATGAGGGGTGCCACGATGCTCTGGGAGGACATGGTGCCTAGCTGAGATACTGTGACTCAAGATTTTCCAGGCATATGCGAGCTGCCAGCCTCCTTACAACCAAAGTGCGGGAGGAGATGGGGAAGGGCCGAGAGCATGCCCAGCTGCCTGCATCGGGTGGGACGCGCCCACCTGGTCCCAAAGCTTGATCCCTGTGCAGGGCTCCTGAGAAAGGTGAATCGCCCCACCCTTTGGGGTGGTCCCTGCCTCAGCCAGGCCCAGGGCCCCTGGATCCAGCCCTGAGATCTCCCACCATTTCTTGCAGACTCATGTTTAAACCTTAGAGCTGAGATTTCAAAACTTCCTAAGGAATTTGAACACCCAGTTCCCAACTGGGCATCTGGATCCCCTGGGCTGCTTTGCAATTCCCACCCTAGATTCCTTGGTGCTGCTGGGAGGCTTTCCCAAGCTCCCCGTGATGGACAGGTATCTGATTGCCCATCAGGGCCAGCCTGCCCATTCTACGATGAATAGTAATAAAGTTTTCCCTACTAATCCCAGCATTCCCTGCTGCCACCTACAGCTGGCTCTGGCCATGGGGACGAGTGCAGATTGGGTGGGCTCAGCAACCCCAGGGCTGATACCCTTAATGGTGGGGTGATGGCCTGGAGGTGGCAGGTTCTTCCTCTCCTACCACCATCTCCTCAGCCAGTCCTGGATTTGGCAATTCGTGCAGTGGCTGATCTCAGCAGGGGAGGGGCTGCAGGTGTCTGATGTGAAGGGGATGTAGAGCGAGGAGCCTATTGCCGGCTTGTTCTCCCCAAGCAACTTTACTCAGCTCCTGGCTAGGATGGGGGAGAGGATGGGACCCCGTGACTGGGAGCAGGTATCTGCTATGTGGTCTGGGAGGAACGATCTCAGCCTTAGACAAGGTTTTTCCCCAGTGCATGGGGAGCTCACGTAGACTTTGCTCATTCCTCTGCGATGGGTGAAGGACTCCAGATCCCAGGGCTGTCAAGCCAGCGCCCCAGACTAAAGTCATTTCACTTAGTGTGTAATACCAGCTGTCGCCACTGGGTGTCAACACAGGCTGAAATATTTCCTCGGGGACGGCCCTCAGACAGAATCCAACCTGACCATCAGCCCCTGGCTTCCGGAAGCAGCTGCTTATGTTCTGAGTGGAACAGGCAAGTCTCCTCTTCTTCGCCCATGCAGATGGGCACCTGGGGCTGCAGCCGCCACCCTCGGGCACCTGTGTCTTCCCTCTGCCTGCATGTGGCAAATTCAGGCCAATTAGCTACCTGGAGAGGGGTAACAATTAGCCAGGAAGGCTTAGCCTGCAAAATAAGGTTCAGCTGGGGCAGGGGTTGGGAAGAAACTAATCAGGTTCAGCTGGCCTCAGTTGCTACAGACCTTTTTAAACCCTCCCTGACAAGGAAGCCAGGGGGGAAGGAGGACGAGAGAAGCAGGGCAGCTGCCAGCAAGGAGGGACAGCTGAACTCTGAGACTCGCTGCAGGACGGAGGGCATTCTCCCCAGGGGGGGGAAAAGAAACTAGAACTAGGAAGCTGGCTGAGAAGGAATCAGCCCGGCCTTGTGAGATTGAGAAGGGTTTTTTTTTCCCTTGTGCCTAGCCTGTGCCTCTGAAGCTAGGACGGACTGAGCTAACAAGCAGAGGGGCAGGTATTTTGCCACACGTGGTGTCAGGGGTGGGAACGCCCAGTGAGTGAGGCTCCATGGCAAGCCGTAACTGGGCAGGGTGAAGACCACCAAAAAAAAAAAAAAAAAAAAATTTTTTTCTTCTAAAATGGAGGATGTGCTGAAGGCACTGATGCAGGCCACTGCGGCCCAACAAGAGGCCACCAGAGTGCAGGTGGCTGCCCAGCGGGAGTCCGTACGGGTGCAACAGGGGACCAACCAGCTGTTGATGAGCCAGGCAGCCCAAGATCGAGCAAACCTGACCGAGGTAGTGAATCAGTTGAAGGCCCTGACCACGATGACGCAGGGGGCCCAGGGGACCCGACCGCTACGGGCAAGCAACTACTTGCAGAAGATGATACCAGAGGACGATGTAGAGGCCTATCTCCTCGCGTTCGAGAGGACGGCCGGGCGGGAGGCCTGGCCACAGGACCAGTGGGCCGGTCTGCTGGCTCCATTTCTATGCGGGGAGGCCCAGAAAGCCTACTTTGACATGCCCGCGGAAGCAGCCATGGATTACTCTCGGCTGAAGGCGGAGATCCTGGCGAGGGCAGGCCTGACGCCTGCCATAAGGGCCCAGCGCTTCCACGAGTGGAAGTACCGGGAGGACAAACCCCCGAGGTCCCAGCTATTCGATCTGATACACCTTGCTCGGAAGTGGCTCCGCCCCGAGGTCCATGGTCCGGAGAAGGTATTAGAACTACTGGTATTGGACAGATACATGAGAGGGTTGCCGCCGGACATACGGGGGTGGGTCTGCCAAAACGACCCCTCCTCTTATGATGATCTGGTTGCTCTCGTGGAGAGACACTTGGCAGCCCAAGTACTATCTCAGACCCCCAGGGGAGGGAGGCGCCAATATCAGAGGCCAGCCTGGAAAATGGAGGGGAGGCAGGAGGTGAAGGAACCTCAGGCAGTGCGATTACGCTGGTCTCTGGGAAGCTGGTCAAGCCGGGCCAACTATCCCAGGCCCCGCGCTCGGGAATATCCTGTGTACATGGGGATGTCGGCTACTACCCGACCGTCCCTGTACGCATTGAGGTGCTCGGAAACCCCACCGAGGTGACGGTAGGAGTCGTTCCGAAACTCCCTTACCCTGTCCTTATCGGACGGGACTTCCCGGGATTTGATGGCCTACTCCCCGGGAAAGAGGAGGAAGGGTGGGAGAACCCTGGGGGCCCAGGGGCGGCCCAGACGGGGGACCCTCTCCCCGCTTTCCACGAGTTTGGCCAGGACGTGTTCTCCCCACCGGGGAAACCCAGGAAACCTCGGAGGGAACGGAGGGCCGACAAAAGGAGGGGGACGAGGATCCTGACCCGGTACCTGACGCCTACATTGGTGGGGGAAAGAAGGGGCGCAGCTGACAGCGGGGCCAGGCCCGCCGACTCCAGCCCATTTGTTGGGCCGGGTTCCCCGAAGGCTATCTCTGAGGGAGAGGGGGAGGAGGACCCCCCGAAATGGGGCCCATAGGGGCCGCACGTGGGACTTTTGGTCAGGACCAGGCCAATGATCCCCTATACCATAACATTTTTAAAGAAGTAGTCGAGGTGAACGGGGTCCCGGTGGAGGGAAGAGCTAAGGGACCAGGACCGTATTACATGATTAAAAAGGATTTGCTGTATAGAGTAGTCCGGGTCCAAGAGCGAGTCATCGAACAACTCTTGGTCCCCCGGAAGCATCAAAGGGCGGTAATGGACCTCGCCCACAGTCATCTGTTCGGGGCCCATCTAGGGATGGATAAGACCCTCGACCGGGTTCTACAGAGGTTTTTTTGGCCTGGCATTTATGCAGCCGTCCGGCAGTATTGTTCCTCCTGTCCGGAGTGCCAACTACATGGGCCCCGACCATGCTTGCGGGCCCCTCTGGTCCCTCTACCAATTATTGAGATCCCGTTCGAGCGTATAGCTATGGACATAGTGGGGCCACTAGAAAAGTCAGCCCGGGGCCATCGGTACATCCTAGTAGTATTGGATTATGCCACCCGATACCCCGAGGCCATCCCCCTGCGGAATACCTTGTCCAAGACCATAGCCAAAGAATTAGTCCAGATATTCTCCAGAGTAGGGATACCTAGGGAGATCCTGACAGACCAAGGGACCCCCTTTGTTTCCAAGCTGATGAAGGACTTGTGTGACCTGCTCCACATACGGACCCTCCGAACGTCGGTCTACCACCCCCAGACCGATGGCCTCGTTGAGCGCTTTAACAAGACGTTGAAAAACATGTTGCGGAAGGTGATCAGCTGCGATGGAAAAGACTGGGACACCCTGCTACCATACGTGCTGTTTGCCGTCCGGGAAGTACCTCAGGCCTCCACGGGATTCTCCCCCTTCGAGCTGTTATATGGTCGACACCCCAGGGGCATACTGGACCTGGCTAAAGAAGACTGGGAAGAGCAGCCAAACCCGGGGAGAAACATTGTGGAACATGTGCTACAAATGAGAGACCGAATCGCCAGGGTCACCCCCCTAGTACGCGAACACATGGAGAAGGCCCAAGGGGCACAACGGACCTACTACAACTGTCAAGCAAAGGCCCGGAAGTTCCAGGTGGGGGACCGGGTGATGGTGCTCCTACCCACGGCAGAGAGCAAGCTCCTGGCCAGATGGCAGGGACCCTATGAGGTAATTGAGGCAGTAGGGGAAGTCAACTACAAGGTCTGGCAGCCAGGTCGCCAGAAGCTGGAGCAGATCTATCACATAAATCTGCTGAAACCCTGGCAGGATAGAGAAACCCTGGTAACGGGGTTGGGGGCGCCGCCCCCTAAAGACGATCGGCCCAACCAGGTGGGAATATCCCTGGAGCTGACCCCAGAACAACGATCCGAGGCGGTCAGCCTGGTCGAACGCAACCAAGACGTGTTCTCGGAGAAGCCCGGTCGAACTACGGAAGTGCACCATCACATCTTCACAGAGCCCGGGGTGAAGGTGCACGTCAAGCCATACCGGATCCCGGAGGCCAAAAGAGAGGAAATTCGGAAGGAGGTCAGGAAGATGCTGGCCCTAGGGGTTATTGAAGAGTCTCGTAGCCAGTGGTCCAGTCCCGTGGTTCTGGTGCCAAAGCCAGACGGCAGTATGAGGTTCTGCAACGACTTCCGCAAGCTGAACGAGGTATCCTGGTTTGACGCCTACCCCTTACCCAGGATCGACGAACTGATCGACAGATTAGGAAAGGCCCGGTTCATGTCTACCCTGGACCTTACCAAGGGCTATTGGCAGATCCCCCTGGCGAAGACCGACAAAGAGAAGACGGCCTTTGCAACCCCGGAAGGACTATATCAATACACCGTTCTTCCCTTTGGATTACATGGGGCCCCCGCTACCTTCCAGCGGCTAATGGATAAGCTGTTACGGACCCATAGGGAGTACGCTGCTGCCTATCTTGATGATGTCATCATATATAGCCCCGACTGGGAGACGCATCTCGGAAAGGTAGAGGCAGTATTAGATACCCTGAGAAGGGCCGGGCTGACCGCGAACCCCTCCAAGTGTTCGATCGGGTTAGCTGAAGCCAAATACCTGGGGTATGTAGTGGGGAGGGGCGTAGTGAGGCCCCAGCTCAACAAGCTAGACGCCATATTGAAGTGGCCCCGGCCACTGCGGAAGAAGCAGGTCCGAGCGTTCCTGGGACTCGTGGGGTACTATAGGCGGTTCATTCCCCACTTTGCCACCAGGGCATGCCCCTTAACGGACCTGACCAGGGCTCGGGGCCCGGACATAGTGAAATGGTCTGCTGCGGCCGAAGCCGCTTTTGTGGATCTACGAACGGCCCTCTGCACGGACCCTGTCCTAGTAGCCCCAGACTGGGGGCAGGAGTTCGTCCTACAGACGGACGCCTCGGAAGTAGGCCTGGGGGCGGTGCTTTCCCAAATGGTCGGAGATGACGAACACCCCATCCTCTACCTCAGTAGAAAGCTCCTGCCTAGAGAACGGAAGTACGCCATCGTGGAGAAGGAATGTCTGGCGGTAAAGTGGGCCGTAGAAAGCCTCCGCTATTATTTACTGGGACGGAGATTTGCCCTAGTCACGGACCATGCCCCGTTGCAATGGATGCACCAGAACAAGGACAAGAACGCGCGAGTGACGAGATGGTTCCTGTCGCTTCAGCCCTTCCACTTCACGGTTCGGCACCGGTCCGGGTCTCAACATGGCAATGCGGATGGCCTGTCAAGGGTACATTGTTTTCCGACCCAAGTGGCCCAACCCCGTAGTGTTGAGCAGGGGGGGGGGGGATATGTGGCAAATTCAGGCCAATTAGCTACCTGGAGAGGGGTAACAATTAGCCAGGAAGGCTTAGCCTGCAAAATAAGGTTCAGCTGGGGCAGGGGTTGGGAAGAAACTAATCAGGTTCAGCTGGCCCCAGTTGCTACAGACCTTTTTAAACCCTCCCTGACAAGGAAGCCAGGGGGGAAGGAGGACGAGAGAAGCAGGGCAGCTGCCAGCAAGGAGGGACAGCTGAACTCTGAGACTCGCTGCAGGACGGAGGGCATTCTCCCCAGGGTGGGGAAAAGAAACTAGAACTAGGAGGCTGGCTGAGAAGGAATCAGCCCGGCCTTGTGAGATTGAGAAGGGTTTTTTTTTCCCTTGTGCCTAGCCTGTGCCTCTGAAGCTAGGACGGACTGAGCTAACAAGCAGAGGGGCAGGTATTTTGCCACACTGCACAAATGTAGGATTTGGGCTCACACGTCTGAACTTTGGGCCAAAACTGCTAATCAGTTGCACACGGAGATCCGAACCCTCACTGGACTTGCCGCATCTCGATCTCCCCTTCTAGGCCCTATCTCCAGCCTAGTTCCAACTCCAGTCCTAGCAGAACCCCAGGTCACAGGATGGGGTAATTTATTATTTATTTGAATTGTGATGGTATCTAGGAGCCCCCGTCACAGGCCAAGCCCCTGTCACAGGCCAAGCCCCCATTGGGCTAGGAGCTGTACAAACACAGAACAGAACGGCTGTCCCCCATGAAGCTGATAAGATATAAATAAAGAGACTGACAGACTGGAAAACACAAGGAGACAATACGGCCCAGCATGATAGGCTGTGCTGTCAGCATTGCAGCAGCCTGGCCATGGCCAAGTTCTTTGTAGGGTTATGAAGCAGAATTGGGATTGGGGTTAGAATTAAGATTAAAGTCCTTTGGGGCTATTCTGTGGTTAGCATTGTAGTCCGTTGGGGCCAGCACTAGGGTTATGGTTCGCTATAAGGTTATAATTGGGCTAAGAGCTAGAACAACATGAGAGGGTGAAACATTACAGTCAGTGGGCTAGGATTTAGATTTACCACCATAACCTAACCTTGACATCTTACCCTGCACTGTACTAGCCTCGTTCTAGTGCACAACATCCCTTTCCCAACTGCTCCCCTCAATATTTATCCTCGATGAATATCAGCCCCCAGCTGGTCGTGTGCGAAAAAATTCCAAAAGGCAAGGCCTTAACGCAAACCTTGTGAATGTTTAATTACACTCCAAGGGAATGAAAAATCCCAGCTAGTGTGAACATTTGCTTTGGTTCAAAAATAAGACTCTCAGAGAGCAAAATTGGACATATTTTCACTTTTTTTTTTACAAAGTATTTTTGAAGCAAAAATGCAACTTTTTGAAAAGGAAAACGATTTAAGGTCAGAATTTCAGTGTTTCTTTCTGGCAGAAATCAACTTTGTTAAGAAGCGGGGGAGTTTTAGAATGTGAGTGTCCCTGATGTGAAAGTGACCAGGCCTTGGACCCACACACACAGAGATATTTGTATGTCCGTGAAATGTTGTGGGGTTTTTTTTTTTGCGCCATGCACAAGGAGCCTGTGGAACTCACCTGCACAATAAATCTGTGAGTCCAAGTGTTTAGCAGGATCCCCAAAAGGGTCCATCAGACATTTACCTGGATAATGAGAGAGATGTTAGTAAGGGTTTAAAAAAGTGTGGAAGGGCTAAACACCCTCATGATTTCAAGGTTTAAAGGCAACCTTGAACAGAGGCCAGGAGGAGACTTGTGCCATGGGCAGGTGTGGGATTTCTGCTGGTACTTGCTATTGTCTGAGACAGAACACTGGGCAAGATGGACAATGGGCTGTTCACTGATCACTGAAAGAGATCCTAATTCTTCAGTGACCCACTTCCAGCTGCCTCTGTTGAACAGAACATGGGGTTCTACAATGCCCCTCTCCCAAACTTCCCTGGTGGGGAAGCTAAACTGTTACAGATACAGTTCCCAAGACCACATCTTCGTTTCCCAACCAAAACTTAATAATGGTGCTACCCTCTTTTGACCTGAGTGACAAGTCAATGTCTGGGTTATTTCCATTAGGAGGAGACATTGGTGGTGGAGTCAGATATCTTTGATGCAAGCCTGCCTATTTACACAGAATGTACAAAGGCCTCTTTCTCTGAACACAGGGGAAATCAAACAACAGGAGACAGTTTCTGTGCTCCCAGCTCCGAGGCCCTTTCAGCCAGCACTCTGCCCCAAACCTCTCTCTAGGCTTTGAAAAGGGTCATGCTCAGTGCTTGTTCAGCTTGTGTCTGAAGTTTTCTTGCTGCCTTCTTCCTGCTTCTCTGGTGTGTTTGTTGCTTCTCTCTCACACAGACTCCTCCACCAACCAATATCCAGCAAAACTCTGCCCACGTGCAGACTCTCCTGTGCCTTTGTTTTGGCAGGAGACCACTGTTATTTTTATAAAGGAGCTTAACCGTTTCTATTATCTTAAATGAAGGGTGGTGATTATACCTACCAATTTCAAGGAAATTAAACCCAACATATAACAGGTGCCAAAACTAAAACCAACCCTGCCTACTGGGCAACCGGGCAGCTCCCAATCAGCTCCAGGGTGCTAGACACCAGGACTGGTGCGTGTCATGAGTGTGATTCATTAAAGCCCATGACCATCTTCAGGCTGGGAGCTACAGCGCAGGTAGCTCATTAGGAAATAGCAGGGGAGCGCAAAGCTAAAGTCTGACTACTGGGCCAGACTTGGCTGCAATCCCGGCCCAGTGTGCTATAGACGGGGCCTGCTGGGATAAGCAATTGACACCAGGGGAAGGATAATTTTTTTGACGTGGCTGGGAATGAAGCTGTCTATGCTGAGCTACAGCCCCAACGAAAGGACCTGGTACTGGCCAGATCTGACCGTGCTACATTGCATATGGAAAAGTCTCATTTCCCTAGAGTTTGGTTGAGCAGAACTGGTCTGGAATGAAAGAGTGCTCCCGGAAACCACCCTATTCAGGTGTCCCCCCGTGCCGCACATTTCTGGCACCAGGAATTTGGTACTAGTCTCGTTAATGGGCAGAATTTATTTTCCATGCCCCCCTTGAAAGCTTTCAACAAAGAGGCAAAATGGATCACAGGTTTCAAGAAGGGAGGTTGGGTAGAAATATCTGATGCCTATGTAAGCAGGGTCTGAATGAATGCTTCCCTAGCAGCTAGCTGAGAGGAGGAGAGAGTTTGGTTGTGTTTATGTAAATACAGTTGCTCCTGATCAGCTTACATATTTAGCAGATACAGCGGTGTCATGGTGATCAATTTTGGCTGATGTTGGGTACAAATCACCTTAGTACTGAATGCAGGGGTAGCGAAATATGGTACCAATGTTGTAATTATTGTAGAAATACAGTAAAACAGGACTGTGTTTAACCTGTCCCAGGTGTCACCCTCAGCTGAAAGAACCTTGTTAAGCCACAGGCTCAAATGTCAGTGCCCTGTGAAAATAAGAGGAGTGAGAACAGATATCCTTGCTTGGAGTCTATATGCCCTCATCAAAGGTCCTTATTAGGTTGGTTTAACCTGTTTTTCTTCTTCTTTCCCCCCCTTCAAAAAATAAAGCTAAAGAGGCTCTGTTAGGAGCCTCTTTGTTATATTAAATGCCCATTCAGAGCTGCAATCAGTTGTGGTAGGACTGTGTTTCTGCCCTGTACTAAGAGACTGATGTGCAGAGATCACAGCAGAGAGGCAGATGGCAGCAAAAGGTGACTGACAGCTGGTGAATGAGTGGCTGGTGCAGCAGAGAGGTGTGACAAGTGGCCAGCAGGGCAGCTGGTGAGGAGGCACAGCAATATCAGTGAACGGGCAGCTGGCAGGAGCAGACAGTGAGTGGCCAGCAGGGTGGCTGGCAGAGAGGGGTGGCAAGCGAGTGCTTGAGCAGCAGAGTGAGTAAGGTATCTCTTTACCCTGCCCAGGGAGACGATGAACTCTGCAGATGCACCTCTGAACTCTGGGTCTGCACTGACCAAGGACAGCAACTTTGAGTGGGGTGCAGAGAAAGGTTGGGCAAGTGAAGGGGACTTTTGGGTTGCTGGATTTAAGAACCTGAGGGGAAAAGGACACTGCCCAACCTGCTTTGGGGTGGGTCTTTTACTCATGGTTTATGTTTATGAACCCTGTTTATGGTGTTTTCCAAAATTAATGCCAAGTTACTTCCCTTCTTTTATAAAAAGTTTATTTTCTACACTCAGACTCTGTGCTTGCAAGTGGGGAAGTACTGCCTAGCAGAGGCGCCCTGGGTGGCGTGTAAATTTCCCAAGTACTAGGTGGGGGCTTGAATTCTGTGTTGTATCAATGGAAAGGAACCCAGGGCCGCCCAGAGGATTCAGGGGGCCTGGGGCAAAGCAATTTTGGGCCCCCTTCCATAAAAAAAGTTGCAATACTATACAATGCTATATTCTCGTGGGGACCCCGGGCCCCAGGGCAAATTGCCCCACTCCACCCCCCACCCCCCCGGGCAGCCCTGGGAAAAATAAACATTGAAAAACCTTCCACATCTTGGCACAAACCCAGTTTTGAGAACTTCTTTTCAAGTCACCTTTACAAGGTATCACTGATTCTCAGCATCAGCTAGTGCTAGAAGGCACTAAAGCTCATTAAAAGGGTTGGACAAATATTTTCCGTCAAAACTTTTTTTTTGGATCAAAAACTAAGGTTTTTTTAAAAAGCAGAAAAAAATCACAAATAATGTCTTCATTCCTTCAAAATTTGTTGTGTTTTTTTTTAATTGAAAAGCTGAAATTAGTCTGCCAAAACGTGAACATGGTTTGGGGTTTCAGAAGTGTGTGGCCAAATATTTGCTGTGTTTGACTGTTTAAAGAAACAATAAAAAAAATTCTCCTTAAAAAAAATCCAAATCTTTTGAACCACCTCAGCTTGTGACCAAACGCCTGAGCCCATCCAGTCAGAGATTTTTCCAGGTTTCTGATACTCTGCTGGCTTCCTTGACTCATATCTGTCTCCAAAACTTTGGGTTCATTTAGGTTAGAACATAAGAACGGCCATACTGGGTCAGATGAAAGGTCCATCCAGCCCAGTATCCTGTCTGCCGACAGTGGCCAATGCCAAGTGCCCCAGAGGGAGTGAACCTAACAGGTAATGCTCAAGTGATCTCTCTCTCCTGCCATCCATCTTCACCCTCTGACAAACAGAGGCTAGGGACACCATTCCTTACCCATCCTGGCTAATAGCCATTAATGGACTTAATGTTCATGAATTTATCTGTTTCCTAGAAACTGGCTCTGTGGGGTCCCTCACAAATGAGACAGTTACTGTGGGTTTGTCTTTAGTATAGCTTATGTACATACTCCACAAACTGAGCATTTGAGCTTGTTCCAGAATCTGGGATGAGCCTATGTTGTGAAAACTGAAATGCTCAAAATAGCACATGCTTGTGAATGGACACAGGGTGCTAAAATTAAACCCCTCTTGAGCCTCGGGGAATGCAGGGGAGTGGGGGTCTCCCTTGGTAGGGTTGGGAAGGAGGTAGGTGGTATTGGATATTGCTCTTCTCATGTGATCCCTCCCCCATGGAAAAGATAACAGCTTGGCTCTTTGTGTTAAATAGCTGTCTGCAAGCCTCAAAATGCTGAATGACCTTTAGGGTAGGGAAGACTGTGCCTCCCCAAACAGCATGGCCCTGCCCCCTATCTGACCCCCACTCACTTCCTGCCCCCCTCAGAATCTCCAACCCATCCTGCTGCTTGTCCCCTCACCTCCCCCTTGAAACCTCCCCAACTACCACCCTGGGACCCCACTTCCCAACAACTCCCCCTGCTCCCTGTCCCCTGACTGCCCCGACCCCTATCCATCCCCCACACCGAGTCCTGACAGACCCCCAGAATGCCCACGATCCAACCCCCCTGTTCCCCTTCCCCTCACCACCACCCCAAAGAATCTCTGCCCCCTCCTTGTCCCCTGACTGTCCCCAGGTCGGGACTCCTTGCCTCTTATCCAACCCTACCCCCGGCCCCTTACTATGTTGCTTACCCCCGCCTCCCCCCTCTCCTGGAGCCTCAGCACGCTGCGTCCTGGAGTGGCCCTGGACAGCGCTGCAGCAGTGTGACTCCAGCGGGACCTGAGCTCCTGCCGCTCGTCTACAGCTCACAGCCCCATCCCCTTACCACGCGGCTTTGTGTGGGGAGGAGCTCAGGCCTCTCTGGAGCCATGCCACCTTAGCTGTGTCCAGGGCCACTCCTGGACATGGCGCGCTGAGGCGCCAGGGGATGGGGGAAGGCAGAAGCACAGTGGCGTAGCCAGGTTCTAACATCAGGGGGAGCAAACACATAAAAAAAGGCGCCACCAGACATATCAAATTACTAATTACATACTTTTAAATTTGTTATACATATTTATTTGTACTTAAAAACACAAGAATGATCCAGCCACAGAAGGGTTTGCACAACCGGCATTTCACAGGAGAACTTTAGATTCTAGAAAGTAAATCTAAAGTATAATGACAGAATACAGTAGTTTATAATTGTCACAGGTTAAAAAAAAATACTGGCCATTTTTTCCAGTTACTAATTTCATTTTAAAATCAATCAATGAAATGCACTTTATTTATAATAGATTGTAATACTAAAGCCACCAAAAACACATGACAAATAGAAGTTTTATGAGAATTGGTGAGCAAAGATCTCATAGCTCTTCAGGGTTGGACAAATCAGTAATTTCCCTTAAAGAAGCTTTATTCATGGAGTGTTTTTTTAAACAAAAGACATCTCTACGACACAGGTTGGCAGTCTAACATTTTTGAAACACTGAGTACTGAAAGTTAGTGTTTTTAACCAATTTAAGCTGTACACACACCACCACCACCATCACAACCAACAAAAAAACCTCTTCCTGCTTTCCTATCACCAGTTCTGTTACTACAGGAATGAAATCTAGACATCCCATAAAATAGCTAGTTCCACATTGTTCTTCAAACCTCAGATCAGAGAATTGCAGCTTTGCTATATGACTGTAGTACCTTTTGCACTGCCTGCATCTACACTGACATCAGGAGAGGAGAAGAGGACAAGACTATCCCTAGCATATATGATTAAAAAAAAAAAAGGCAAGACACACCCACCCACTATCAATGTAACAAGAAGGGAGAACAGTAGCTGGGGCCAAGAAAGAAGATGCAATGAAACCCTCCTGTACCCACAACTGATATCTGAACAGCATCAGTCACTCTGCAGATCAAAGAAAGAAAGAGCAGTCAGTATTCAGACAGATAGGATCCTTATGACCTAGGAGAAGTGCACTTTCTAAGTAAACTGTTGCAGTTTCCCAACAGAGTTTTCTTATGGATTTATTTATTAAGCAAAAATTAAGATTAGGACTCTCCTTGCTGCCCCCCTAGCTACGCTACTAGGCGGGGGCAGGGCCAGAGCCTCAGCCATTCTCATGGGGGCCCCATTCTCATGGGGGGCCCCTCACTCCAGCCCTTGACTCTGGGAGCCAGCCCCACCCTGCTCCGCTGGGATACTGTGACAAAGTTGGGGGTTTTCTTGGGGTTTTCTGTGTTTTCCAGTGGTTTGCATGCACAGGGGGTGGGACTCAGTGTCCCCGCATGTTACTGGTTTAACGAGGTGAGGGGAGAGGTAGTTTGTTGTTACAGAGGACCGGAGAGGGACTCGGGACTCCGGCTGATGGCCTGGAGGATGGAGACCCCAGCAACTGGTGACCTGGTGACCTGGAGACCCAGCTCAGGAGACACAGCCGGTTCTGGCCAGTGGGAGGACAATGGGCTGCGGAGAGAGGACCCCGGTGACCAGACCATCTGGTTCCAGCCAGAGGGGGCCAGAGGAGGGCTAAGAGGAGAGGAGACCCAGGCCTTCCTGTTTACGACCCTGTTTACCTGGAGAGAAGACAATGGACAGAGGCGGGGCATGGGGCTGGGGATATCGGAGGCCCAGCTGGGAAGCAGGGGGACTGTGGGCTGGAGAGGGGAAGCAGGCAGAGCCCACCTGGATGCAGGGAGACTGGGATGTGCTGTTACTGAGAGAGGCCAAGCCTGAGGCCCTGAGAGTGTCCTGTGCTGTGTTCAACTCTCAATAAGCCCTCCTGCTTTAGGCTGGCTGAGAGTCACTCTGGTCTAGAGAGCAGGGTTGCATCAACCCCTTCGGGGGTGAGGAGGCCCGGGGGGTCCAGAGCGCGTGGACTCCCTGAGGGGGCCCACGGCAAGAAACAGGTGTGCTCAGGCTCAGAGAGGTGCGGCTCCAGGAGGTGGAGGGGCCTGACCCCAAGAGAGAGTGGACCCCCGAGAAGGGCTGTTGCACTGAAAGGGGCACTCCCCACGGACCGCACGGGGCCAAGAGTGGGCACGATCTGTGAGTCCGTGACAGATACCCCCACCCCCAGGCTGCTCCCGCATGGCCTCTGGCATGTGAGCTGCTCCCAGCTCCGGGAGTGAGCACTTTGGGCAGCTGCTGCTTGGACTGTGCAACCAAATGTTACCAGCCAATATCTCCAGTCCCAGACACATCCCTGGGAACCTCCATCTTGCAGTGCCCAGTTCTGCTGCTGGACGCTGCAAGCATCTGTGAGTGTCAGGGGGGCTCACATGGCTCAGGCCTGATGCCTTGGTGAACCGACGTGTGCCAGGTGTTACTAGCCCCCCCCCGTCCTCCTCCCTTCCCCGGTGTCTCCCTTCACCTGCCATGGGGGAGCCTTCAGCATCCGTGTACTCACACTCCACTGTGCGGCTGCTGCTGGCCCCTCGGGAGCAGGTGGAGTTGCTGGTGCTGGAGCCTGGTCGCCCAACTCCTGCTCTGTGCAGGCTGGGGGCTCTCCAGCGGGGGGGACGGCGCCTGCTGGGCCCTGGGGCTGGGCTCCTGGCTCCTCTGCTTCCAGGAGATGAAGCCCCAGAGCGGCCGTGCCCGGCTCCCGCCCTGTTCTGGGTCCCTCCCGCACAGCTGCACCCTGGGCCACCTCCATGTTGGCCCAGAAGATGCCTCAGGCCTGCTCTGAGAACTGGTGTCTCCCTCCTCCAGAACACCAGGCACTTCCCCCTCTTGGCCAGGCCTGAGCCTGCGTCCCTGCAGCGGGGCCAGAGGGGCCGCTCTCCTCCTGTGGCAGCCGGCAGTGGATTCTAACGGGCCCTGGAGCCACCTTCACAGCCTCCTTCCGCAGCATCCGCCTGAGCCTCTCCATCCTGGAACTGAGTGGGGAGCAGCCATGAGTGTGGTGTCAAGGCAGCCTCTCACTAACAGGCCTCCCTGCTCCCCCCCCCTCCGCTGGGGCAACTCCCCCTCAGCGCACACCCCACCCCGAGGCACAGGGACTGCAATCTACACGCATGGGCAGGAGTTCCCAGGACAGGCTGCTCCCAACGTTCCCCCTCAGCACTGAGGCACCGGGACACCAGGGGAGTCTCATCTTGTCACAGCAGTGCGGTTTGCAGTGAGTTTGGACCAGCAGCTCCCCTCGCCCCAGGCCACGCTCCCTTCCAGGCTGGAGAAAGAGGGAAGGAGGTTCAGCCTGAACTGGGAACCCCCAGCTAAAGTTGACAAGGTCCCAGTCACATGGGGCCTGAGCCCCCCCAGTTCTCACTGATTTCATTGACTGGGGTCTAGGTGATCAGCACCTGGCAGGGTCTGGCTCCCCCAGAGACTCAGCCTGGGAAACTGTTTCCTACAGGGGGAGGCCGGGAGTCCCATTGCTGGGACATTTCCCCCACACTGGAGACAGTTCTGGAGAACACCTGGGAGGAAACGTGCTGCCCAGGCCCAGAGCGAAGGGCTGCAAGGGTTAGCAAATCTCGTCTCCCTGGGAGGAGATTCCCCCCATTTCTGCCCCTACCCAGGAAGAACAGGGAAGCCCCTGAGGATGGACTACATGCCACTCACTTGTTCTAGGTGCCGTGGAGCTGGGTGGCAGATGCTCCGAGTTGGTCTGTCCCTGGCCCTCTTCCTTGCTTTCCCGCCGCGATGTGAGCTGGGAAAGGTGCTGCGCTGCGCGGTGCAATGCCCTGCCGACAGGGCCGGGTGTAGAAACCGGGAGACCTACCGTGGCTTTGAAAACAAGACGATGTTTTATTGCCAAGGAATGGAGAAACTCAGGCCAGCAGCTGGCGTCCAGAACACGGACCTACTGCAGGCAGCACCTCCCAGCTCAGGGTCTGCTAGCACCTTACTCACATTCCTGATGCCTGACAAGTCCTGGGCTATGGGGGCGGGACCCCAACCCCCCTGATGGAAAACTGTGGCCTGGGCAGGGGAGTCACTGCCTCAGGGTCGCACTGGGAGCCAGGGGCAGAGCCAGGGATGGAGCCAGGAGTCCTGTGTCCAGGCCCCTGCACTGAGCACTAGAAGAACACTCCCTTTGAGAGCATCAGTAACAGGATCTATAACACTTACCCACTGTTGTCAGCGCTCTGAGATTTAACCAGGGAAAGCCGCCCTGTAAGCGCTGTACAGCATTGGGCCATTAAATCTCAGATCCAAATCCCTAGAATTTACATCTGGGCTTTCAGTTCAGCCCAGTACAGAGTGAGGAGCACAAGGCCCTAGATCGAGGAGGATCAGCCCTTCCTGGACTGGGAGATTAGCTAGGAGGCTTTTCAATCGCTAGGCAGATGGATTAAAAATAGATTGTTTTTAAAATGTGACCTGGATTTTTTAAATTAAATTAACCACAGATTTGTTTGTTAAACTAAACCTGCTTAAAATTAAATTTGAAATTGACAACCTATGTTAAACCCTCACCTTATTATAATCTCTTAAAATAATTGAAAGAGAATAGAAGAAAACCAATATTAAGCAGTACATATTTACTGCCAAGTTTTAAGGACAGTCAAACCACTGAAGCCCCTAGAACCAGAATTACTTGAAGCGCTAAAACAGCTTTCGACAGCAGTAGCCTCCTTTGAAAGTGCAGGAAGAACATTTTCCTCATTTCAGTTTATTCAACTAGTTCGGTTCAATGACAAATTCACAGGATTTAAGAAACCCTTGGGGAGTTGACCAAGCAGGCAAACATGTTTTCTTCCTTTAATCTATGAATAAAAATGAGGTGTGAGGGGATGAGATCTACCAGTTCATACATCTGGAAGGACGTGGTGAGCAGAAGGTATCAATTCAGTTCATTAACTGCAGCTATTTCCTTTGTTTAAGAACTCAGTTTTAAATGCAAAACATTTTTGATCTGTCTTGCAACAAGTTTTAACATTACGGGGCAAAGACTAAGGTGAGTGGTCTATTTTTCTTTCAGTTCTAATACCTGAGGAAAGCTTCAAAATCCATTCTGTCTACCAAGAGAAAAGATTGCTTTTCTGTTCTCAAAGTGCTGATGCATTTGACCCCAAAATGTTGTCTTCATTTTATCTCACAAAATAACTTGCAGTGAAATGGGACCAACTGCCTAAACTATCCTGGATGGTGCATGTCATAGTTTGGGAATATCAGGATAGATCATCACCTGGCATCAGTTGTCACGGATCCATCAGCATGAGCAAAACGACGGTGATTTATACCAACTGAGTGTCTGGTCCATTGTGCTGTACTAAGTTAAAAGGTGTCATACGCTGTGCAAATCAAGATGAAGATAGTCTGTTTAAAATTACCCCTTGGTTTCACAGAATCTTGTTTACTGGAGGGTTTTTTCTTTTTTTTCTAAAAATGTGTTTCATTTATTTGAATATCAAACATTTTCATTTAAAATTTCCCAGAGTGGGTTTTGTGCCAGTGAAATATTCCCAGTCGACAGCCCTGGAGAGAGAAGATTGTGAATAAAGACAGTACAGTATGGAATGGGCTTCTTCAGTGCACCATTCTCTGCCCCCATGGAAGGTCTCATGGGTTCGGGGTGGATACACACCGATAAGGGAATGAAACTCAACTATGCAAGAGAGATTTTCTTCTTAGTTTGAAGCGGGAGAAGGAACAGGAACATCTGGACCCACCTAGCTTCCAAGGGAACCATCTTTCTTGATGCTATTTGACCTGCAATTCATTGTGGCCCTTTAGGTGGAGATCAGTGGGTATTCTCTGGAAGCTGCTTTATGACTCTGCTAACGAACTATCTTCTGAGAAGGACAGGCTGGTCCTCCCACTGTCTCCACTCACTCACGGTAAATTATAGAGATTTGTAGCCGTAGGTTGTACAGGATGATAAGATACTGCATGTGAGCACAGGAGAGAGGGAGATGTTTTACTTAGTATTCATTAGGGTCCTTTCTTCTGGAGGGGGAAGCTTTTCCAAACTCACTTGCTGCCTCTGCTTCCCCACTGCAGAACTCCAGTTTTAGGCTGTGCAAGAAGCCAGAGCAGGCATGAGGGTTTCACCCATAGTTTTAATTCAGCTCCCGCTGCTTAACTTTGCTCTTCATTCATATCTCCTCAGTTAATATACAGTGAACCAGTGTGAACATAATCTTACTGATTTCAACAAGAATGCTGGTTATTGAACGTAATCAGACTTTATTCCTAGTTTGTGGTTTTAATTGACTTATTATAAATAGCATAGCTCCTGGCTTAGTTATGGAAAAGTAGGTAGACAGCTAGACACTAGACAGACGGATGTTTTTCTATGGGGATAGATAGACAGAGACATGGTTATGTCTGGGGTTAGATAGACAGAAACACGTCATTAGACACAGGAGAAAGGAAGGATGGTTCAGAGGTTATCGCACTCGACTAAGACTTGAGGGGTCTAAGTTTAAGTTCTGCCTCCGCTGCAGACTTCCTTTGCAACCTTGAGCAAATCACTTAGGGCCAGATTTTTTAAAGGGATTTCAGTTCCTAATTTCCATTGAAATCAATGGGATTTATGTGGCCTAAATACCTTTAAAAAACCTGGGTTTAGTCTCCCTTTGCCTCTGTTTGTCACTTGTAATATGGAGGTAAGAGAAGGAGTGTTGTAAGCAAGAGACAAGAAGTGATTCTTCTGCCCTACTCCGCGCTGATTAGGCCTCAACTGGAGTCTAGTGTCCAGTTCTGGGCACCACTTTTCAGGAAAAGATGTGGACCAATTGTAGAGAGTCCAGATAAGAGCGACAAAAATGCAAGTGACATGTCTCCATGTGGCTCCCAGAAGCAGCAGCACATCTCCTATCTGCCTTCTATTCATAGGAAAAGCAAGGAGGCTCCACACGCTCTCCTTGCCCCAAGCACTGCCCCTGCAGCTCCCATTGGCTGGGAACCACAGCCAATGGGAGCTTCCAGGATGGCTCCTGCAGACAGGGCAGTTTGCCCACCCCTGGGCTAAGGGCACACAGTGTTCGCAGTTACATGGTCCATGATGCTAACCACCATCACTCCCTTGTTAAATCTTCAAACAAGCCCCTTAATGCTTCCTCCCATTCTGCCCCCCACACTCAGGAGGAGCTCCCTGTAAACATCAGCAAAACAACTTCCTTAACCCAGGGACTATTTGACTCTTTAATTATTCCCTGACCAGCAGGCTTGTCATCTCCTTATGAACTTGCTCCAACAATCTACCAGTTCTGTGGGAAGCTTTGCTGGGTGCAGGTTGTGATCCCACAGTGTTCATCTTAGGCAACTTTTGTGAGTCAGGCTTGACCTGCTTGATCATACCTGCCAGTGTCTTTGCAGCACAGCCATGACCACTGTCTTTTCAGTTACGGTAACCTCTTCACACACCTCAATGCTCTCGAGTGGGATATCCAGTGGTGAGCTGCAGCCGGTTCGCACCGGTTCGCACGAACCGGTTGTTAAATTTAGACGCCCTGTTAGAACCGGTTGTCCCGCCTGGGACAACTTGTTCTAAAAGGGCATTTAAATTTAACAAGCGCTCGCTGCTGCGGCCCCAGCTTACCTCAGCTCCGCCTCCACCTCCTCCCATGAATGCTCCGCCCTGCTTCTCCTCCCCCTACTGCTTCCTGCGAATAAGCTGTTTGCGCGGGAAGCCTGGGAGGGCTGAGAAGCAAGCAGGCTTCCTGCTCACGCCCAGGAAGACGGAGCTCAGGTAGGGGTAGAGGGAACGAGGAGGGCCGTGCGCCCCGGCCGGTCTCCGGCCGCGTCCCTCCCCGGCCCCTGCCGCGTCCCTCCCCGGCCACGTCTCTCCCCGGCCCCGGTCGCGTCCCTCCCCTGCCCGGCCCCGCGTCCCTCCCCGGCTGCCCGGCTCCGGCTCCGGCCACGGCCCTGCCCAGCCCCGCGTCCCTCCCCGGCTGCCTGGCTCCGGCTCCGGCTCTGGCCTTGGCCCTCCCTGGCCGCCCGGCTCCGGCTCCGGCCGCGGCCCTGCCCGGCCCCGCGTCCCTCCCCGGCCGCCCGGCTCCGGCTCCGGCGGTGGCCCTGCCTGGCCCCGCGTCCCTCCCCGGCCGCCCGGCTTGGGCTCGGGCTCGGGATCCGGCTGCACCCCTGCCCGGCCCCGCATCCCTCCCCCGCCGCCCGGCTCGGGCTCGGGCTCCAGCTCCGGCCGCGGCCCTGCCCGGCCCTGCATCCCTCCCCGGCCGTCCGGCTCCGGGGGTCCTCTTGGGCACACTGAAGCTCTAATGGCCGCCAACCCTAAGTACCCAGTAGATAGGGTGGGCGTAAAGGTTGTTTAGCATTGTGGCCAGCAGTCATGTCAGTAACCAGGAAAACCTCTTTTTGGGACAGTTACCCAAGGAGCTCGTAATTGCTTTTATAGATAACAATGCTTTCAGCGGCAGTGATGTTAAAAACCCTTTAAATATTACAATATTAATTTTGTGGCCTTGTATGTGGATGGCGAACCGGTGCTGGCGAAACCCCTACAACCCAATTTTGAGAATGGAAACCACGTGAGAGAGTATATGCAGCTCGTGCAGGCTACTGGGAAATATGTATATGATTGACTGTAGTGAATTTGCCCAGGGCTACATGCTGTACGCCTTCGATCTGACCCCAGACCAGGAGTGCACCAATCATTATTCTCTGATTAAAACTGGAAGCCTGAGAGCGGAGATTTGGTTTGCAACGGCGCTACCCTCTACGGTTAACATGATAGTGTATGGGGCTTTTGATAATGTGCTTGAAGTGAATCATAGAAGAAATGTCCTGTTTGACTATATGTGATTATGAACACCATGCAGCTAAAGTATATTTTATCAAAGAATGCTTCTTTTTTAGATGATTTTCCTAGCGACTTGCTCCCAAAGGGGTTTGTGTCAAGAAGACCTTTGGGGCTTATTATTAAGTTATACGCACCCCCATGACTTACCCGGGGAACACTGGCTGGCCCTCTATTTACCAAAACAGGGGCCAGGTGAGTTCTTTGACTCCTGCAGATTTCCTCCAGACGGTAACTTCTTTCCTAAATCTATTGTAACTTTTTAAAACCGTAACTCTAATAATGTGTTTCACCAGAGACAACTACAGCCCCCTCTAGCTGTAACCTGCGGTTATCACTGTATATATTTTTAAAAGCAACATAGTAGGAGTTTCTTTGGATCGCATTTTAAAATTGTACACCAATGATTTACCAGAAAATGACTGCATTGTGGTGCGGTTTGTAAAAGGGAAAAGGGCAGGTATGTCCAGACTCGTCCCAAACATGTTTCAACATGTCCAGACATGTTTGTCATGTCGTGAGTTTAAAGAGGTACATCAATAAAGCACATGTTGAATTTTGTTCACGTCTTTTATTTTACACCATTAATCAATTAAGCTTTCATTTTTTAGCAGGTACATTTTTAAAAGGGGTGATGCTACTTATGGCCTTGGCAGGCTTTAGACCTGTTTTTAGATGTTCTAAAAACTCGTTATTGGTAATGTCCTACAATGGACCTAGGCACGTTCACCTCTGCCAAGGCTTTCATAAAAACATTCCACCCTATCGGAGTCCTCTTGACTTCAGGAGATCGAATTTCCTCTTGCTCTCGTAAAGTTTCGCCTTTTTGTAGTCGGTTTCTGACGACCTGGTAGCGGCCATCTCAGAAATAGCACTCGATACTTTAAAAGGAAACGTTCCTCTGAAACCCCAACAAATAAGTGTACTAAAAAGAAAACGTCGGATTATTAAAAAGCTGAGCGATAAAAAGGCATCCCTCAAAAGAAAAACGCGAATTGTAAAACAGGCTGGGGGCTTTATCAGGCCTTTGTTGAGCTTTGTCAGGCCTTTTAATTAACAAATAATGGAACACTCTGAAAAATTGTACCTCCTTCCTAGCCATCAGTCAGAACAAATAAAACACCCCTCTAGTGGTGAAGAAAATATCAGAACCACAACCACTTGCCAATTGGATTCAGAGATAAAAGACATTCTTCAAAGAACCTGAGCAAGGTGCCACCCCTGACCATGCCCAGAGCATGGACGGGCCCCCAGCATGCCATCGGCCCTGCCCCTGCCCTCGAGCCTTGCTGTCCCCACTTTATGGCGCCAGCCCTGGCCTAGCCTCCAAATCTGGGGGCCCCCAGCACGGCACCAGCCCTGGCCCCTCCCTCAACCCTGGCCAGCCCCACATCATTGCGCTGGCCATGGCCCCACCCCCGACCCTGGCCGACCCGTCAGCAAGGCACTAGCCTTGACCCCGCCCCCAAGCCGCCAGCCTTGGTACCGCCCCCGAGCCTGGCCGGCCCCCAGCAAGGGGCTGGCACTTGCCCCATCCCCGAACCTGTCTACCCCACCAGAACAGCATCAGCCCTGGCCTCACCCCCAAGCCTTGCCAGCCCCACACCAGGGCACCAGCCTTGATGCTACCCCCGATCCTGATCGTCCCCCAAGCAAGGCACCGGCCCTGACCCCGCCCCCAAGCCTGGCTGCCCCCTACTTAGGCACCGGCCCTGGCCCTGCCCCTGAGCCTGGCCAACCCCCTGCAAATCGGCGGACCTGGCCCGATCCCCGAGCCTGGCCGCCCCCCAGCTAGGCACTGGCCCTGGCCCCTCCCCCAACCCTGGCTGACTCCCCAGCATGGCATAAACCCTGGCCGGCCCCTTCACAAGTCACCAGCCCTGGCCCTGTCCCTGAGCCTGGGCAGCCCCCCAGCATGGTGCCGGCCCGTGCCCCGTCCCCAAGCCTGGCCATCTCTCCACAATGGTGCCTGCCCCAGCACTGCCCCTGAGCCTGGCCACCCCCCCAACAAGGTTCCAGCCCTGGCTCTGGCAATGCCCCCGAGCCTGGATGGCAAACCAGCATGTTGCCAGCCCCGGCCCCGCCCTGAGCCTGGATGGTCCCCCAAGAAGCTGCAGATCCTGGCCCAGCCCCGAGCCTGGCTGGCCCCTCCGGATCTGTGAGGGGGGCACTGTACTCTGCCAAAAGGCAGGTGATGTGCATTTTAGCCCCCCTCTTTTTCCTCAGGGCGTAGAAGAAGAGTGAGCCGCTATCCAACTCCTGAGGGAGATGGATGTGGGCGGGGCATTCACTCAGGCCAGGGCTTTATAAAGCCGCGCACAAGCGACCAGGGGCTGCTAACAGGGAGTTTTGCAAGGGAGTTCTCCAGGTGAAGGAGGAGCTAATACAGCATCTGTGGGGTAAGTGACTGTCTGTAGTGTGTGTTTGTTTGTGTTTGGGGGTTACTTGCTGTGTGCTGAGCTTGTGTTTGTCAGTCTGTTTGTTTGTTTGGTTGTTTGAGGGACCGTGTGCTCTGGCTGGCAGTTGGAGGCAGGTTTGAAAGCTCGAAGCCTCTGGTAATTGGCTGAGCCTTAATCAGTGGGCGGGGCATTCACTCAGGCCAGGGCTTTATAAAGCCGCGCACAAGCGACCAGGGAGCTTTGCGACCAGGGGCTGCTAACAGGGAGTTTCGCAAGGGAGTTTGGGAAGGGAGTGGGAGCCCCTCGCCAGCCCTAACCCCTTCCCCGTGCCCCCCCCCTAAAATCCTAAAACCGATATACCAAACTACATTCTAAAACTACTTTCCGTAAACCACCCTTTCACTAACTAGGAGACAATGCAGGCAGAAGCCCAGCAGCAGAGTGGGGGATATCCAGTTTATTGCACTGACTGTCGCATGTATGATTACCTGCCCTGTGGGCGGGTGGCGTATGTGTGCAGTCGGTGCAAGGAGCTCCTGGCCCTCAGAGACCATGTACGGACTTTGGAGGCCAGGGTGGCGGAACTGGAGGAGCTGAGAGAGGCAGAGAGGTATGTTGATGAGGCTTTCCGGGACACTGTAGAATTGTCCCACCTCCGCTTAGACAGCTCCTGTGCTGTTGAGGAGGAAGAAGGGCCCAGGGAAGTAGAGCAGTCAATGGGAGCAGAGGGAAACCTTCCCGTAGTTGGGACCCTCCTTCCAGATGGTGCTGGGGTTACCTCTCGCACTGAGGTTGCCTCTCCGGGGGAGGGAACTCGAGTTTCTAGGAAAAGGCAGGTGTTAGTAATGGGAGATTCGATTATTAGAAATGTAGATAGCTGGGTCTGTGATGACCGGGAGAACCGTATGGTGACTTGCCTGCCTGGTGCGAAGGTTGCGGATCTCTCGAGGCATCTAGATAGACTTATGTGTAGTGCTGGGGAGGAGCCGGTGGTCGTGGTACATGTAGGTACCAATGACATAGGGAAGGGTAGGAGAGATGTCCTGGAAGCCAAATTTAGGCTGCTAGGGAAGAGACTGAAATCCAGGACCTCTATGGTGGCATTTTCAGAAATGCTCCCAGTTCCATGCGCAGGGCCAGGTAGGCAGGCGGAGCTTCAGAGTCTCAATGCGTGGATGAGACGATGCGTGGATGAGACGATGGTTCACGTTCATTAGGAACTGGGGAAACTTCTGGGATGGGAGGAGCCTATACAGGAGAGATGGGCTCCACCTAAACCAAAGTGGAACCAGACTGCTGGCACTAAACATTAAAAAGGTTGTAGAGCAGTTTTTAAACTAGGAGATGGGGGAAAGCCGACTGCTGCAGAGGAGCGTGTGGATCGGACACAGACTTCTCTTAGGGGAGAGTCTGATGATAGAGAATCTCCAGGTTATAGTCAGGAGCAGAGGAATGAGAAGTATAATGTAAGGGCCGGATCAGATGATAAACAGTCGCATAAAAAAGAATCTGGCACATCAGAAAAAGGTAGGCTAATAAACAGGGACAAGTTTTTAAAGTGCTTGTACACAAATGCCAGAAGTCTAAATAATAAGATGGGTGAACTAGAGTGTCTTGTGATAAAGGAGGATATAGATATAATAGGCATCACAGAAACCTGGTGGACTGAGAGCAATCAATGGGACACAATCATTCCAGGGTACAAAATATATCGGAAGGACAGAACAGGCCGTGCAGGGGGAGGAGTGGCACTATATGTTAAAGAAAGTGTAGATTCAAATGAAGTAAAAATCTTAAGCGAATCCACAGGTTCCATAGAGTCTCTATGGATAGAAATTTCATGCTCTAGTAAAAATATAACAGTAGGGATCTATTATCGACCACCTGACCAGGACAGTAATAGTGATGATGAAATGCTAAGGGAAATTAGAGAGGCTATCAAAATTAAGAACCCAATAATAGTGGGGGATTTCAATTATCCCCATATTGACTGGGAACATTTCACTTCAGGACGAAATGCAGAGATAAAATTTCTCGATACTTTAAATGACTGCTTCATGGAGCAGCTGGTACGGGAACCCACAAGGGGAGAGGCGACTCTAGATTTAATCCTGAGTGGAGCGCAGGAGCTGGTCCAAGAGGTAACTATAGCAGGACCGCTTGGAAATAGTGACCATAATACAATAGCATTCAACATCCCTGTGATGGGAAGAACATCTCAACTGCCCAACACTGTGGCCTTTAATTTCAAAAGGGGGAACTATACAAAAATGAGGGGGTTAGTTAGACAAAAGTTAAAAGGTACAGTGACTAAAGTGAAATCCCTGCAAGTTGCGTGGGCCCTTTTTAAAGACACCATAATAGAGGCCCAACTTCAATGTATACCCCAAATTAAGAAAAACAGTAAAAGAACTAAAAAAGAGCCACCGTGGCTTAACAACCATGTAAAAGAAGCAGTGAGAGATAAAAAGACTTCCTTTAAAAAGTGGAAGTCAAATCCTAGTGAGGCAAATAGAAAGGAGCACAAACACTGCCAACTTAAGTGCAAGAGTGTAATAAGAAAAGCCAAAGAGGAGTTTGAAGAACGGCTAGCCAAAAACTCCAAAGGTAATAACAAAATGTTTTTTAAGTACATCAGAAGCAGGAAGCCTGCTAAACAACCAGTGGGGCCCCTTGATGATCAAAATTCAAAAGGAGCGCTTAAAGATGATAAAGTCATTGCGGAGAAACTAAATGGATTCTTTGCTTCAGTCTTCACGGCTGAGGATGTTAGGGAGATTCCCAAACCTGAGCTGGCTTTTGTAGGTGACAAATCTGAGGAACTGTCACAGATTGAAGTGTCACTAGAGGAGGTTTTGGAATTAATTGATAAACTCAACATTAACAAGTCACCGGGACCAGATGGCATTCACCCAAGAGTTCTGAAAGAACTCAAATGTGAAGTTGCGGAACTATTAACTAAGGTTTGTAACCTGTCCTTTAAATCGGCTTCGGTACCCAATGACTGGAAGTTAGCTAATGTAACGCCAATATTTAAAAAGGGCTCTAGAGGTGATCCCGGCAATTACAGACCGGTAAGTCTAACGTCGGTACCGGGCAAATTAGTTGAAACAATAGTAAAGAATAAAATTGTCAGACACATAGAAAAACGTAAACTCTTGAGCAATAGTCAACATGGTTTCTGTAAAGGGAAATCGTGTTTTACTAATCTATTAGAGTTCTTTGAAGGGGTCAACAAACATGTGGACAAGGGGGATCCGGTGGACATAGTGTACTTAGATTTCCAGAAAGCCTTTGACAAGGTCCCTCACCAAAGGCTCTTACGTAAATTAAGCTGTCATGGGATAAAAGGAAAGGTCCTTTCATGGATTGAGAACTGGTTAATGGACAGGGAACAAAGGGTAGGAATTAATGGTAAATTCTCAGAATGGAGAGGGGTAACTAGTGGTGTTCCCCAAGGGTCAGTCCTAGGACCAATCCTATTCAATTTATTCATAAATAATCTGGAGAAAAGGGTAAACAGTGAGGTGGCAAAGTTTGCAGATGATACTAAACTGCTCAAGATAGTTAAGACCAAAGCAGATTGTGAAGAACTTCAAAAAGATCTCACAAAACTAAGTGATTGGGCAACAAAATGGCAAATGAAATTTAATGTGGATAAATGTAAAGTAATGCACATTGGAAAAAATAACCCCAACTATACATACAACATGATGGGGGCTAATTTAGCTACAACGAGTCAGGAAAAAGATCTTGGAGTTATCGTGGATAGTTCTCTGAAGATGTCCACGCAGTGTGCAAAGGCGGTCAAAAAGCAAACAGGATGTTAGGAATCATTAAAAAGGGTATAGAGAATAAGACTGAGAATATATTATTGCCATTATATAAATCCATGGTACGCCAACATCTCGAATACTGTGTACAGATGTGGTCTCCTCACCTCAAAAAAGATATTCTAGCACTAGAAAAGGTTCAGAAAAGAGCAACTAAAATGATTAGGGGTTTAGAGAGGGTCCCATATGAAGAAAGATTAAAGAGGCTAGGACTCTTCAGTTTGGAAAAGAGAAGACTAAGGGGGGACATGATAGAGGTATATAAAATCATGAGTGATGTTGAGAAAGTGGATAAGGAAAAGTTATGTACTTATTCCCATAATACAAGAACTAGGGGTCACCAAATGAAATTAATAGGCAGCAGGTTTAAAACAAATAAAAGGAAGTTCTTCTTCACGCAGCGCACAGTCAACTTGTGGAACTCCTTACCTGAGGAGGTTGTGAAGGCTAGGACTATAACAATGTTTAAAAGGGGACTGGATAAATTCATGGTGGCTAAGTCCATAAATGGCTATTAGCCAGGATGGGTAAGAATGGTGTCCCTAGCCTCTGTTCGTCAGAGGATGGAGATGGATGGCAGGAGAGAGATCACTTGATCATTGCCTGTTAGGTTCACTCCCTCAGGGGCACCTGGCATTGGCCACTGTCGGTAGACAGATACTGGGCTAGATGGACCTTTGGTCTGACCCGGTACGGCCTTTCTTATGTTCTTATGTTCTTATGATGTGGGATCGAATGAACATGCCCTGGGCCCAATGACCCTCCAGGGCCCGGAGCTTCTCCCGGCATGCTCCGCAGAGGGATGGATCCCCGGGGCTGGCGGCCAGATGCCTCTCCAGCTCCAAGACCTCCCACTCCAATTGCCCTATCGCTGCATCCCTCCACTGGCTGGGGTCCTGGCTGTAGTCATGGCAGAAGAGCCGGGCGCGCACCTTCCCCAGGTCCCACCACTGCCACGCCGAGGGAAAGGTGCGCCTCTGCCCTCGCCAGACCAGCCAGAACTCCCGGAAGGATTATCACTGTAACCCTTCTGCCAGGCCGAAACGATAGCAGCAAGGGCCGGGTTCAATACATAGGGGTCCCTTCCCCACAACATAATGCAAAACCAGCTCGAGCCCCCACCCAGTGACCTGGGAAAATCTTACACACACCCCTGGGCGCCTCGAAGAGGCAATACTTCCCCTCTCGCAAGCACAGAGTCTTGGTGTAGCAGAAAAGGTTTAATTACATGACAAACAACAAGCATTAAATTGGGAAAATACCTCAGCTAGAGTTCATAGGTCAAACCGTGAGCAAAGACCCACTCCAGCAAATTGGGCCATGTCCTTCTCTCGGGGCCCTTGAGTCCAGCAACCCCCAAATCACCCACCGTCCCAAAAGTCCCACAATCCAAAAGTCTCTGTCCCGGGTCAGTGCAGCCCCAGAGCTCAAGAGTCTCTCTGCAGAGGTCCCCCTCCCCAGCCTGGGTAGAAGGGGCACCTTACGTGGTTTTGGGGCCAACTGCCCTGCCTCTTCGTGGGGTTCTGCTTCCACTAGTCGTCCCCGCAAACAGCTCCGCTCCGCTCTGCCAGCTGCTCTGGTCCACCAGCTGTCCTGTGAGCCACTCCAGCCGTCCTCGCGAGCTGCTTGGCTCCACTCACCCAGTGGCTGCACAAACTGCTCCACTCCGCTCTGCCAGCTGCTCTGCTCCACAGTATGGCTTCAGGCTCCCCCACTCATTAGCACAGTACTCAGCACTCTCAGCTCAGCAAGTCCAGCTCTTCAGTGAGTTCAGCTCTTAGTGATCCCAGCTCATAGTAGGGGAGCCCAGTGCCCATGAATTCAGCTCAGTAACCGGTATCTTGATTCTTAAGGGAATCAAAAAATTAACAATGACATTCCACAGTGGAGAAAGGCATAGGTGGAACTGGTGCTTCTGGCTCACACAAGGAGCCTGCACCACCAAGTACAGACATCTGTCCCCAGCCTCTCTCTTTTCAATGGGTTTTGGAACCCATGTGCCCCATCTAGCAAGCGCTATCCAGCTGACAATGAAACCCCCCATCACAAGATAATTTTGTAGTTCCCCATTTACCCAATCAGGGTGACAACATTTCATTCCTCCTGCCCCAATAACAAAGAAATTGGGGATCCCACAGCGGTGAAAATAGCCATCCCAGGCTGCTGTGCGCTATGCTAATGGGAGTGGGTGTGCCAATGCAAATAATTGAAATACCAATGCGAATACATGAAACTTCTTTCTGCACTCCCCATAATTTACCACCAGATGTCAGGGTAGAGCTCATCCTGACTCTGCTTACATCACAAAGCTGGCCCCAGTCTCTCCAAGCTGAGAGGCCTTCATGGTCAGCAAGTGGTGATCCGAGAACAGGGCCGGCCGAATGCTGGAAATGTGATAGATAAATATGGTCCAACTGGGAGTGGCGTGACCTATCACCCTCCACCCGGACATAAGTGAAGGTGGTGTTGACATCTGGATGGTGGTCGTGCTAGACATCCACCACGGAGTGATGGTTGACGATCTTCCTGAGGACGCCTGTGGCAGCCTGGCGATCCCAGTCCTCAAGGCTGGTATTAAAATCCCTGCCCAGGACCAGGCACTCGCAAGGATCCAGAGTGCCGAGGAAGGTGGACGCCTGCTGATAAAAATGCACCCACTCCAGGCCTGAAGTTAGGGCATAGATGTTGACTAAATTCAACGTCAGCCCCTCTACACAGGCCCGGACATGCAGCAGGTGACCCAGCAGGTGACCCAGCATGACCTTGGTGACCCCCAGCACCTCGGGCCCTAGGTTGGGGGAGAACAGGGTCACCGCCCCAGCTGAATGGGTGTAGAGGTGGCTAAAGTACACCCTGTCTCCCGCACCACAGCTGCCAGCTAGCCTCCGAAGCAGGAGCCATGTGGGTTCTCCTGCAGGAAAAGCACAGAGTACCCCCCACTCCTGAAGGAAGGAGAGCACCTGACTCCTGCGGAGACCCACCCTACAGCCCCAGGTGTTCACGGTGGCAAAGATGGCACCGGTGGTCAAGAGGTTAGCTGCCGGGAGACACGGGGAAGGTGGTGGAGGGGGGGACGGGACCACAGAGTCAATGGGAAGGGCTTCACCCACTTTCCCTGCCGTGTTACCAAGGGGCAGGGGGCTTCACCTGTGGAAGGGGACGAAGGGAAACAGAAGGTAGAAGCCTACCACTGCTCCCTGCTAGGCTGCGGGCAGGGGAGGAGGGTGCCAATGGGGTGGGGGAACAGGGGAGCCGATCGAGGAAGGGAAAGGGGGGTGCAAGTACTGGTGCGGGGCAGGGATACCGGCTCCTCCGGCTGGACTGGGAATTGGGGGGGACTATAGCATCATGAAGGGGTGCAGTGAACAAGAAAAGGGGGCAGGGGCAAAAGCGCCTCGGGAGTGGGCATGGGTGCACAGGGCAGATGGGCTAAGCTGGGGGGAACAAGGGAAGGTAGGTGGAAAAGGGGCGCATTCCCCCAAGTGGCCACCCAGTGTCACTGTTGCTCCATGAGGGAAATGCTCTGTGCAGTACCCAAACTTGACCACATGGTGTCACTATTGCTCCATGAGTGAAATGCCTTGTGCATTCCCCTGATGTTCCACTGGGTGTCACTGCTGCACTGTGTGGGAATTGATTTGTGCATTACCCTGAGTGGCCACCTGGGGTGTCATTGCTGCTCTCTCAAGGAAATTATTTGTGTACAGGTCTGTCTCATCTTACGCTGGGGTTACGTTCCGCAGTCAGCGCCTAAAGCGAAAATCGCATATAGTCAAAATTACATTGAATGTAATGGCGGGCGGAATCGCCTGCACTACAGTGAGAGTATTTAAATTGTTACTTTTCTCTTTTTTGTTTTTTTCTAGGTTTTGCTGACCGCGTAAAGCTGAAATTGCACATGTAAAATGCGACAGACCTGTATTACCCTGAGTGGCCAACTGGTATCACTGTGTCTCCATCACGGAAATGCTCTGTGCATTAAACCAAGTGGCCACCTGGTGTCATTGTTGCTCAAGGAGGGAAATACTTTGTGCATTACCAAGAGTGGCCACTCGGTATCACCGTTGCTTCGCGAGGGAAATGCTTTCACTTTATCCCGAGTGGCCACCTAGTCGCACTATTGCTCCATCAGGGAAATGCTTTGTGCATTACCGAGTGGACAACTGCTATCACTGTTGCTCCGTGCACTCACACACACTGTCACTATTACTCCATGAGAGAAATGCTTTGTGCATTCCCCTAACATTCCGCTGGGTGTCACTGCTGTACTTTGGGAGAAATGATTTGTGCCTTACCTCCACTGGCCACCCAGTGTCACTGTTGCTCCATCAGGTAATTGCTTTGTGCTTTACCCTGAGTGGTCAGGCTGCAGCCTGTGCCGATGATTGAGCACAGGGGCGGCTCCAGACCCCAGCCCGCCAAGCGCGTGCTTGGGGTGGCACGCCGCGGGGGGCGCTCTGCCAGTCGCTGGGAGGGCGGAAGGTGGCTCCGGTGGACCTCCCGCAGGCATGCCTGTGGGAGGTCCACGGAGCCACGGGACCGGCAACCAGCAGAGCGCCTCCCGCAGCGTGCCACCTTGCCTGGGGCAGCAAAATGTCTAGAAATGCCCCTGATTGGGCAAAAGCACTGGGGTGAACATTGGAAAAGGTTGTGCTGTCCCAGGCTACATTACACTCCTACTGTAAATTAAGGTTATTTGCATCCCAATTCCTGGGGAAGAGGAGTTTGAACCCTGGTTGGAAATGTTGAAATGCTGCAGGTGTGGGCCATACCAGGCGCAGAAAAGCAAAGATGTCTAGTAGAGAGCCTAGACATCTACAACTTCATGCCTGATTATGGGGTTGCCGGGAGAGCAAGAGCCTGAGTTCTGCGCTGGGGGAAAATGGGACATGGGTTATTGGGCTGGAACTCCACTGACTCCCTGTATGTTGGGCTGAGATCTCAGAGCTCCCAAGCTAAGCTGCATGAGGCTGGAGCAGGCATGGATAGGAGACAGGCAATGAGTACAGTTGGTGAGTCAGTACCGACTCAATGCCTCAGCCAGCTGCTAGGGGTCGCTGCCCTTCAGACGGGATATACAGTGACCACTCTGGGATCAAGGTGCTTGAAGGAATTCCCTGGTGCTCAGTTCTAACTGCTTCTGCAGAACAGCCCCTCCCCTAGACTTCCTGTCTGGGATGCTAACCCTCTTAAGGGACAGTGACCAATGCCACCGCCTCCTTTTCCAGACAGAACTCAGTCACAACTCTACGTAAACAGCACTCATAGAATGCTCTTTTCCATATACTTATAACCAACCACTAGTAACGCTCAATTGATTTCCAAGGCACCCTTCGTTCATAGCTAGGATTGCCCATCTCCCTTGATGTGTCAGTGTTACTGCTGTCAGGAGGCAGTCAGTCCATTTGCTCCATGGTGGTATGTCCCGGGGCTCACTTGTCTCCACCTGCTCTATTTGTTGCCTAAGTGAGACTTCCTTGCGCCAACCAGCTGACCCAGCGCCCCTCCTCCCTCCCTTCTGGATATTGGAGAAGGTGTCACCTCTTCCTCCTCAGTATGTGTCCGTCTGGGATGACTGCCTCATACAAGCTCAGGGCAGCCTCACGTGACCTCACCGCTGTTGGTGGCCATTGATTTCCATCACAGATGTGCACTGCATCATGTCCACGATTTGGTGGAAGCTCCTGGGATCCCAAATCATCTGACTTTTTTTAGTTGTCTCTGTCTCTCTTTATTCTTCTGCAAATCCCCAGTTCCTTGGACAGCAGATTCTATTGTCACAGGCGTTCTAGTTCTCAGTATTCTGTTAAACCACGTCTGCAGGTGACAACCCATGTTCATTGGTGCCATCCCATAGCTGAACTGTGATAAGCATGGATCAGAGTCTGATTCTCAGCCCTTTGTTATTTTAACACTATTTGTCACCGTTCTATTGGATGTGGGATAATGGGGACTAGCATGGTTTTTACAGGGTGTGCCATGCCTCCAAACTTTATACAGTCTCTCTGGGAGTGCGCCCCTTAATATACTAGGCCCTAGGCCCCCAATTTTTCAAGGGCAAGCCCCATGGCTCCAGTACTTCAAGACCAGGCCCTCTGGATTCAGCCGCTGTGTTTTTCAACAGGGTTCTCCAGTGAGTCCAAACGAGTGAGATTTTACCTCTTTGGGAGCAATATGACCATTAGAGATTTGCTGTGCTGCCTTTTCAAAACAATCCAGCATTCATTAGTCACTTGGAATCCAGGGCTGAGGAGTTCTTAGATTAGCCCAGGACAGCACAATTTAACTCTATATTCATGTTGGCGGAATCACCTGCCCCCTCTTCCATAGCCTCGTGGATGTAATCTCTGTGAACTGGGAGCAGCCTGCTTAACAGTCTGTCCTCATCTCCAGTTGCAGTTCCACTGTGGTCACATGTTCCACTTCCCTTGGCTGCCAATCAGTGCCCAGTTGTTGGTCTTCCATTGTCTCTGCAGGGCACTACATTGCTATGAGGTCAGTTCCTGATAGGTCAGTCATGCCAACCTGGGCAGGCTTCGGTGACCAGCAGCCATCTCTTATTCGCCCTGTCCCTGAGAAGAAATTAACTCCTCCAGACCCAGTGCTTAGCAATACAAAATAAGTAGGGGAAACTGAGTCATGCATATTTTCCCTATAAATATTACAGACATTTCCATATTCTCCCCACTTCTAAACCCAAGCTCCACAGCAAACCGCTAAAACTCATGCCCCAATGCAGCCCATTGTCAGACATCACTATGGCAGGTGTACTATGACTAGCGAAAATAGAAATGCACAATCAACTGTGTAGCTGTAGTACCTTTTAGTATGGCTGCCTCAGGGAAGTGAGACTAGTAGTTTAGGAGAAATATATAGTCTTCCTTTTTCCGGCCAATATAGACAAATTTCTACTCCAGGGGGAAAAATTTTCCTCTGCCACTAACAGAGGTTTTTGCTTGACTAGGTCTGTATTTTTGGCATATACAACAAGCCTTGACAGCTTCCTCAATGTTGTTGTTCATTTGAGGCCAGTGTAAAATGTCTCTGATCCTTTGCTTTGATTTTTCAATCATTAAATGACCTTCATGTCTCCTTTTTAACATTTGTTGCTGCAATAGCTCAGAGATCACCGTCCTGGTGCCTTTCAACAAAATCCCATCTAGGACTGAGAGCTTCTCCCTGAACTGGTGATGGGGCTGGGAACATGTGGTCATGGTCACTCAGTGCTAATAGCCGTAACCGATTTCTGCAGCATCTCGTCCTAAGCAGTAACTCTGGCAATAGCAGTCCATGTTTTGTCTGAGGCTGGATGGGTTTTTTAATCTAATTGACATGTAGAACAGCTCTGGACTTTGCTCCACTGCTGTCTTGTCAAATGCTCTAGGGAGCGTGTCGGAGACCACCCAGGATCGTATTCGATTTGCAAATCCTATCTTTGCAGCTGAAAAAGTAATCTTTGTATTCTTGGGGGCAGTGGGATGGTAATACGTGGTTTCTGGTCAGTTTCCTTTTGGCAATGGTAATACGTGGCTCCTTTTGGCAATGGTAATACGTGGTTTCTGGTCAGTTTCAGCAAACACTGGCCTCCAGAAATAAAGACATGAAACTCTTTACATCCGTGGACAAAAATCTGAAGTTTCCTCCTCTCTCTGAGTGTATGGACACTCCGGTTTTGTTTGCGTCTGTGATGCGTAAGCCACTGGTCTCCTGTTCTGACCATCCTGCTGTAGGAGGGCTGTGCCAATATCGTCTTCAGAGGTGTCCATGGACAACTGAGTTTTGAGCTTACTGTCAGAGTTTCACAGGACTGTGGCCTTTTAAACCCCTTCATTGTCTCAAACTTTCTATGAAGATTTCCACCACAGTGCATTGCATGTCTTTGCACAGCAGTGCTCTCAGCTGGCTTGTTTGAGCTGTTAGTTTAGGCACAAATTTCCCTACATAGTTCACTGTTCCAAGGAATCATTGTACCCTTCCTTGTCTGTTGGGGCCGGCATGTTGGTGATGGTCTCACTTACTCTGTGATCGACCTGTGCCCCTTGCTAGACTAACTTCTCGCCCAGTGACATTATTTCCATTACACAGAAATTATATGCTTGTTCATTTCCCAGCTGCCCAGAGCCTCTGGTCATGATGTTCTATTGGTTTTCTCCAGATCAGAACATCTCCTGCGTAAACCATGGCACCCTCCATACCATCAAAAGCATGTTGTATTTTCCGGTGAAACACTGGTGCTGAACACAAGCCAGGTGTCTATCTGTGGAAATGGTGTCTCCCAAAGGAGATGCTGAAGGAGAACAAACATGTACTCTGTCCTTCTTAGGGCACCAGCCAGAACCCTGCTGTGATGCATCCCCTGTAGAAAAACACTTGGCATTCGCCATATCCCCACAAATGTCTTTCCCTGTAGTAGTGAAAAACGTCCCCTTTCTAAAGACATTCAATTCTTTTGAGATTATTCATAAGTGAAGGGTTCTATCTGTTTTCTACAACAACCAGTGATTATACCCACTCTGTTAGTTCCTCTACCTGCTCTGTGATTCCCAGATCAATGAGTCTATCCAGCTCCTCTCTCAGCCTCTGCCTTAGGGTGAGGGAAGCTTTCCTTGGGGTGTGAATTGTGGGACGCTTGGGCTCTTTCAGATCTATTCTGTACTCTGCTGAAAGAGTCTCCATCCCCTGGAAGATGTCCTCAAACTCTTTGCACCCTCTTGATGAGACCAGGGGCTTGACACACTTAACCCAGTAACATGTGCACTTTTCCCGGGTACTATCCCACATTGTAGCTTTCCCAGTTGACCCATATGTCTAGTTCACATACTCCTTTAGTGGGGATAAGGGCACTGCTATAAGCCCTGAGTTTACCTGTGGCTTTTCTTTTAGTGTCAATAACACTGTTTGTGGCAACTCACCGTCTTGTGCACCAGTGTTCAACGTAACATCAATAAACCTCTCATTTGCTTTTCGGCTGTGACAGCCTGGTCATCTTTTGCTGCAACCGTTGCTCCTCTGAAACATACAGCTGAGCTAGTGGTACTGTCATTGTCCTCTTTGTCCAGGCTGCGTGTGCTCTGCCGGTGCTGGCAAACTCTTGCAAAGCGATGGAATTCATGGCGGTTCTTGTATCTCTTCTGATATGCCAGGCATTGCCTGAACTTCTGCTGGTGCTGTTCTTCCCTGATTCTGTCTGAGCTGCGTGTGCCTTTCTGCCTTAGGTTCCCTATTAGAGAGACAGGGTGGGGGAGGGAATATCTTTTATTGGACCAGCTTCTGGTGGGGAGAGAGAGAAACTTTCGAGCTACACAGAGCTCTTCTTTGGGTTTCCTACAGCATTTTGGATTCTCAATCATGCCTGCAGCGCCAGAGCTCTGTCCATCCTCCACGAGGTTCATTCTGGACTTGGAGTGCTTCATGAAGGGTTGATTCTGGGTCTCCTGGCTTTGTTCCACATTCCAGTCACAGTGTTGTCTCTTCTCAGGGACTCGGTTAGTCCCCGCTCTGCCCCCTAAAAAAACCTGCAAAATTGGCTCCCCAGCTCTAGATCAGGAACAAATTCTACTCTAGTTTCACTTTCCTTTTGGAACCTCAGGTTAAACTCTCCTAAGTTTCAGTTTTATGTGGAGTGCAGTACTCCTTGCATTCTTGTAATACAGTTCCATAGTTAGCCTGACTTAACTGAAATTTTAGACACACATGCACCAGAACCTGCTCTCGTCAGAAATAAGGCTACATCTGATTGCCTCCCTTTTCACTGGCACCCGTTGCTTGCAGACACAATGCAAGGCCCTGTTTAAATCTCTTCCACTTGTCTTCAATTATATTCTGCTCCCCTAACCCCCCCTGTGATTATGATTGGACTGGGGCTTCTTCACTGCCTTTCCTTGCCTGTTGAAACAGCTCACCAGTTCCACCCCAGAGAAGGGAAAAGCATGAGGCAGTGAATTCTCTTGAGCTAGCCTCCTAGCCAGGGTAGCTGCTTATTAAACCCCTCTCTTGTAAGTCCCCTGGCACGGTGATTTCCTGGGGCAGCCAGCTCTACAGGCTGCCTGTACAGTTCCTTTGGGGGATGAGCTCTTTGTCCCTCCCCCCATGCTAAGGACAGACTCTGTGCTGCATTTCAGTGATGGCCCTGCAGCCTCAGGCACAAGCCCTTGCTGAGAGGCCCCGACTCCGATACTTACCTGGCGGATATAGGTGGTGGCGGGCAGAGGGAACTTGATGCCATTGATAATGAAGATGATGTCGGGCAGGCTGTGCTTGGCACTGCAGCTGATCTGTAGGGAGAAAGGCAACACCCAGGAGCCTGGTTAGTCACGGCTCCAGCACTCAACTCTCCAGCGAGGCAGGTGACGCATCTGGGCAAAGGGAAGCTGCATGTGGTTAGCAATGGGGTCTGAATGATCTGGGTGACTGCGGCCTCTCTAGGGATTGAACCTCTGGCTCTGAAAGCTTGAACCTCTGTGGATTGAACCAATTTTGTCAGCTCAGACGGTCCCGGATTCTATACGTGGCCTGGCCACGTGCTGGGGATGGCAGCCTCTCCAGTGTTCCTACGGTGAGGGTGGAAGCACCAGGGAATCTGCAGAGTGACCCAGTTGATCCCTGTCCTAGCTGGGTGCAGCTTGTGGGCAGTGGTGTTGGAATCAGGGGGTTCGGCCACGTGCATGTGTAGCAGAAGCCCCTAGAAACATCCATCCCTCCTCCCTGACTTTACCAGGTCGCCGGAGTCCCTGCGGGCACCAACATAGTGTAGGATTTTGGAGATGGCTGCGGGGGCCCCATCAGCACAGAGGTGCCAGTGTTGATGATAGCCTGGCAGCCATTAGCACAAGAGATAAGGTGGTCATTCATGGTGATGCTGGAAGAGAGAGAGAGAGTCAGGGGAATGTCCCCAAGAAGACTCCCGATCTCATCCCCACTAGGCCCACAAGCAGCCAGGAAGCATCCTGTGGGGTGGAGGTGCCCCACCGCCCCTTTGCTATGACTGCTAAGAACTTTGTTCTGACGTCTCATCCTTGACTTTTCCTTCCGTGGCTATTGTCCGTCGCTCCTTGTGCTACAGCCTTCTGGGACTGATGGTCACAGCTACCCTGCCCTTCCCATACTGCTAAACGGAGCTGGACAGATGGGAGAGGGGTCCTGGTATGGACAAAGCTGAGAATCACTGACCTGACCTAACCTAGTGGGGGAGTCCCATTCCTATGGCTCCATGGAAGGTGTTTTTGTGGCTCCCTTGTCTCTCATCTTGTCTAGACTCTGACAGCTGAGCTTCCCTGGCTCCGATGTACAATTCATTAACATTTGACCTGTCTTCCAGTAGCCCCCAGGTGGAATGGCCAAGGGGTGGGCAATACCTGTCCATGGTGATTTGCCAGTAAGTCTCAGCGGAGAGAGGGATCCAGTTCAGGCTCCCAGGGTAGTAAGATGAGTCGATGCCGTCGAACATCACAAGGCTCCCCCTTTTGTTGTCGCTGGAGAAGGGAGAGAGGAGAGTCTAGCACTAGAAAAGGTACAGAAAAGGGCAACTAAAATGATTAGGGGTTTAGAGAGGATCCCATAGGAGGAAAGATTAAAGAGGCTAGGACTCTTCAGCTTGGAAAAGAAGAGACTAAGGGGGGATATGATAGAGGTATATAAAATCATGAGTGATGTTGAGAAAGTGGATAAGGAAAAGTTATGTACTTATTCCCATAATACAAGAACTAGGGTTCACCAAATAAAATTAATAGGCAGCAGGTTTAAAACAAATAAAAGGAAGTTCTTCTTCACGCAGCGCACAGTCAACTTGTGGAACTCCTTACCTGAGGAGGTTGTGAAGGCTAGGACTATAACAATGTTTAAAAGGGGACTGGATAAATTCATGGTGGCTAAGTCCATAAATGGCTATTAGCTAGGATGGGTAAGAACGGTGTCCCTAGCCTCTGTTCGTCAGAGGATGGAGATGGATGGCAGGAGAGAGATCACTTGATCATTGCCTGTTAGGTTCACTCCCTCTGGGGCACCTGGCATTGGCCACTGTCAGTAGACAGATACTGGGCTAGATGGACCTTTGGGCTGACCCGGTACGGCTGTTCTTATGTTCTTATGTTAGTCAAGGAAGATGCATGAATTGTTGGCTAACGAGACAATGTCAATCACTTCAATGGGGGCTAGAGTCAGACTGGTGCATTTCACATCATGCAACACCCTTCCCCCACCATGAGGGGGCAGTGGTGCATCATGGGCAGTGTAGTCTGACCAGGGACTCCAGCCTATACAGGGAATGGGAGCATGAGATACCCCCGTTCAAACTCCCATGAGGCACCAGGGCAATATTTCCAAACTGAATTATTCAGGGCCGCCCAGAGGGGGGGGGGCAAAGGGGGCAATTTGCCCCGGGCCCCGGGCTCCGCGGGGCCCCCAAGAGATCAGCGGAGGCTCCCGCCTCCGCCCCTCTCCTGGAGCCTCAGCACTTGATGTCTCCGGCGGAGCCCCTGAGCCCCGCCCTGCTCAGAGCCGCGTGGTGAGGGGGCGGGGCTGGGAGTTCCGCTCCCTCCGCTCGGCGTGAGCTCCCAGCCCCGCCCCCTCACCACGCGGCTCTGAGCGGGACGGAGCTCAGGCCCCGCCGGCCACACGCTGCGGCTGTCGGGCGAGGCGCTGAGACTCCGGGTGAGGCTGGGGCCGGGGCCGGGGGGAAGCGGGACCCGCCGCCGAAGCGCAGCCCGGTCTTCCGCGGCGGGGGGCCCTTCCATTCCGGGACCCGCCGCCGAAGTGCCCCGAAGACCCGCGGCGGGGACCCCCCCCCGACGCACTTCGGCAGTGGGTCCCGCTTCGGCGGTAATTCGGCGGCGGGGGGTCCCCGCCGCGGGTCTTCGGGGCACTTCGGCGGCGGGTCCCGGAACGGAAGGGCCCCCCGCCGCCGAAGACCCCGGGCCCCCGGAATCCTCTGGGCGGCCCTGGAATTATTTCAGTGTTTGATTTTTTGCTGGAAAGTAGAAATTTTCTTGGGGCGGGGGCGGGGGGGGAAGACCCATTTTCCAGTCATAGCTAGTAACTAGATTCTTCCTAATGTTAATTTCCCCTGCAGTTGTTATTAGAGATATCATCATTCACTTCTGCTCCCCAAAACATATGGCACTAGTACAGAATGGCTGCCACGTTCCACCCCAGAGGTGGCTGTGTTTTGGAAATTCTGATGCAAACATCACAGGGATCGCTCAGTGTGAGAGGTACTATTGCAATGTGAACCTCACTGAAGACAGATGGGCTGTTTCCAGCCCTGATTTATGAGCTCAGGTAGCTGGAGAAGAGGTCTTGGGACAACAAACCCTCCTTGATCATGTTGTCAAAGATGGGGGTGGCTCCAGAGGAGGAGATGCTGGGGAAGGCCAGACCCAGGATCCCATTGTAGGGGGCAAAGTAGCTTAAGTAGCTGGGTTCGGTCTTGCTCAGACCAAAGATCTGGTTGGTGTCCACAATGCCTCTGACCTTGTGGGAGGGACGGGGAGAATCAGATGCATGCTATGTAATGATCTTGGGGTTCATTAAACAACAAAGCAGTGAATGTGAAAGGATAAAACCTTTAATAAAACAAACTAGGGAGCTTCTGTGGTAAACTGCTGTACATAGCGGCACAGTGTTCTGCACCCCAACTTCCAGGACACATCTATAAATTCCTGTGTTCATAATACTGTCCCTTATGGGGGAGCATCTCTAAATGACAATCTTCCACAAACATATCTCTGTATCTTCCCCCTTAAAAAACAACAAAAACCCAGTAGCTCTTATATACGTATATATAAACAGCTAACAACTGTCTAATAACACACACGTTAAATTGTCAACCCCTTCTAGTGTGTTTCCATAAATCCAGTGTGTCAACTATCTAGAGAGGAGAGGTTACCACTCACTTTCCTCAATAGCCTTTCTCCAGGCAGGTTAGCAAGTCTCTGAGTCTTTCAGGATTTTTAATCTCCCGAGGTCCCTTCCAACTCTGATATTCTATGATCTTCTCAGTATCAGCCTTTCATTAGAGTCTGAGTTATTCTCTTGTTCCTTGATCAGTCAGTTGGGAAATGGCAGAGTCCACATTGACTGTCAATGGAACTTCCTGGGATTCCTTGTAGATTTTTTTGGATTATGTTACAATGGGTCTCCCTGATCAGTCTGGACTATGTTAGACTTTGGATGCAGCTGTTCTTTAATGGTACCTCTTTGGCTCCAAGTATTACGGTGTGCCTGAGGAATCACATTTCTCTCACCTGGGCTAAGAGAGGGGAGATCACGGGCCCTTTTTTCAAAATAATATTTCTGCTTCCACTTCTGATTTTCTTTCATATTCTCTATGGTTTCATTGTCATGAGATTTCAGCAGGTTATTAGTAATTGGTAAATTAGATCTGAGCTTTCTTCCCACTAACAGCTGAGCTGGAGAAGAGCCTTTCTTCAGAAATGTACTTGGGTATACCAATACAGCTTTATACAAATCACCCCCATTGTCAGAAGTCTTTGTCATAAAGTTCTTTGCTGTCAATATAGCCCTTTCCACAAGACCATTTGATTGGGGGTAATTTGGATTTGATGCCAATCCCTGGCAAATTGTCTAAAATCTGGCTGGAAAATTATTTTCCATTATTGCTAACAACTTCATCTGGAATTCCATGTCTGGAGAAGATTCCCTTCATGCCGGCTATCACTGATTAGTGATACTATTAGTGCTGTGCAGAGTGCAGATTTCTGGATACAGAGAATAATAATCTGTGGCCATTAAATAATCCTTTGATTGCCAGATACATAAGTCAGTGCTGACCTTCTCATAATGCCTTTGTGGAACTGGATGGGATCTCAGTGGCTCTGTCTGTTGACGTGGCTTGTATTTCAAGCAAGAAAAGCAATTTCCTATGATATTAGTAATGTCATGATTGATCCGTGGCCAATACAGCACCTCTCGTGCTTGTTTGCAGTTCTCAATTTCAAAATAACCCTTGTGGATCTTCTGTAGCATTTCTTGTTGGAGGCTCATTGGAATTACAACCTTATTGCCCTTGAAAATCATCCCATCTATCACAGTAAGTTCTGCAGTTCCAATCATCTCTTATACTTGGACAACTGCTTATTTCTTCAGGCCACCTTTAATGATCACTTCTTTAAAGATCCCCAATGATTCATCTTTCTCCGTTTCTCCTCTTAATTTGTTGCAGTTTTTTGTTAGCTGTGGGAATTGACTTTACAATCATATCTACATAGGCTTGCATCTCTATCTCTAAGGTCTCCTTTGGTTTCGTAGTGGGAGTCACCATTCTGGAAAGTGCATCTGCAGTGAACATGAATTTACCGGGTGTGTAGGCCACAACCACATCATGCTTTTACAACTTTATCATAATTCTTTGAATCTTTAAGGTACAGTCATTTAGCGGTTTGTTAAATAACACTATTAGGGGCTTGTGGTTGTCAAAGTCAGACTCAGGACTCACAGTTTGTCAGACCAGTCTGTTTTATTAGCACAGCGCTCTGCTAATAACACCCAGATAATGTGAGCACCATGCAAGACACAAACTATCTTATTTATACAGATAAAAGGGTGAGAACTTAACAAGATAACAAAGGAAGCAGAATCAGATAAGCTTACCTGGGCTAGGCATGCATATCTTATTTCCTTACTAACTATTACTGATCTTCTGTTAACGTTTCGCCATTAGCACCATTGTTTATGCCTAATGTTTCTTTTCCTGGCACCTGTATTTCAACATTTTTTATTTCTGCTTAAAGGTACATACAACATTTCTTTAATCCATTCTTATTTTTACAATATAATTCATTCTACTTTCACAATCCCTCCTTTTGGTCAAGCTCACACCATGACCAAAATTTTACTGGATTCCACATATTAACCATTCTTTATCTCTTTGTTCATCAGCAATATTCAAAATCATCATATTAGCACTCTGTTTTGGGGCAGTCACCTGGGTGGCATGCCTTACACAATTTTGGGTACAACAGGATACTAACTGAAAACATACAAAAATTATTAGGATTCCAAACAGGATAGTCAGGGCTCCCTGAAACAACCAGTTTCCTATGCCAGAGAAATTGAACAGGTTACTTAGCCACTTCCATAAAGAACTCGGCTCTTCACGGGGAAGATATGCGATTTGTTCTAAGTGTCTAGCGTGATCTGTTACCTCATTGGTATCGTCAGGTATAAATACACAACACTGTTTTCCAATGAGAGCACTGCTTGTAACCTCAGGAGCCTTTTTGCCTGGTGTATTACTCCCCCAAGTGGGAAAAAGGAACTGCCAATAGTCTCTTCCCAGGTGTAATTGCTGTTCCATATTGGGTTAAACGAACGAGGTCCTCCAGTGAGGTCTGGGGAATTGAGTGGGATAGCCAGGACAGGAACACCAGTTTGAGAGTGGGCTGGGATGTGGCTGCAGACCCAGCATTTAGAAATATTAAGGGTCTGAGCTATCCACACTTGCTGCTGGATAAAAGAATTGTCATTGTGGATTCCCCAGACCTTAAGACACCAGCAGCCGAGGAACAGGCGCCACCAGAGGCACATGTTGGAGGCAGGGCCCTTCTGGTTCTGATAACCTCAACTGAGGGAACCGCAGTCACGGTTTTACGTCCACCAGGCAGCAGGCGCTAGGCTCACTACTGCTTCTTCTTGGGCCTTGCTTTAGGTCGTCGTCTGCTTCTGGCAACCCTTACGAGAGCGTAGATTGTAAGGTATTGCAAGCTGTTCCTCTACATCTTCTTCTGGAGTCAAAATTGACTCTGCATGGTCCTGAGGTGATGGTTGGTTCACTGGGGGTAGTGCATTCTTACACCGCGAAGCATGTATCCACTCTACAATGCCAGATAGTTTAACAGCTGTCTGGCTAGTAAGCAGTGCCTGATGATTCTTTGATGTTCTTTAAGTATCTTTACTACTTCTTCCTTGACTCTGGCTATAACAATGGCCTTCACACCTTATCTTTTCCTGATGCATACATTCCTCATTCACACAAACAGATTGAGAATACAAACAGTAGTATTTTATATCCAGCAAAAAAGTATTGCAAATTAAATCTTGCTAAGTTTTATAGTTAATAACCAAGACAATTTACATTGACACCCAGGCCTTCAATGTTTCTCTAATTTACTTAAACATAGACACAATAGAGAATCCTGTCTCTTACTACCTAAATCTTAAAACAAAGAGTTAGAGAGGGCCCAGTTTGTAATGCATATGGGAAAACAGAATCTTATAGTCCCAGAGGGTCATTTCTTTGTGCTATTTTAAAAGGGTGGCTAGCAGGATGAAATCAAATTATACTTTAATTCTTATGGAACATTATAAAATCCTGCTCCTACATATCCCCCTTTTGACACTAAGATTATTAATCGCCAGTGTCACTTCTTATTTAGTCCATGTAATAGAAAATACTGCGAGGTGATTTGGGCCTGAGGCTTTAGCTTTGCATACATTTGTTTTATCCACCAGCACATTTTAAACATTTCAACTGAACACATACAATTTAAAACAAAAAACAATTAGGGGTAGTAACATTAGTATGCCAGTAGTTGTGGGAGACCATCCAGAAAATGTTATACCAATGGTAAGCTGTTATGTCTTTCTGCAGTGGCAATTCTTAACATGTCCCCATTTGTGTGTATAATATGATGGTTCTGTTTCCCACATTTTGTTTGTTTGTTTGTTTTTGTTTTTAGGAACTATGTTACCTTTTTATCTTTTTAAACAGATGATTGGTAACTGTTTGCCATTCAATGCCAAGATTGATAGAGAACTCAGCTAAATCAGTGCTTACAGTAAGCTGAGACTTTTTGGTTGTGGCAAATAGTAAATGTGATTATTGGTAAACACAGTACTTACATTACATGTACATTTGTCTACTGGTGGGTTGCTAACACTTTTTTTTATCCTTTTAAAACACTTCTTTCCAAGAATTAACACACACATTTCACGTTATACAATACTTTGATCTAATTATTAATTTTATCCCACATACAGAATCCTAGTGAGATGTCTTTACTACAGGGCTTTGGAGCAACAGGCATGGATAAGCATATCCACTTTTGAGGAGTCCACTTGGTACAACCTCTAGTGTCCAATAGTTTCCCTTCCTCCCCAGCCCACTGGCTTGAGGTCTGGGGTAGCTGGAAGGATCCCAGGTGCAATCTGGGGAGTGGGCTAACTTTCCATATCTTTGCTTCTAGAGCCTGTTGGTGTGCAATTTTAACAACAACTTAACAAATCTTGTCTTACTGTACTGGAGACATACTGCATCCAGTTATATTGATAGGTATTAAACAATTAACTTTTTCTTTGCTTTAACAGATGTATCAAAACCTTAATATTATCTGATATTACCCAAAACATCTTATGTTCTAAATATCTGCATTTCAGTACATTCCATAGCTATTGCAGTATGTTTTTTTTTAACTTTTATTTGTTTTTGTGATAGGTTGTTCTGTAGCTGGTATTAGCTTTTTCTGATTTTCTGAAAGACAAAAATAACATTTTTCTACCCCTTTCAGGGTGTCATTGATTATCGCTTAAAAGATTCCTTTCTTTTACAAATACCCTTGCTGATTGCAGGCAAAACAGAGGAATTACCCCCATATTTTCCTGTGTTTTTTTGTTCTATAGGCAGGCAAGGTTTTAATGGCTTCTGCTTTTTAAGGGTTATGGGGAAATTATTCCACAGTTTAGTTATTAAATTTATGAGGTGGTGTACCTCAAGTTTTTCTTCTTATATAGCAGACCAAGTTTGTAATGTTTTTCCTGCTGTGTTAAGCTTTAAGTTTATTCACAGGTAATAGCTAAGAAGCATCATTACCATATTACCTTCTAGGATTTTTCCAAAAATCATACACACTATGCGTTGTTACAGGGGTACTTACTAACATTACATTTATTTCAATGTTTAATATTAACAATAACATTAGCGTCAAATCTGTTAAAGATATCTTGTTATACCATGTCTTTTATTTAGGCAATTTCTTTTGTGCTGGCAGCTCTCACCTTCCTTTATCAGTTAGGTAATTTGCATCAACACAGGCTTGGCTTTTGAATTCAATGCCGTCAGCAGAGCTCAGAGACTCTGTCTTAAAAGGGACACAATCAACATCCACCAGAGTTTTGATTTCTTTCCACTTTCAACTTCTGCTTGCAAAACACACAGAGATCTGAAAAAGAAAACAGTCTATTGCGGCTCTTTTTGGAGCCCTAATAGGATTTTAATTCAGCAGCACGTTTCATTTGCATTTCTTTTACCCCTTTCTACACGATACACTGCATATGTCCTAGGGAAAAAAGCGCATTCCTTCTATACTACAACTTTTTTTTTTAAACATTAGCCATATCAATTTTTACATAAGGTGTTACTGTTTCTTTTGTTCTTACAGAGTTTTTAAGTACCCTTATCAAAGTGACAGTCTGATTACACAGAGCCATTTTAAGGCTCAGTGTTTTTAACTTGCTTCTTTTTGTTTTGTGCACCTCATCTCTGCTGTTGCTTCAGAGGGTCACTGTTAATTTCTTAGGGTATGTCTACACTACAAGGGTATGTCTACACTACAAGACTATTTCGAATCAACTTAAGTCAAATTTGTGGAATCGACCTTACGAAGTCGAATTTGTGTATCCACACTAAAAACACTAATTCGACTGTGTGAGTCCACAGTAACGGGGCCAGCGTCGACTTTGGAAGCGGTGCACTGTGGGAAGCTATCCCACAGTTCCTGCACTCTCCGCTGCCCATTGGAATTCTGGGATTTCCCCCCAATGCCTGCTGGGGGAAAAAATGTGTCGAGGGTGGTTTTGGGTAACTGTCATCATTGAACCGTCAATCACGCTCTCCCTCCCTCCCCGAAAGCGCCTGCGGGAAATCTGTTAGCGCACTTTTCTGGTCAGTGACAGCACGGACGCCACAGCACTGCGAGCATGGAGCCCGCTGCGATCATCACTGCACTTATGGCCGTTGTCAACTCCTCGCACCTTATCGTCCACCTCTTCCACAGTCAGCTGCTGAGAAATCGGGCTACTTTTCAATGGTGCTGCGAGCACTGGTGGACCATGGGGGACGTTTTACCAACATCAACATCGGGTGGCCAGGCAAAGTTCATGACGCGCGTGTTTTCAGGAACTCTGGTCTGTTTAGACGCCTGCAGGAAGGTAGTTTCTTCCCGGACCACAAAATAACTCTTGGGGATGTGCAGATGCCTATAGTGATCCTCGGGGACCCAGCCTACCCACTAATGCCCTGCCTCGTGAAGCCCTAAGCAGGCACCTTGCACAGCGACAAGGAACTCTTCAAGTACCAGCGAGCAGCGAGCAGCGTGACCTGTGACTGTTCAGTTTCTTTACAGAGAAGCTGAACCTGCCCCTGTTTCTTTACCAAGTTGCTGTTGACCAGCATCTGCAGTTACATACCCCGTCCACCCCGCTTCCCCCACTTCCAACACACGTTTAAAAATAAAATACATGTTCCACTGTAACTTTACAAAGGTTTCTTTATTGATGACTTTGCATTAAAGGGTTGAAACTGGGACGCAGACTGTGCTGGGTAGGGTGTGCGGTGATGTAAAGACCACCTCTAAACTCGAGGAATGACAGGCTCCTGCTCCCAGAGCGGTCTGCAGTGCCGGACTGGTTGTTTCAGCGGAGCCTGCCATCCCTCCTTTTTGGGACTCTGTGTGCGGGGGCTATGTGGCCTTGTGGCAGGGGAGGACGGATACAGATTCCTCTGCTGCATGGCTCTGTGGTCCAGGACAGGGACCGTTGCATGAGATCTGTAACCACCCTCCCCGCCTACAAAGTCACGTACCCCCCCACCCACACAGAACCATGCAAACCACCTCCCATACCGACCAGGGTGCCTACTGACTGCACTGTGTGTGTGACCTGCTGCTGATCCTGCCCCCGTCTCTGTACCCTGCTAAAGGTGACTGTCCTATGCAATACCCTACCGCCTTCCCCACCCACCCCTTCAAACGCAGCGTTGTGTAAAAAAGCATGACGGAAACAGTAATTAACAGCAAAGTATTTTTAATAATTAACCAGACAGTCAGGGGATGAAACTGGGATTGGGGCTAGGGTGAGTCAGGAAGGGAAGGAATTCTCAAAAATTAGGGTATGAGAGCTTTTGTCTACTTGAGCACTCTGCTGGGGTGCAGTGACAGTTTTCACGGCCCCTGGCGCCACTCCTTCTGGTTACTTTGGGTGACGGGAGGTATGGGACTTTGTGGCGGGGGAGGGCGGTTGCAGATACACTGTGGTGGGGCTCTGTCCTCTTAGCAGCGGTCCTGCAGAACATCCACAAGGCGCCGGAGCGTGTCCGTTTGCTCCCTCATTAGTCCAAGCAGTGTTTGAGTCGCCTGCTTGTCTTCCTCACGCCACCTCTCCTCCCGTTCGCTGTGTGAGCGCTGGTACAGAGAGAGGGTCTCCCTCCAGTGGCTCTGCTGGTCCGCCTCGGCTTGGGAGCACCCCATAACTTCAGCGATCATCTCGTCCCGTGTCTTTCTCTTTCGCCGCCTAATCTTTGCCAGCCTCTGTGAGAGGGATGCTGTGGCAGGTCTGGAGACAGTCGAAGCTGTGTGATGGGAAAGAGGGAGTGAATTCCTTGCAAAGATACATTTCTGCGAAAAATGAACACAGTCTAGTCTGTGTCTGTGAACAAGAGCATGCACAGCACCTATCTCGTGCGCACTCCTGCTGCAGGCAATCCGGAAAGCATAAACTCTGCCCCTGTTCCACCCCATCGCAGTGTCCCCTGACCCTTGGAATTCCGGGTTGAGATCCCAGTGCCTGATGGGGCAAATTTCATTGTCGCGGGTGGTTCTGGGTACATGTAGTCACTCATTCCTTCCTCTGGGAAAGCAACGGCAGACAATCATTTCGAGCCCGTTTTCCCTGGATTGCCCTGGCAGACGCCATAGCGTGGCAACCATGGAGCCTGTTTTGCCTCTTGTCACTGTCACCGTATGTGTACTAGATGCCGCGGACTGAGGCGATTCAGCAGCGCTACACAGCAGCATTCATTTGCTTTTGCATGACAGCACAGATGGTTATCAGCCATATTGTATCATCTACCACGCCATTGTAAATTGGCAAGGTGATGATGGTTACCAGCCGTATTGCATTATACCTTCTGCTGCTGTCATAGGTGCCCCTGGCCGAGATCAGCCGGGGGCGCAAAAGACAAAACTGGGAATGACTCCCCGAGTCAATCCCTCCTTTATGGTATCTAAAAATAGAATAATTCCTGCATAGAATATGGGGCTAGTGTAGTAGAGATCCAGTGTTTCAGAGAACCAGAGAGCACAGCCGCTCCGTGTCAGATTATGCAGGAATGATGAGCTGCATGGCATTCACAGGGGGTGCTCCTGCAACAACCCCACCTGTTGCTTCCCTCCTCCCCCAGCCTTCCCGGGCTACCGTTGCAGTGTCCCCTGATTTGTGTGCTGAAGTAATAAAGAATGCAGGAATAAGAAACAGTGACTTGTTACTGAAATGAAATGAGGGGAAGGCAGCCTCCAGCTGCTATGATTGTCCAGGCAGTACAGAATCTTTTCTTTACACATGAAGGGCGGGGGCTGATGGAGCTCAGCCCCCTGTTGCTATGATGAAGACAGTTAGCAGGCCGTCTACTTATGGGCTGATGATGAGGACGGGTACCAGTTGTTTTGCATTACACCATCTACAGCAAGGCTGACGACGACGACGGATATCAGTCATACTGCACCGTCAGCCCCCATGAGGCGGAGGGGGGAAAGGATGCTACAGTACAGTGCCGCAGCATCGCGTCTACCAGCAGCATTCAGTACACATACGGTGACATTTAAAAGAGTCAAGAGACGATTTTTTTTCCTTTTCCTTCTGGGGGTGGGGGAGGGGGGTACATTGATGAGCTATGCCCTGAACCGCCGTGGACAATGTGTTTGACCGTACAGGTATTGGGAGATCAGCCAAGAATGCAAATGCTTTTCGGAGACTGCAGGAACTGTGGGATACCTTGCGTCCTCAGTCCCCCCTCCCTCCATGAGCGTCCATTTGATTCTTTGGCTTTCCGTTACGCTTGTCACGCAGCAGCGTGCTGAGTCCCTGCTACGCCGTCTGTCCGGAGATTTTTTAAACATACTTTGGACCAGGCGTAACATTACAGTAATTCCCCTAATTAGATGCAGGAGTCGCCGAGCGAGATCGCACTGAGGAGGGTCACTGAAGGAGATAGAGAGCGCATGCTGCGTGAAAGCCAGCACAAACCAGGGCCCTATGCAGCCGTGCTCGGGGAGGCAATGCTCATGAAAGCCTGGCGTGGAAAACTGTGCTACCACAGAGCACCCAATAAGGCAGCTCTCCCGAGGAACCTCCTGTGGAGGCTTTTCGATTACCTCCAGGAGAGCTTCGTGGAGATCTCCCAGGAGGATTTCTATTCTATCCCCATATATGTAGAGACCTCCTTTTCACATACTTCAGCTTCCTGTTATATTAAGAATAAAAGTTTACATGTTTAAAGCACTTACCGACTGCTCCTTCCCCTGATTCAGGGTCCGGGTTAACGGCCGGGGAGGGTTGGTAGGGGATCTCCGTGATGGTGATGAAGAGATCCTGGCTGTCGGGGAAACCAGCGTTGTAAGCGCTGTCGCCTGCCTCGTCCTCCTCAAACCCTTCCTCATCTTCCCCGTCCGTGAACATCGCCGAGGGACTGTCCGTCGACACTGTTCCATCGTCAGAGTCCATGGTCACTGGTGGGGCAGTGGTGGCAGGCTCCGTAGCGTCCGTTTGCCGCTTTGATTTTTTGGTAGCCTTGTCTGGGGTCCTTGATTTTCACGCGGCGCTGCATTGCATCCCGCCTGTATCCTCTGTCTGTCATGGCTTTGGAGACCTTCTCGTAGGTCTTTGCATTCCGTTTTTTGGAGCGCAGCTCCGAAAGCACAGACTCCTCGCCCCACACACCGAGCAGATCCAAGACTTCCCGGTCAGTCTATGCTGGGTCCCACTTTCTATTCAGAGATTACATGAACTCCTCTGCTGGAGAGCTCTGCATTGCTGCCGGTGCTGCTGAGCTCGCCCCGATGTCCAACCACGAAATGAGATTCAAACTGTCCAGACAGGAAAAGGAATTCAAATTTTCCCGGGGCTTTTCCTGTGTGGTTGGTCAGAACATCGAAGCTCGGACTACTGTCCAGAGCGTCAACAGAGTGGTGCACTGTGGGATAGCTCCCGTAGCTACTAAGTTCGATTTGCATCCACACCTAGCCTAATTCGACATAGCCATGTCGAATTTAGCGCTACTCCCCTCGTCGGGGTGGAGTACCGAATTCGAACTAAAGAGCCCTCTAGGTCGAACTAATTAGCTTCCTGGTGTGGACGGGTGCACGTTTAAATCGAATTAACGCTGCTAAATTCGACATAAACTCCTAGTGTAGACCAGGCCCAAGAGTAGTTCGATTCAACTTAATTTGAATTTGTGGAATCGAGCTTACGAAGTCGACTTTGTGATTCCACACTAACGGGGCCAGCGTCGACTTTGGAAGCAGTGCACTGTGGGAAGGTATCCCACAGTTCCCGCAGTCCCCGCTGCCCATTGGAATGCTGGGTAGAGCCCCCAATGCCTGCTGGGGGAAAAAATGTGTCAAGGGTGGTTTTGGGTAACTGTCATCATTGAACCATCAATCACGCCCTCCCTCCCTCCCTCCCCGAAAGCGCCTGCGGGCAATCTGTTCGTGCACTTTTCTGGTCAGTGACAGCGCGGACGCCACAGCACTGCGAGCATGGAGCCCGCTGCAGTTATGGCCGTTTTCACCTCCTCGCACCTTATCGTCCGCCTCTTCCACAGTCAGCTGCTGAGAAATCGGGCTACTTTTCAATGGTGCTGCAAGCACTGGTGGAGCATAGGGGACGTTTTACCAACATCAACGTCGGGTGGCCAGACAAGGTTCATGACGCGTGTGTTTTCATGAACTGTGGTCTGTTTAGACACCTGCAGGAAGGTAGTTTCTTCCCGGACCACAAAATAACTCTTGGGGATGTGCAGATGCCTATAGTGATCCTCGGGGACCCAGCCTACCCGCTAATGCCCTGGCTCATGAAGCCCTATACAGGCGCCTTGGACAGCGACAAGGAACTCTTCAAGTACCAGCGAGCAGCGTGACCTGTGACTGTTCAGTTTCTTTACAGAGAAGCTGAATCTGCCCCTGTTTCTTTACCCGGTTACTGTTGACTATCCTCTGCAGTTACATATCCCGTTCACCCCGTTTCCCCCACATCCAACACACGTGTAAAAATAAAATACATGTTCCATTGTTACTTAACAAAAGTTTCTTTATTAATGACTTTGCGTTAAAGTGTTGAAACTGGGACGCAGACTGTGCTGGGTAGGGTGTGCAGTGATGTAAAGACCGCCTCTGAACTCGAGGAATGACAGGCTCCTGCTCCTAGAGCGGTCCGCAGTGCCGGACTGGTTGTTTCAATGGAGCCTGCCATCCCTCCTTTTCGGGACTCTGTGTGCAGGGGCTATGTGACCTTGTGGCGGAGGAGGACAGATACAGATTCCTCTGCTGCGTGACTCTGCGGTCCAGGACAAGGACCGCTGCATAAGAACTGTAACCGCCCTCCCCCGCTACAAAGTCACGTCCCCCCCCACCCACACAGAACCTGGAAACCACCTCCCATACTGACCAGGGTGCCTACTGACTGCACTGTGTGTGTGACCTGCTGCTGATCCTGCCCCCGTGTCTGTACCCTGGTAAAGGTGACTGTCCTGTCCAATTACCAACTCCCTTCCCCACCCCACCCCCCCTTCAAACACAGTCTTCTGTTAAAAAAGCATGACGGAAACAGTAATTAACAGCAAAGTATTTTTAATAATTAACTAGACAGTTAGGGGATGAAACTGGGATTGGGGCTTGGGTGAGTCTGGAAGGGAAGGACTTCTCAAAATTTAGGGTATGAGAGCTTTTGGGTACTTGAGCACTCTGCTGGAGTGCAGTGACAGTTTTAACGCCCCCCGGCGCCCCTCCTTCTGGTTATTTTGGGTGAGGGGGGTATGGGACTTTGTGGCGGGGGAGGGCGGTTGCAGATACACTGCAGGGGGGCTCTGTCCTCCTGCCTGCGGTCCTGCAGAACATGCACAAGGTGACGGAGCGTGTCCGTTTGCTCCCTCATTAGTCCAAGCAGCGTTTGAGTCGCCTGCTTGTCTTCCTCATGCCACCTCTCCTCCCGTTCGCTGTGTGAGCGCTGGTACAGAGAGATGGTCTCCCTCCACTGGCTCTGCTGGTCCGCCTCGGCTTGGGAGCAGCCCATAAGTTCAGCGAACATCTCGTCCCGTGTCTTTCTCTTTCGCCGCCTAATCTTTGCCAGCCTATGTGAGGGGGATGCGGTGGCAGGTCTGGAGACAGTCAAAGATGTGTGATGGGAAAGAGGGAGTGAATTCCTTGCAAAGATACATTTTTGCGAACAATGAACACAGTCTAGTCTGTGTCTGTGAACAAGAGCATGCACAGCACCTATCTCGTGCGCACTCCTGCTGCAGGCAATCCGGAAAGCATAAACTCTGCCCCTGTTCCACCCCATCGCAGTGTCCCCCGACCCTTGGAATTCCGGGTTGAGATCCCAGTGCCTGATGGGGCAAATTTCATTGTCGCGGGTGGTTCTGGGTAAATGTAGTCACTCATTCCTTCCTCCGGGAAAGCAACGGCAGACAATCATTTCGAGCCCGTTTTCCCTGGATTACCCTGGCAGACGCCATAGCGTGGCAACCATGGAGCCTGTTTTGCCTTTTGTCACTGTCACTGTATGTGTACTAGATGCCGCGGACAGAGGCGTTTCAGCAGCGCTACACAGCAGCATTCATTTGCTTTTGCATGACAGCAGAGATGGTTATCAGCCATATTGTACTATCTACCATGCCATTGTAAATTGGCAAGGTGATGATGGTTACCAGCCGTATTGCATTATACCTTCTGCTGCTGTCATAGGTGCCCCTGGCCGAGATCAGCCGGGGGCGCAAAAGACAAAACTGGGAATGACTCCCTGAGTCAATTCCTCCTTTATGGTATCTAAAAATAGAATAATTTCTGCATAGAATATGGGGCTAGTGTAGTAGAGATCCAGTGCTTCAGAGAACCAGAAAGCACAGCTGCTCCGTGTCAGATTATGCAGGAATGATGAGCTGCATGGCATTCACGGGGTGCTCCTGCAACAACCCCACCTGTTGCTTCTCTCCTCCCCCAGCCTTCCCGGGCTACCGTTGCAGTGTCCCCTGATTTGTGTGCTGAAGTAATAAAGAATGCAGGAATAAGAAACAGTGACTTGTTACTGAAATGAAATGAGGGGAAGGCAGCCTCCAGCTGCTATGATTGTCCAGACAGGACATTAAGCAGTGTGGGGGAGAGGAAAACAGCATCCTGCTGCTATGACAGTCCAGGCAGTACAGAATCTTTTCTTTACACATGAAGGGCGGGGGCTGATGGAGCTCAGCCCCCTGTTGCTATGATGAAGACGGTTAGCAGGCCATCTACTTATAGGCTGATGACAAGGACGGGTACCAGTCGTATTGCACTACACCATCTACAGCGAGGCTGATGATGATGACGACAGATATCAGTCTTATTGCACCATCAGCCACCCATGAGGCGGGGTGAGGGGGAGAGGATGCTACAGTACAGTGCCGCAGCATCGCGTCTACCAGCAGCATTCAGTACACATACGGTGACATTTAAAAGAGTCAAGAGATGATTTTTTTTCCTTTTCCTTCTGGGGGTGGGGGAGGGGGGTACATTGACGAGCTATGCCCTGAACTGCCGCGGACAATGTGTTTGACCGTACAGGTATTGGGAGATCAGCCAAGAATGCAAATGCTTTTCGGAGACTGCAGGAACTGTGGGATACCTTGCGTCCTCAGTCCCCCCTCCCTCCATGAGCGTCCATTTGATTCTTTGGCTTTCCGTTACGCTTGTCACGCAGCAGCGTGCTGAGTCCCTGCTACGCTGTCTGTCCGGAGATTTTTTAAACATACTTTGGACCAGGCGTAACATTACAGTAATTCCCCTAATTAGATGCAGGAGTCGCCGAGCGAGATCGCACTGAGGAGGGTCACTGAAGGAGATAGAGAGCGCATGCTGCGTGAAAGCCAGCACAAACCAGGGCCCTATGCAGCCGTGCTCGGGGAGGCAATGCTCCCTGAGTACCTCATGAAAGCCTGGCGCGGAAAAGTGTGCTACCACGGAGCACCCAATAAGGCAGCTTTCCCCAGGAACCTCCTGTGGAGGCTTTTCGATTACCTCCAGGAGAGCTTCGTGGAGATCTCCGAGGAGGATTTCTGTTCTATCCCCATATATATAGAGACCTCCTTTTCACATAGTTCAGATTCCTGTTCCATTAATAATAAAAGTTTACATGTTTAAACCACTTACTGACTGATCCTTCCCCTGATTCAGGGTCCGGGTTAACAGCCGGGGAGGGTTGGAAGGGGCTCTCCGTGAGGGTGATGAAGAGATCCTGGCTGTCGGGGAAACCAGCGTTGTAAGCGCTGTCGCCTGCCTCGTCCTCCACAAACCCTTCCTCATCTTCCCCGTCCGCGAACATCGCCGAGGAACTGGCCGTCGACACTATCCCATCGTCAGAGTCCACAGTCACTGGTGGGGCAGTGGTGGCAGGCTCCGGAGCGTCCGTTTGCCGCTTTGGTCTTCTGGTAGCCTTGTCTCAGGTCCTTGATTTTCAGGCGGCACTGCGTTGCATCCCGGCTGTATCCTCTGTCTGTCATGGCTTTGGAGACCTTCTCGTAGGTCTTTGCATTCCGTTTTTTGGAGCTCAGCTCCTAAAGCACAGACTCCTCGCCCCACACACCGAGCAGATCCAAGACTTCCCGGTCAGTCTATGCTGGGGCCCTCTTTCTATTCAGAGATTGCCTGGTCTCCTTTGCTGGAGAGCTCTGCATCGTTGCCGGTGCTGCTGAGCTCGCCCCGATGTCCAACCACGAAATGAGATTCAAACTGGCCAGACAGGAAAAGGAATTCAAATTTTCCCGGGGCTTTTCCTGTGTGGCTGATCAGAACATCCAAGCTCGGACTGCTGTCCAGAGCGTCAACAGAGTGGTGCAGTGTGGGATAGCTCCCAGAGCTACTAAGGTCGATTTCTGTCCACACCTAGCCTAATTCGACATGGCCATGTCGAATTTAGCGCTACTCCCCTCGTCGGGGAGGAGTACAGAATTCGAACTAAAGAGCCCTCTATGTCGAATTAAATGGCTTCCTGGTGTGGACGGGTGCACGGTTAATTCGAATTAACGCTGCTAAATTCGAATTGAAGTCCTAGTGTGGACCAGGCCTTATTCTTCAACTACAGCTCTTATCTGCTATTGTTACAAAAAAAAACCCAAACAAACAAGCAAAAAGACTCCAGAATCTCTCCCTATTCTCCTGATTTTGACTGCCCTATTGCAGCCATGACTTGGTCTTTATTTAAAAACATTTTAAATTTTATAAAGAATCAAGTTACCCCTTAATGGTTAAATGCTAAATCCCAAAGCCCAAACAACACTAATTACCTGTGTCTTGCAAAAAGGTTTATCAGTTTTGAAACTTTAAATTAAAGAGTCAAATGAATTTAGTGGCATTAAAAACAAAAACAAAACCAATTTATCTTACACCTACAAAACAGGAGTTTTACAAACCAGATGTGTTGGTTTAGAGTCTTAGAACTTTACATATTTTCACAGACAAATAGACACATACACATTTTCTTTTCCTTAACATTCCTTTACACTGCTTTGTTTTTACATAGCTGTATATATATTTGGATTATTTACAGGCATTCTTCTGGAAAAGGGCCCATTTTCCCTTCAGAATGGCTCCAAAGAAACCAAGAATTCTCTCTCTTTAACATGGTCCTTTTAAACATTTTCACAAAGTTTAACTGCTTAATTCTCTCCAGCCTCTGTAGAGTTAACTTTTGACTCTCTTTCCTTAAATCACTTGTTTATCTCCCGGAATGACACCTTTATCACCTCAGATTTCACCATTTTAAGTATTGTTCCAGGGGTTCATGCCTGCACTTACTGCTTTTCTTACTCCTGACACTATGCCCTTAGGGCTTCCAACCTGTTTTTCAGTTTCTTTATCTGTTGCTTGCCTGCTTTTATGGGCCCGATCCTGCTTTTTTTTCCAATGAACCGTTTGTGAGTGATATTGTGGTCACTTCACAATTTGGAAAGGAATGTTTAAGGAAAGGGACCAGGAAGGGTGGAGGCTAGTTGAGGAGCCCACCCTCCTTGCTGAATTGGTAGTGGAACACTAAAGAATCAGTTTTTGAGGCAGACAACAAAGGGGAACAGAACAAGGGGCTTTTTGTCCTTTTTACAATGAGATGGGAGTATTAAGGGGGTTGGATCGATCTGGGGTGGAGGTTTTTTGAGAACGGGGTAAAGGGGAGCACTTGGTCTGGTGGTGGGAGAGGAGGCTTTTAATAAAGCTTTTAACTTATTATTTGAATATTTGAGAGAGGTGAGTTCTGATTTTGTCCACCTACAATTTGCCTCTTCCCACCACTGCATGAAACAATTAACCTCTTCTTTAGCCAATTTAGTTTTAGGTTGGCCGAGTTTGTCCTTTAAGACGTCCACTCGGTTTTTGTTCCAAGATTTTAACAGTGGCCACTGAGTTTTGGGATCCCCCGGAGTTAGCCTAGACCATTTTTCCAGAAATTTACAGGAGTCCAGACCCTTCTTACAGGAGTCTGGACCCATCGTAAATACATAAAATGAGCCGGCGTTCGTTTAGGGAACTGTCCCGACTTAGACGTCTGGTTACCCATACAGGAGGACTTCACACATCAATCGCACAAGAAGGAAATTCGGGTTCGTCAGAGCGATGCCCGGTGCAACACACAAAAGGAGCCCACAGGCTACTGCCTCAATTGCCCTTGCTTTCACACCCAGGGTTTTACCCAAAGTGCGGTGCAGCTGCGATTGTGCAGATTCCAGTCACTCAGACCGCGGGGACAGGAACCCCTTGGTCGGCCAATCCCCAGACGGAGACGGCACCCAGACTCAAACAGTCCACAGGAGGACGGATAGACACAGAGACAGGATAGTCCTCAGTCCGGACAAAACAGAGAAATAATTACCTGACAAGATTCCTGATGTCAGACCCCGGGATCCCTACCAGAACAGAGTGGGAACCAACAGGTTCAATGGCGTAGACTTCACTGTGGTCGTGCGCCTTTCCGTTCTGGTGGAGGACCGCTCGGGCCAAATGCCCAGGTGCCGGCTGCCACGGTCGTCCTACAAAAATGGTCAGGAATCACACGGCCCCAGTGAAGATGGTTGCCATCTCGGTGGAACCTCCAAATTGTCAAAGTCAGACTCAGGACTCACAGTTTGTCAGACCAGTCTGTTTTATTAGCACAGCACTCTGCTAATAACACCCAGATAATGTGAGCACCATGCAAGACACAAACTATCTTATTTATACAGATAAAAGGGTGAGAACTTAACAAGATAACAAAGGAAGCAGAATCAGATAAGTTTACCTGGGCTAGGCATGCATATCTTATTTCCTTACTAACTATTACCGATCTTCTGTTAACGTTTCGCTATTAGCACCATTGTTTATGCCTAATGTTTCTTTTCCTGGCACCTGTATTTCAGCATTTCTTATTTCTGCTTAAAGGTATATACAACATTTCTTTAATCCATTCTTATTTTTACAATATAATTCATTCTACTTTCACATGGTCCATTTCAACTTCCACTGTCTGGCCACAAATATACTGATTGAAGCTGTCATAGGCCAACAATATTCCTAAAAGCTCCTTCTCAATCTGTGCATATCTGGTTTCTGCCTCAGCCAGTGATTTGGATGCATATGTCACTGGTTGCCAACAATCCTTATGCTTCCGTAAACTTACTGCATCTACCCCAGACTGGGAAGCATCTGCTGAGATTTAAATAGGCCTTCCTGGTGCATAGAACTTCAACACTGGCTCTTATATCAGTTGTTGTTTTAAACCTTCTGATGGAGCTGCCTGTTCTGCACCCCAATACCATTCAATTTTATTCTCTAGGAGTTTTCTCTAAGTTGCTGCTTTGGTAGCTAGATTATAGATGAATTTTCCAAGATAATTAACCATTCCCAGGAACCGTTGGACATCTTTCTGTGACAGCAGACATGGCATCATTTCAGTGGCTGAACTCTTTGTCTAATCAGGTTTTACACCTTTGTTGGAAATAACGTTCCCAAGAAAAGTCAGGTCTGTAACCCCTAAAACACATTTCTCCCTATTTAGTTTGAGGTTTGCAGCTCTAGTTGCATTCAGCAGTTCCTGAAGTCTACAATCATGCTCCTCTTTTATTGGGGTGTCAACAAGAGTAATATGTTCATAGACTGTATGTGTGGTTTTGTGGTATAATTCTGATGCTGAAGCTATCCCAAAGGGTAAGTGTAAGAATCTGTATCTTCCAAATGAGGTATTAAATGAGCATAATTTTGAGCTTCCTTCAGTTAATTTTAGCTACCAAAAACCTGAGGATGCATCCAATTTAATTGAGACATAATTTCTTCTCTGGTTGGTAGCTTGAAATGTTATTTTTATAGCTTTGTTGAGGTCTCTTGGTTCTAAGCATATGTGTAGCTGGCCGTTACTTTTCTCCACAATGACAAGGGAGCTCACCCATTCTGTTGGCACCTAAATTTTTTGTATTACTTGCATTGCTTCCATCCTTGCAAGCTCAGCCTTGAGTTTATCATGGAGTGCAAATGGCACCTTTCTACGTAGAATCATAGGACTGGAAGGGACCTTGAAAGGTCATCTAGTCCAGTCCCCTGCACTCATGGCAGGACTAAGTATTATCTAGACCATCCCTGACAGGTATTTGTCTAACCTGCTCTTAAAAATCTCCAGTGATGGAGAGTCCATAATCTCCCTAGGCAAGTTATGCCAGTGCTTAACGAACCTGACAGTTAGGAAGTTTTTCCTCATGTCGAACCTAAACCTCCCTTGCTGCAATTTAAGCCCATTGCTTCTTGTCCTATCCTCAGAGGTTAAGAAGAACAATTCTTCTCCCTCCTCATAACAACCTTTTATATACTTGAAAACTGTTATCCTGTCCCCTCTCAGTCTTCTCTTTTCCAGAATAAACAAACCCAATTTTTTCAGTCTTCCCTTATAGGTCATGTTTTCTAGACCTTTAATCATTTTTGTTGCTCTTCTCTGGACTTTCTCCAATTTGTCCACATCTTTCCTGAAATGTGGCATGCACAACTAGACACAATACTCCAGCTGAAGACTAATCAGCGCGGAGTAGAGTGGAAGAATTACTTCTCATACTTATACATCCCAGAATGGTGTTCATTTTTTTTGCAACAGCGTTACACTGTTGACTCATATTTAGCTTGTGGTCCACTATGAGCCCCAGATCTCTTTCCACAGTACTCCTTCCTAGGCAGTCATTTCCCCTTTTGAATGTGTGCAACTGATTGTTCCTTCCTAAATGTAGTACTTTGCATTTGTCCTTATTGAATTTCATCCTATTTACTTCAGATCATTTCTCCAGTTTGTCCAGATCATTTTGAATTTTAATCCTATCCTCCAAAGCACTTGCAGCGCCTCCCAGCTTGGTATCGTCCTCAAACTTTATAAGTGTACTGTCTATTCCATTATCTAAATCACTGATGAAGATATTGAACAGAACCTGACCCAGAACTGATCCCTGCGGGTATCCACTCATTATGCCCTTCCAGCATGACTGTGAACCATTGATAACTACTCTCTGGGAACGGTTTTCCAACCAGTTTTGCACCCACTTTATAGTAGCTCCATCTAGGTTGTATTTCTCTAGTTTGTTTATGAAATGGATGGATAACTGGAGGGACCTGCTTGTTTATCCGGATTATATGTAATTTATGGACAGCCCCAAAGCCCGTCTCATGAGATATTGTTGGAAGTAACAAAACAAACAGGCCAGGAGTGAGGGGCATTAGCATAGCAGGGAATAGGGTTGGACAAGAGTGGAATTGAAGCGTGGGGGCTGCAGGTCAGTGTAAGGGGGCATCAGCATAGCTGTGTGTGGGGAGCCAGGGCTGGAAAAGCAAGAGGCTGTGGGTCAGGTGAAGGGGCTTTGGCAGAGCTGCACGTGGAGGGAGCTCAGGGCTGGCATATCAGGAGGCTGCAGGTCAGGATTAACGGCCTCAGCAGAAGATATGAGAATGTTCCCTACCCCCATCCTCTTCGGTGAAATGTGGGTCACTCTGCCCACCAGAGAGAAACAAGTCACTCCAATGCTCTTATAGTCCTTTATTCTACTGTTAGTAAGATTAGAGAAGAAAGGGTGAGTTTGGGGTGAGGAAGAGCGTGTGTCCATTAAAGTCCCAGCAGCAGTAAGAGTCACTAGATTGAGTTGCATTGTTGGGGCTCTGGAGAAACGGGTCAGTGTTCCATGGCAGTGTCCTGGGGATGGTGCTGTGTTCATGCCACGGGGGCCAGGCCCACCTGGTTGTTGGCCCTGTCGAAGACAACATAGTACTGGCGGATGAAGACGTCTCCGAGGGTCCATTGCTGTCCATAGGAGGTGGGGATGCCTTCAAAGCCAGGAGAGCAAGAGCCTGAGCTCTGCACCGGGGGAAAATGGTATATGGGTTATTGGGCTGGAACTTTCATGTCCCCTTGAGTTACTGTCCAGAAGGGAGTGCACGTGCCTGCCCCTGCCCCATCTTGGGATGGGATCTCACCACGGCTCCCAAGCTAAGGAGCATTAGGCTGGGTCAGGCCTTGGCTTGGAGACTTTAAGGGACAGCTTGGGGATGAAAGCAGTGGGACTGGTGAGTGAGGCCTGGATGCTCACAGGTATTTAGGGGCATAACTCCCAGTGAGCTACCTTTGTGGAACTGGGCCTCAGAACAGCCCCAGTGCTTAAGCCTGAGCCTAAGGGGTGCAGCCTGTCAACTGGGAAGAGAAGCAAGGCCCTAACCACTTCTGTCCATGACACATCCCTTGGGGAGGCAAAGCGTGCTCTCTCCAGGCTCCTGGCCAGATTCCAGAGGGAGCAATTACATTCTGCCACCAGAAATCCTGCTGTGATTATAAGTGGATTTGGGCTTCCCCACTGCCTGCTACCAGCCGGTGTTGCTGTGTGCTGTTAAAGCAGCTTGCCTGTTCCTCCCCAGAGGGAAGCAAACCTTTATCATGGAGAAGGAAAACTCCTTCCTGATGCCCAGATGCCCAGGCCCTGCAGCACAAGGCAGTGATCTCTCTTGATCTAACCTCCTAGCTGCTCATTTTATTCTTTCCTAGTCCAGTAAGGCCCCTCTCCTAGTGATCTTCTACGATGGCCAGCTCTACAGCCTGTCTTGCTTCTCTTGTGGTATGTCACTTTCACTGTGGGCCTGCCTTGATCTAGACCGTTCCTTCCCCTGGATCTGTTTGTGAGAAGAGCTCTCTGCTTCCCCACTCTAATACTGGGGACAGACCCTGAGCTGCATCTCAGCGATACATCTGCAGCCGTATACCAGCTGTGCAGGGGAATGTTGCCAGCACACTCAGTGCAATGGCCTCAGGCACAAGCCCTGGCTAAGCGGCCCCGAGGCGGCTTTCTGAGCAGGACACTCACATCTATGATGTAGGCACTGGCGGGCACAGGGAACTCGATGCCGTTGATGGTGAAGACGATGTTGGGCAGGCTGCTTGTGGCACTGCAGCTGATCTGCAGGGAGGAAGGCAACAGGGAGGAAAGTTTAGGTGTGTCTTGGTCACAAGGCTCTCCATAGCAGACACCTCTAGAAGTGTCGGTCCCCGATCCCTGCCCTTACCGTGCCATTGTCGGCGCCGATGTAGGACTTGATGTTGGAGATGCCAGTAGAGGGCCCAACCAGCAGAGAAGTACCAGTGTCAATGATAGCCTGGCAGCCACCAGAGCAAGCGATGGTCTCTCCGTTCATGGTGATGCTGGAAGAGAGAGAGAGTCAGGGGGAACCTGCCTAGAAACACTCCCAATCTCATTCCCACTCAGCCCACGAGCCAGCAACGAGAGGCCTGCAGGGTGGAGCTGCCTCACCGCCCCCTTCCTACGACTGCCAAGAACTTTCTCCTGATGTTTCAACCTCAACATTCCTTAGCTGTTGCCCATCGCTCCTCTTCCTACAACCTTCTGGGACAGTGACCAATCTAGCCTGGGGGTCACAAACAGATGTCAAGGGGTTGTGACCACCAAGCCCTTTCCTTTATTGCTAAGCAGAGCTGGCCAGATGACGGTTCCTGGTGTGGACAAGGTGGAGAACCACTGATCTAAGCTCCTCGCGGGTGAGCCCCTTTCCTATAACTCCAAGGAAGGCATGAGTCTGACTCCCGTGTCTCTCATCTTGTCTAGACTCTGTAATTTGAGCTTCCCCAGGCTCCTGCATGCATCTCCTTTTGCCTGTCTCCTTAAGGTGGCCTGATGAAGGGGAAGGGCCAAGTGGTGGGTGATACCTGTCCATGGTGATTTGCCAGTAAGTCTCATTAGAGAGAGGGATCCAGTTGAGGTTCCCAGAGTAGTAAGATGAGTCAATGCCGCCGAACATCACGAAGCTCCCGCTCTGGTCATCCCTAAGAAGGGAGAGAGGAGAGTCAAGGCAGATGCATGAATGGTTGGCTGACGAGTCAATAGCAAACACTCTGTCTGAACATAAGAACAGCCAGACTGGGTCACACCAAAAGTCCATCTAGCCCAGTATCCTGTCTTCCAACAGTGGCGAATGCCAGGTGCCCCAGCGGGAATGAACAGAACTGAATCAACAAGTGATCCGTCCCTTGTCGTCCATTCCCAGCTTCTGGCAAACAGAGGCTAGCGACACCATCGCTGCCCATCAATGGCTATTAGCCATTGATGGACCTATCCTCCATGAACTTATCTAGTTCTTTTTTTAACCCTTCCCTGTTAAAGAATGGGCCACCGCTGAGCAGCGCTGGGATACAATCAGAGTTGGGCACATCAGCGTCTAGTAGCGGAGAAAGGGCAGGCCAGCTGGATGTGAGGGGCACCTCTGACCCTACTTTGATAACTATCTCTTGCCAGGTCTCAAAAGTTAAGCAAGGCTGGGCCTGCCCTAAAACTGGATGGGAGATCTCCAAGGAAAGGCCCAGATGTTTGAGTCAGTGGTGTCAGGGACTCAGTAGATGCTACTCTTCCCTCTGTGTCAGCACTGAGCATATGGTGCAGTCTGGTACTGGAAGGTGCTGAGCCAGGGAGTCATGTGGGTGATATGGGGTATTTTCTCCTCTAGGAGTCAGTCTAATACTGATGATCTGCAAAGGGTGTAGGCAGGGCCCCAATGCTTTAATATAATCATTAGAGAGACTAGTGTTCACTTCTGCTCCCAGAATGTACACCACCAGCATAGACTGGCTGCCATGTTCCACCCCAGAGATCTCTGTGTTTGGGAATTCTGATGCAAATATTGCAGGGCTCACTCCATGTGAGAGGTGCTGAATCTCACTGCAGCAGATGGGTTGTTTCCAGCCCTGACTTACGAGCTCAGGTAGACGGAGAAGAGGTCCTGGGACACCAAACCCTCATTCATCATGTTGTCAAAGACGGGTGTGGCTCCAGAGGAGGAGATGCTGGGGAAGGCCAGACCCAGGATCCCATCAAAGGGGGCGTAGTAGAAGAAGGAGCCAGGCTCGGTCTCGCTCAGGCCAAAGATCTGATGGGTGTCCACAATGCTGCTAACCTTAGAGGAGAGTTGGGGACAATGAGACACACCCTGCACCCTGGGAGAAGCTTCCAAGTCTACCAGAGGGTCTTTACAGCGTGCCAATTCTTAGAGGCTACCATGCCCTGAATTGTGCTCTCTCCCCTATATGAGAATAGTCCATGATTGGCTTCATTGTCTCTTCTCTGTCCTTTCTCTATTCCTGTCTCCCAGTTCACAGCCAATGGAGTTCCTGCTTTAGCTTTGCAGATGCATCCTGTCCTTCTAACTCCTAATAATTTCCCTTCTCTGCTCCAGGGGCTTTCATCCTTTCTTGTGATTTACCTGGACGGTGTCATAGCCCAGGATTCCGGTCATGCTGCCGGTGCCATACTGGACGGACACGTTCTCACTGGTGGCCTGGTAGGTGGAGGAGTCTGATGGGTTGAAGCGTTTGTGGTTTGCTGCAAGTACAGAAGAGTCAGATGGTCACACAATGACACTTGTAACTCACCCCATGTGTTGTATGGGAGACTGGTGAGGCTGTGAATTCTTTGGTGGGGGGAGGGTGCTTAAGAATTATGCACTGCAGTGCTCAGCATTGCAATGCCTAGGTCCCTTTGTGGATCTAGCTCCTGGGCTTCCTAGAAACCATTCCCCTCCTCTGACACTGTACAATTGGACAATCCACAGTCAATGGAAGGAAACCTATTCATCTCTGGCTTCCACGGTAGCTGGAAACTGATGCTTTTTTTTAATTAAAAAAATGTAAATATGTTTTTCTTTTTAAAAATACTCATTTAAATTAAAGTTTAAATTATCACAACATATGTGCAAGTCTAAATTTACTAAAATCTATTAAAATCAGTTAAATTAAATAAACAATGACTATTAAGTAATGCATATTTGTTGCTGAAGTTTTAAAGATAGACCACTGAATTGATGGATTTCACTGGCTCAGCAGCTGGAACTAGACTTCGTTGAAGTGCCAAACCAGCTTTTCACAGCAGTAGCCTCTGCAGGTGTACAGAGAATATTTTCTTCCTGTCAGTTCATTCAGCTAGTCAGTTCACTGACTAGTTCATTCTAACTTAAGAAATGGATTGGGGGTTATAAAAGCAAGACAGCTTGTTTTCCTTTTCCAATCTCCGAATAAAAAGTAAGTGTGAGAGGATGAAATCTAGTAGTTCTAAAATTTTGGAAGGACACGGTGACCAGAAACAATCAGTTCAATTCACTGACTACAGATAAGAACACAAGAACATAAAAATGGCCCTACTGGGTCAGACCAAGAGTCCATCTAGCCCAGTATCCTGTCTTCTGACAGTGGCCAGTGCCAGGTGCCCCAGAGGGAATGAACAGAATAGGTAATCATCAAGTGATCTATCCCCTGTTGCTCATTCCCAGCTTCTGGCAAACAGAGCCTAGGGACACCATTCCTACCCATCCTGACTAATAACCATTGATGGACTTATCCTCCATGAATTTATCTAGTTCTTTTCTGAACCCTGTTATGGTCTTAGCCTTCATAACATCCTCTGGCAAGGAGTTCCACGGGTTGACTGTGCGTTGTGTGAAGAAATACTTCCTTTTATTTGTTTTAAACCTGCTGCCTATTAAATTCATTTGGCGACCTCTAGTTTTTGTGTTGTGAGAAGTAGTAAACAACACTTTCTTATCTACTTTCTCTACATCAGTCACGATTTTATAGACCTCAATAATATCTCCCCTTAGCTGTCTCTTTTTCAAGCTGAAAAGTCACAGTCTTATTAATCTCTCCTCATATGGAAGCCATTGCATACCCCTAATAATTTTTGTTGCCCTTTTCTGAACCTTTTCCAATTCCAATATATCTTTTTTGAGATGGGGCGACCACATCTGCACATAATATTCAAGATGTGGGTGTACCATGGATTTATATAGCGGCAACATGATATTTTCCTGTTCTATCATCTATCCTTTTCTTAATTGTTCCCAGCATTCTGTTCGCTTTTTGGAGTGCTGCTGCACATTGAGTGGATGTTCTCAGAGAACTATCCACAGTGACTCCAAGATCTCTTTCTTGAGTGGTAACAGCTAATTTATACCCCATCATTTTATATGTATAGTTGGGATTATGATTTCCAATGTGCATTACTTTGCATTTATCAACATTAAATTTCATCTGCCATTTTGTTGCCCAGTCACCCAGTTTTAAGAGATCCTTTTGTAGCTCTTCGTAGTCTGCCTGGGTCTTAACTATCTCTACTCATTTTGTACCATCTGCAAATTTTGCCACCTTACTGTTTACCCCTTTTTCCAGATCATTTATGAATACATTGAATAGGATGGCTCCCCAGAACAGACCCCTGAGGGACACCACTTTTTACATCTCTCCATTCTGAAAACTGGCCATTTATTCCTACCCGTCATTTCCTATCTTTTAACCAGTTACCAATCCATGAGAGCACCTTCCCTCTTATCCCATGGCAGCTTACTTTGTGTAAGAGCCTTTGGTAAGGGACATTATCAAAGGCTTTCTGAAAATCTAAGTACACTATATCCACTGGATCCCCTTGGTCCACATGCTTGTTGACCCCCTCAAAGAATTCTAGTAGATTGGTGAGGCATGATTTCCCTTTACTAAAACCACGTTGATTCTTCCTCAAGAAATTATGTTCATCTATATGTCTGACAATATTGTTCTTTAATATAGTTCAAACAGTTTGCCTGGTACTGAAGTCAGGTTTACAGGCCTGTAATTGCAGGGATTACCTCTGGAGCCCTTTTTAAAAATTGGCATCACATTAGCTATTCTCCAGTCATCTGGTACAGAAACTGATTTAAATGATAGGTGACAGACTACTGTTAGTAGTTCTGCAATTTCACATTTAAGGTCCTTCAGAACTTTTGGGTGAATACCATCTAGTCCTGGTGACTTACTGCTGTTTAATTTATCAATTTGTTCCAAAACCTCCTCTAATGACACCTCAATCTGGGACAGTTCCTCAGATCTGTCACCTAAAAAGAGTGGCTCAGGTTTGGGAATCTCCTTCACATCCTCAGCCACAAAGACCGATGCAAAGAATTCATTTTGTTTCTCCACAATGGCCTTATCGATAACACGTCCTTTTTAAAATACATTGTTAGTTTTAAATGCAAATTGTTTTAATAAACTTTTTTTCTTAGCTATCCAGGACATTTAAGGTAGTTTTATTTTACTAATAATTTTTAAAAGCTTTTTTTTTCTTTTCCATTTTTAATCAAATTCCAATTACCATGTAAAGGTGAACACATACATCAAGTAACAATATTAGGTAGCTAGCAAAATGAAAAATGCATCCTTCACTATTTTCTCATAATTAAAAAATATACAAATTAAAAATCTGAATAAATGTATGTTAAGTAGCAAATTTAGTGTAAAAGCTATAATTAGTTACAAATCAATGTTTTAATGGCTACCAATAAAAACCAACATCCTTCAGGAAAATAACTAAAAAGTACAAATGCAAAGTAAGATTGAAATCAGTGATTTGAATCAAAGTTTCCTCATGGTTGATTTAAATCTCCCTGATTTCACTCAAACCACCCAGATAGCATGTCAAGGCAAGAGGCATTGCAGGTGACTTACTGCAGGCTGGGCTGGAGCAGTACACGGAGGGCACCCAGAGATTGGAGGAGCCGGTGTCGAAGATGACAGAAAAATCCTGGGCTGGGGTGCCGATGGAGATGGTTCCATAATACTCGGCCTGCCAAAGCACAAAGAACGATGTAAAGAGAGGGAACCATTGCCATCCAAGGGCTAGCTCCTCAGCTCGTGTAAACTGGCATAGTTCCACCAAATGATTTACACCAGCTGAGGGTCTGGGTTACGGTGTCCTTGCTAAAGGTTCAGCCTGAGCTGCTGTTTCTCTGCCATCACTTTGCCAAGCATGGCTCCTAGGACTTGCTGGCATCTGATGCACAGAGTTATTTATCCCCAGTTCCCATCAATCTCAACGTGTTGGGAAACGGGGAGCCAGCAGACCAGGGAGTTCTATTCCCAGTGCTCTTCTTAATCCCATCCAATCACAGCTGGGGGCTGGATGGCCCAGCATGGGGGCTGGGGAGGGTTCTTGGCAGCAGCAAGGTATGTGCTTGGTTGGAAGCACATGGCTGGGGGAATGGGGTTGAGGCCCTTTTGGGAGGAGGAGAGATCAGCTGTTGGCAGAGGAGTGGGAAACTTTGATGAAGAGAGGAAGGCTACAAGACCTGCTTTCCTGCCATACTCACGTCCATGTAGTTTGTTAGGGGCTCGCTGGCAGCCTTGTTGGCCAGGTTGGGGAAATACTTGGAGGCCAGGTTGCGAGGGTGTTTCTTCAGGAAATCCTCCAGCAAGCCATGGTCCTTAAGGTTCTGCCTCAAGGATTTCCCCTTCTTCAGGGAGACCCTAATCAACAAGGGTGGGGAGAGAGGCCGATCAATAACAAATAAACAGTAGACAAGCCTTGTGTTCAGGGAATATTGTGCAATCCAGCTTTTACATTGCACAGAGACCCCTTTTTATAGCTGGGATTAGCACGGGGTATAGGTGAGTTGGGTGACCAGTGCACAAAAGGTCAGTATGAGTTGGGCATATAATTCCCATAGGACACTTTGAAACTCCTGGCCTATGTGTAACTAGCAGTGAGAGGGCCTAGTATGATGGGAGCTGTACTAATACATTGTATAAGACAGTCCCCCTGTCCTATAGAGCTTACTGATGAAATAGACAAGATGGACAAAGGACATATGTTCATTTTTATCCAGAGAACTGAGGCACAAAGAGACTCAGTCACTAGGTCACACAGACAGTCTGTGGTAGAGCCGGGAATGAACCTAGATTTTCCAAGTTCTGTTCCAGTGTTGTAACCACAAGTCCATACTTCCTCATACCTCTACTGTGCCTTACAGCCAAGGAGTAGTTCCCACGAGCTGCCTATTAAAGAATGAAGTATTGAGGAGAGAGATGTAGGAGCTGCTGCTGCTGCTAAGGGAACATTGCTCTGTAGAAAGCCAAGCTCAGGATTCCAATATTTCTTTTTCTCCCCGGTACTCACTTTGTCACCCGGCACTGAGAAAGCGCCACCAGACTCAGGAGCAGAAGCCACTTCATGATGTCTCTGTACATCCAAACTGGTGGGGAAAGGACAGTGTGGCTGCTAAATGCAGCACAACGCTGGGATGCTGCTCCTTATATGCACATAGTGCAGAGCCTTTCCTATCCCATTAGTAACCCTGATAAGAAATGCAAACCTTCCGGATAAGATTGTCCAAGATGTCCTTGAAAGAAAGGTTTGGAGAACACTCCAAGTTCACAGATTTCCACCTTCACTTGTCTGTGACCTGAAAATGGGGGCATCCTCTAGAGGGAAGGGGTGAGAGTTAGGGGAGATTTCCTGGCTAAGGTTTGAAAAGAGATGATGCTGGGTTGTTTTAAAGAGCAAACAGGAGGCACAGAGGAATTGGAATGGAATATGGAGATATTCACCTCTAGGTCACTGGTTCCAGTTTGGGCCCAGTTGCAATACAGCCATATAGTGGGAACTGGTGTCTCTATGGGAACTGGAATATGAAGCTTTACACCTCTAGCTCATTGGTATGAATCTGAGCCCAGGTCAGCGCAAGGAGCAGAAGTTAGTAGACAGGGAAATAGGATGCATGGCACGCGACGGTCTGAGTAACTGGTTGACTCAGAGGATATGGAGCCATTCACCTCTATGGCACTGGTCCGGCTCACCCAGTTCAGTAGAAAAAATCTTTGTCACCTGAAAGTTTGTGGATGAAATATGCTGATGGTCTTCATGCATTTCCTAGTGGGACATGTCAGGGAAGGGAAGGATTGGGTGTGAGGACTTGGTTTGGGTGTGGGTAGAGGAATGGCTCGATGTCTAGTTGGCAGCCGATATCAAAATGAGTGCCCCAGGGGTCGGTCCCGGGGCCGGTTTTGTTCAACATCTTCATAATTATTTGGATGATGGGATGGATTGAACCCTCAGCAAGTTCGCAGATTACACTAAACTTGGGGGACAGGTAGATACACTGGAGGGTAAGGATAGGGTCCAGAGTGACCTAGACAAATTGGAGGATTGGGCCAAAAGAAATCTGATGAGATTCAACAAGGACAAGTGCAGAGTCCTGCACTTAGGACGGAAGAATCCCATGCACCGCTACAGGCTGGGACCGAATGGCTAAGCGGCAGTTCTGCAGAAAAGGACCTGGGGATTACAGTGGATGAGAAGCTGGATATGAGTCAGCAGTGTGCCCTCATTGCCAAGAAAGCTAATTGCATATTGGGCTGCATTAGTAGGAGCATTGACAGTAGATCGAGGGAAGTGATTATTCCCCTCTATTCGGCACTGGTGAGGTCACATCTGGGGTATTACGTCCAGTTTTGGGCCCCCCACTACAGAAGGGATGTGGACAAATTGGAGAGAGTCCAGCGGAGGGCAACGAAAGTGATAAGGGGGCTGGGTCACATGACTTATGAGGAGCGACTGAGGGAGCTGGGTTTATATAGTCTGCAGAAGAGAAGAGCTAGGGGGGATTTGATAGCAGCCTTCAATTACCGGAAGAGGTGTTCTAAAGAGAATGGAGGTAGGTTGTTTTCAGTGATGGCAGATGACAGAACAAGGAGCAATGGTCTCAAGTTGCAGTGGGGGAAGTCTAGGTTGGATATTAGGAAACACTATTTCACTAGGAGGGTGGTGAAGCACTAGAATGGGTTACCCTGGGATGATTTAGTTGGGGTTGGTCCTGCTTTGAGCAGGAGGTTGGACTAAATGACCTCCTGAGGTCAGATGGACAAGATGACCTCTTCCAACCCTAATCTTCTATGATTCTATGAATGTGACGTGACTGCCCAGAACAAGTCTGAGGGCAAATGGTAAGTCGTGGTTGGAAATGACAGGACTAAGGCATTTGTGGGCTATGGAGGCCACCAGTGGAGGAGAAGAGGGAAGAGATATCCAGCCCTCCTTGGGTAGAGGGTAAGTTCACCATGACATAGGGTTTAGGGGGAGAGAAAAGGAGATCCTGGATGGCCCCCAAACTGGCGAGTGATTACTTGCACCGGGAGCAGATGATGGGTTCAAGTCTCCATGGCTGGGATGTGTGGGGAGGCCTCGCTGCTTAGCCCTGACACTGCAGCCTTCCTATTCCTGGCAGGAGGCCATCCATGGACTTAGGCACCAGGCCATATGGCCACATGCCAGGAGCAGCCGCTCTGCCAGAAAGCACAATGAGAATCTCATGAGATTAAAAAATAGCTTTTAACTTTCCATTTAGCACTATCCGCTCCTAACCCTGTGGGGACAAGCAAACACCAGGGGAAGGATGAGGTTTCCACATGACTGGCAGTTAGGTCACCTTAGGCCAGTGACAACCCTAAGAAAGGGGCCTGGAAGTGTGCAGGCCTAACTTTGCCAAATTGTGTATGAAAACTTATCAGTTTGAACAAGTTTATCTGAGCGGAACTGGTCCTGAAAATCAGCTTATCCGGTGTCCCCTGTTGCCCCACAGTGAGGTCCTGGCATCTGGTGTTAGTCTCGCAAATGTCAGTCTCGCAAATTTTCCATTCCCTGCTCCAGGTTTTTCAACACAGAAATGAACTAGATCTCAGATTTAGAGAAGGGAGGTTTGCTCTGAGACATCTGACACCAGAGAGACAATACAGGCACTTTGTAGCATCCTGAAGCAGTAGGGATAAATCCTGTCGTATAGCACCCCCTGCTTTTCCAGTCTTGGGTCTCCATCCAGTTCTGCCAGGGCGTCTCAGTCTTGACCTCATTATTATAGCCCTGGGATATTGTAGGGATATTAAAGAAGGTTTACATTATATGAGAAATGATTTATTGATTTATGGTTTTATTATTAACTAGTACTTTATAACTTAAGGTTTATGTTAGAAGTAAGTTTGTAAGGATTTAGTGTCAGAAATATCTATGTAAGGTTTATGTTAAAAGTAGATTTGTAAGGATTCATTGTTGTAAGGATTTATTGTTAGAAATATCTATGTCTGTACAAGCCTGCTCAAGGAGATACTTTGTAAACGTCTATTAACTCCAAGCGCCTGTGTTCTAAAATGAAACTTTGAAGTCGCTACTTTGCTTTGTAACTAGTTAATTGACGTCAATTGACTCTAAGTGCCTGTTTTCTAAGTGAAAGTTTGTAACTGCTACTTTGTTTTGAAAATGGCCGCTGTAAGCTGCTGATTGGGTAATTGACTCAGCACCTTGTTAACTCAATTGACTCTAAGTGCCGGTTTTCTAAGTGTTTGTTTTAAAAATGGCCGCTGTGAGCTGCTGATTGGGTAATTGACTCAGCACCTTGTTAACTCACCGCGCGAGCTGTCAATTGCTTCTGTAAGTGCTAATTGGCCAATTGACTTTGTTAACTCAGCGCGCAAGCCGTCAATTACCCCTATGCCTTAGGCAAAACTATGTAACATACAAATAGAGACCCCCACCTCTGTTAAAGTCATTTTTACCTCACTTTATGTTTTTAATTGTTAAAAGACAAGGAGTCTCACACCCCAAAAGGATAAAGAAACTGTAAAATAAATGTAGTTAAGATAAAAAGTATATGTGAATGAGTGTCTAGTTTAAATGTTGAATGAGTGTCTAGGGAGTTACCAAGCCCGAAAGAGTCAGTGTCGGCCGAAGAAGGTGTCAAGTGGAATCAACCAGATGACCCCCAGAGGGCGAACTGGAATCCACCCCGGCACCTCAAAGGAAACAAAGGACAGAATGGAACCAGCTATCTGCTGATTGATCTGGCAACAGCAGAATAAAGACCTAACATAGGGAAAAATCCCTATAAAACTGAACCCTGGAGAATAAGGACTTTGAGTCAACGGTTCTGCTGCCAGCTTCTAGGAACATCAGGTGCACCTGACACGGACTCGGCTCCACTCTTGTGTACAGGATACCTGGCCAGTATTCTGTCACAAGCAACTTTAGGCTGGTAACTATAATATCTACGCAGAACTTGTATGAATGATTGTGTGAATGGATATACATATATACATATATATAAGTAATCATAGGAATAAGTAGTCAAACAACGTTGTTTGCTGTTATCTTCTATTTTATTATAATATTTACAATAAATGTGACAAATGTCTTTTCCCCTTTAATAAGATCCTGCTGGTTTTTATTATATTGGTACAACAATATGAAATACACACCCACTGCTGCTAAAGCGCCTCAGCCCTGAGTCATAGGCCACCTTGCGGTTCCAACCCTCAGGCCTGACACATCCACAGCTCTTCTCATGCCCCTCAGTCCTCACCTGCAGCTCCCCCTTCTAGTCTATAATATAGTCTCTTCTACAGAAAGTTGGCTGATCATAACCAATTGTGCTATTCCCATTGCAGAATTCCTTGCAGCCTGCAAGAATTTGTGACTGATTTGAGGATGAAGAGCTGAACTTTTAAGTTTGGGGAGGCTAAAACTGAGTCCCTGATAAGAGTCCAGATTGTGACTGGGATCCGGAACAAAAATCTCAGAGGCTACTGGAAGAGCCATAATTAACCATTGACAAATCTGTTAGAACTCGTCAAGCAATGGAAGTCACCCAGTCCAGAGGGAAGTTTGTGGAGGGTGGGCAGTACTCTGAGACTGTGGACATGGTAGAAAATCCAAAATACTGCAAGAAAAGAGACCTGAGGCAGAAAGGCATGGAGACTTTCAAGTCAGAGTTCTGCAAAAAGAGCACGTGGCTTGTGTTGGTTGCCACAGTGTGTACAGCTCCAAGATAATGCCTAGCATGTGGGAAAAAGATGCAAGAAATGCAATGGATTCCAACACTTTGCAAGAGCTTTCAAGGACCATTAAAAAAAAAACTCAACAGCTTTCCAGTCTAAGACAAAATGTTGACAGTGATTGTGAGACCTACTCCTCAGGGTGAGACCCTGTAGCAAGTAACGCACAGAGTGGCCTGGACAGCATATTCCCAGACCCTACTATCAAGTTCAGCAGGAGCTGTCCGTACCAGATGGGACTATGTTTAAAGGAATCAGATGGGGCTTCATAAGATGCTACAGTAAAATGTGTTATGAAGGAGAAATGAAGGAGATTTAGGAATTGAGAAATCTAAGGCCTGGTCTACACTACGGTGGGGGGGTCGAACTAAGGTACGCGACGTCAGCTATGCGAATAGCGTAGCTGAAGTCGAATTACCTTAGTTCGACTGACTTACCCGTCCTGACGCCGCCGGATTGAAGTCTGCGGTTCCAAGGTCGACTCCGCCACCGCCGTTTGCGGTGGTGGAGTTCCGGAGTCGACCGGAGCGTGTAGGGAGTTCGAGCTGTCGTGTCTTGATTAGACGCGATAGTTCGAACTCCGAGAAGTCGAACTCTCCGCGTCGACCTGCGCAGTAAGTATAGACCTACCCTAAGAGAAGTGCTGGAAATGTTTTACACTGGCCTCAAATGAACAGCAACATTGAGGAAGCCATCAAGGCTTGTCGTATATGCCAAAAGTACAGGCCAAGTCTAGCAAAAGGGCCAATGTCGGTGGCACAGGAATAATTGGCCCACTCGAGCAAACTAGGCAGAGATTTGTTTACATTGGCTGGAAAAAAACGATATCTTCGTTCTAGACTATATAACCGTTTGTTTGTTAAGTGGTGTTGTTATTACGTTGTGGCTGGACATTGGGAATTGTACCTTTCCGAGCATTCAGCTTCCCAGACACAGGAAGTCTGGGGGAGGGGTGCTGCAGAAGCCCAGGCCCTGTGAAGCAGAGGCAGGTGGAACTCAGTGACTGAGTGAAGAGGGGCTCTTTCAAGCCCCTTGGGCCAGAGTGTTTCCTGAAGATCACACAGGCCTCCACCCAGACCAAGAGAAGGAACAAACAGAGGCAGAGGCTCTAGAAGCTCTCAGACCTACCTGGGCACCAAACCAGAGCCAGCCAGGAGCATGGCAATTCTTGTGTTCCTAAAACTTGTTCCACACTGGAGCTTTGTCAGGTTTAAATTCTTGTAATCGAGACGTTTTCTGCTGTTTCTGTCGGTGAGCTCATGCATATTCATCAAATATTTAGATCAGGGCATTGAGTCAATGGAATGGAATCTCCATAATTTCTAGACCTTTGGCCTGTTATATCCTTGGGGCAGCCGGTGTAGGAAGCAATCACTTGAGGCCAGAGAGCAGACAGCTAACCAAAACCTCCATTTTATTTACAGACACAGAGAGCTCACTCAGCCGGTTGAAACCGGCTGAGCTATCCCTTAATAGTCTAACTCAGTTGCCGTAGTAACAAAACCCATGACAACCAAATACACAACATATTCCTCCCCCCCAATAAGAACATCCCCAAAATAAAACACACACTAAACTAGAGAAGGAGGGTAGACTGCCTCCATTCCCGGCTAAACCCTGGGGATTATTTTGCCCCATAACCGTGGGTTCGCCCTAACTAAAGATCCAGCCGATGAGGAGGCCTTCTGTCTCTAGGTGGATTACGGCGAACTTCTGGTGTTGTTGCACCCGAAAGTACTAGGGGCTCAGGGTCCGCAGCACGAATAGGTGAGGAGGTGGTATCAGCTCGTGCTGGGCAAAGGGGTATCTCAGCTGCCGGCGGTAATGGAGGAGAACAGTCAGGAACAGGTGACTCATGATTCGGTGTCTCACCAGGAGGGGTGAAGTCAGACCCCTCAACTGCAGATGCGTCCTGAAGACTGGCATGACCTGGCAACAGCTGATCTACATGTCGCCGCCAGGTAAGATTCTCTGCAGTCCGGACTGTATAGGAAACAGGTCCTGTTTGAGTGATGACTGTGGCCGGGACCCATTTAGCTCTGGAAGTATAATTCCGAGCCAAAACTGGCTGTCCTGGGCTAAAGGTTCGGTCTTTTGCTCTGGGTGCCCGTCTGATGACTTGATATTGCTGCTGATGTTGCACAGTTTGTCTGGGTTCAGAAGGTTTCAGCAGATCAAAGCAAGTGCGCAGCTGTCGTCCCATCATTAGAAAGGCTGGGGAAGCCTGGGTCGTAGCATGAGGTGTGTTTCTATAGGAAAGTAAGAAGGTATCCAGACGCTTTTGAATGGAGTGTTGTCCCTTTGCTGATTTCAAAGCGTTTTTCATTGTCTGCACAAATCTTTCAGCTAATCCGTTGGTGGACGGATGATATGGTGCTGACGTGATGTGGTGTATCCCATTTGCCTTCATAAAATTTTGAAACTCCTGAGAGACGAACTGCAGTCTGTTGTCGCTCACAAGTTGTTCTGGCAGACCAAAACGACTAAAGAGTCCTCGTAGTTTTTGAATAGTACTCTCTGCAGTAGTGGACTGCATTATAGAGACTTCTGGCCATTTAGAATGGGCATCTACTGCCACCAAGAACATGCTTCCTTCAAGGGGGCCAGCAAAGTCAACGTGAATACGTTGCCACGGGTTTTCAGGCCAGTCCCATGGGTGTAGGGGTGCCAACTGGGGTGCATTTCTTACACCCTGACATGACATACAAGCTTTTGCCTTCTCTTCAATAGCACTGTCCAATCTAGGCCACCAAAAATATCTTTGTGCAATTTCCTTCATGCGCACTATTCCACAGTGACCGGAATGTAGCTGTTCTAACATCTGTGATCTCAGGGGTGGTGGAATAATGACACGCCTCCCCCACAACAAACAACCAGATTGGACCGATAACTCCGTCCGCCTGGACATGTAGGGAACAAGGTCGGGTGAGACCGGAGAGGTTTGTCGAGATTTTCCATGCATCACCAGGTCCATAACTTGGGATAATACTGGGTCAACGCGGGTTGCCTTCTTTATCTGAGTAGCAGTGATGGGTGTATTCTCTACCTGTTCAAAGTAGAAGATTTCCTTTTGGGCACTATCTTGATGTTTGACCGGTAAAGGCAACCTTGAGAGGCCATCTGCATTGCCGTGCAGAGTGGATTTCCGATATTTGATTTCATATGTGTGTGCAGAAAGTATCAATGCCCAACGTTGCATATGACTAGCAGCTAATGGGGGAATGCATGTGTAGGGTCCAAAAATTGATGTCAGAGGTCGATGGTCTGTAAGAAGAGTAAACTTTCGCCCAAACAGGTACTGATGAAACTTCCGAATTCCAAAAACAATTCCTAATGCCTCACGTTCGATTTGGGCGTAGTTAGTTTCTGCTTTGCTTAGAGTGCGTGAAGCAAAAGCAATAGGTCTTTCTTCTCCCGAAGGCATAATGTGTGACACGACCGCTCCCACTCCATAAGGGGAAGCATCGCAGGCCAATTGCAGGGGTAAGGATGGATCAAAGTGCGTTAGAACTTCAAAATTTAACAATGCATCCTTAGCTTTGTTAAATGCAACATCACAGGCTTCAGTCCACTTCCAGGCCTTGTTCTGCCCAAGGAGCTCATGAAGTGGTTTTAGCAGTGTGGCTAACTGTGAGATGAACTTTCCATAATAGTTCAGTAGTCCTAGAAATGAGCGCAGCTGGCTTACATTTCGAGGTGGGGGAGCCTCCACAATAGCTTTAACTTTTGCAGGGGCCTTATGAAGACCTGCAGAATCGATGATGTGTCCCAAATATTCAACAGAGGGCTTGACGAATTCACACTTGTCTTTGCGAACTCGTAGGCCATACTCTTCCAGTCTTTGTAGGGTAGCCTCTAAATTCTTTAAGTGATCCTCTTCATTTCTTCCAGTGACCAGGATATCATCCAGATAGCACTGAACTCCTGACAAGCCACACAAGATCTGGTCCATAGCCCTCTGGAACAGGGCGGGAGCCAATGTGATTCCGAAGGGTAGGCGACAGTATTGATAAAGCCCCTTATGAGTCACAATAGTCAACAACTCTTGGGACTTTTCATCGACGTGCATCTGCTTGACTCAGATCAATATGCTTGACTCAGATCAATCTTACTGAACTTTTGTCCCCCAGCCAGGCCTGCGAAGAGGTCATCGATGCGGGGAAGTGGGTATTACTCTGCACACAACACTGGGTTGACAGTGACTTTAAAATCACCGCAAATCCGGAGAGAGCCATCTTTCTTCACTATTGGAACGATAGGAGTGGCCCATGAGCTATGGGTAACTGGTATTAGGACTCCATTGGTGACCAGGCGCTCCAGGTCTGCTTCAACTTTTGGCCTGATGGCATATGGCACAGTTCGGGCTTTCAGATATTTTGGTGGACTGCCAGGTTTAATGTTCAATGTCACAGTGATTCCCTTCATACTTCCCAAATCATCTCCAAAAACAGCAGCATGTTTCCTTAGTATAGGGGTTAGACTGGTTTCTTTAGTCATCCGGTGCACTTCTGCCCAGTTCAGCTGAATCTTCCCAAGCCAAGACCTACCCATTAAGGCTGGGTAGTTACCTCTCACCACAAACAGTGGCAATTTAGCCGCCCGTCCATTGAGCTCCACCTTAACATCAATAGTGCCCAACATGGGCACAGCTTCACCTGTATACGTCTTCAGAACAGTTTTTGTTGCCTTAAGCGGAAGATGCTGTAGCTTTTCCTTATACACAGTCTCAGGAACCAGCGAGACAGCTGCACCGGTGTCTAGTTCCATGCGTATAGGTTTGCCCTCCAATAAGGGGGTTACCCAGTATTCATGTGAGCCCGCTGCCAAAGACAAAACATGCAGTGGCACTTCCTCTTGTGAGGAGGTGTCACCTTGATCATCCTGGGTCTGCTCTAGGGTATGCAAGGTTCCTCTTTTTGTCGGCCAGACCACAGGCCTCTTTTTCTTTTGTTTACAGGCACACTCAATGTGTCCCTTTTTGCCACAGTGTCAACACACCAGGTCCTTACACCAGCATTCTGATGCCTGGTGTCCTGGCTTACCACAGCGGTAACATTCTTGACTCTGCACAGTTTTGTGGGTCGGTTCTTGTGACACTTTTTGCACCCTAGGGGGTGCACTGATGTATTGTGCCTCCCTTGTAGCCAGTTCCATGGAGACAGCAATATCAACAGCCTTCTGTAATGTAAGCTGAGCCTCTGTCAGTAGGCGCTTCCGTATAGCTTCACTGCAGAGGCCACACACTAACCTGTCACGCAGGGCATCATTTAACATCTCTTTAAATTCACAGTGTTCTGCTAGCTTTTTTAAAATGGCTACAAATTGTACAACTGTTTCATCTTCCTTTTGGTCTCTTTTGTGGAACCTATATCTTTCAGCAATTACCAGTGGTTTTGGGGAGAAATGAGACCCCAGGATTTCCACAATGTCACTGTAAGATTTAGTCTCAGGCTTAACAGGGTGTAGTAAGCTGCGTAGCAGAGAGTAGGTTTTAGCCCCTACAACAGTTAAGAATATTGGCACATTCTTCGCTTCTGTAATGTCATTTGCAATACCAAAAAGCTCAAAACGCTCAGTATACACATGCCACTGCTCTGTATTCTCATCAAAAGGCTCCAGCGGCCTGATCAGAGTAGCCATGATTTTTAGTTTCACTTTCACAGTCAGTGCAAACAAGCAGCTTTTTTTCTTTGTTTGGTCTTTACCTTGACTTCTACTTCCTGGAGCACCACCAGAATCCCATCCTCGTCGCCAGTGTTATATCCTTGGGGCAGCCGGTGTAGGAAGCAATCACTTGAGGCCAGAGAGCAGACAGCTAACCAAAACCTCCATTTTATTTACAGACACAGAGAGCTCACTCAGCCGGTTGAAACCGGCTGAGCTATCCCTTAATAGTCTAACTCAGTTGCCGTAGTAACAAAACCCATGATAACCAAATACACAACATGGCCTTAATAGGGCCACCAGTGGGAGGCAATATGGTACGCACAGCTTCAGCCAGACAGGGAGCTGAAGGAAGGGGCATCAGGGATAGATCTCTTATTGTGAATTGAAGGTCCCAGGACAGCAAAGACCTCTGTCCCCAAGTCCAATAACTGTTCCAGCCCTGACCTGGAAGGGTTACCTCTAAAGGTGGAAGAAAAGAGAGGATTGGTTTCTATGACCCATTTGATCTCTGACTTGTATACTGAGATAAAGGGGCCCAATTAGTGCCCCTTATGATTAATTTGTCTGGCAATGTGGGCACCTGTCCCACCAGGGTCTGGGACTGAGACCCACCCCCTTCCCATCATCTGACATGGGGCCACCAAACATCCATTCCTTGACTTGGGCTCAGACTGTCCATAGGGGCCTAGAAGTGGAAGGCTCTGTATGCTAATCCTAATGCTTCTGAGCCAGTCATTCCCCAACTTGTGGCCAGATTGGGCTGAGGCACAATGAGAAGCAAATGGCTCCATCTTCCATTCTTGAACTTGCCAGATGACCAGTCCCCTTGGTTGTGATGCTTCTTAAAAGGCTCTTTATTTCAAGCCAGGAACTCCCCATACATGTTTATAATTATTAAGCCATAGTTAGTGGGTGGGGGAATGTGACTCGTGATGTGTTTGCTTGTCAGAAATCTGGTAGTGCTAAATGGAAAGTAAACTTTGTGAAATCTGATGGGATTTTTATTCTTTTTCAGGCAGTATGGATGCTCCTGGTGCATGTCCTGGTACCCAAGTCCCGTGGATAGTCTCCTGAGAGGAACAGGATGGCTGAAGTACCAGGGCTAAGAAGTGAGACCTCTCCCACATCCAAACCATTAGAACTTGAATCCATAATTTGCTCCTGGGCCAGGAAATCAGTCTCCAGGTTTGGGGCCATCCAGGATTTTCTCCTTTTCTCTCCCCCTAAGGTCTAAGTCATGGTGACCTACCCTGTTCCCAAGGAGGGCTGGACATCTGCTTTCTTGCCCTTCAACAGGGACCTCCATGGGCAATAAACAAAAATTCACAGAAGCCCACAACCTGTTCCTGACTTTTACTAAAAATGCCCGTGAGAGACTCTTAATCTTAGGCTACGTCTACACTGCGCAGCTTTTAGAGACGTGCTGCTCCAGCCGCGCTACTAAAAGGTGCATAGTGTAGCCGTTGTTTGTCAGCAGGAGAGAGGTCTTCTGCCAACAGAAAACTTCAACTGCAACAAGTGGCGGTAGTGTTGTTGGCAGGACAGCGCTGCTGCATACAAAGCACTGTTCACACCGGCATTTGTCATCGGCAAAACTTTTGTCTTTCAGAGTGTGTGTGTGTTTTTAACACCTCTGAATGTTGTTAGCTTATAAGCTTGTTTGTTAGCCCGAGACAGAATTTTGGATTTGACGTTTAATACTCACATCCTTACTAATATGTGTGAAGAACAAAGGACAAAGATGCTGTGTGTTGCATTTCCCACAACCAGTTGGGGCTTTTAATACAATGAGACAGATAAGGGATAGAGCTAAAAGTGTTATAGGGCATGGTGGGAGTACAATATATGAGTGCACATTTGACAACTGTCTCAACTCCTTATCTTAAAGCAAGGTCAGGCAACCAGTTGGGAGGGGCAAGGGAGGATTGCGGGGGGAGGTAAAACACTAAAAGACCAGAGAAATGCCTGCCCCTGACCGGAGCACAACCTCACTCCTTACCCCTCCCATGGGGTACAAAAAGGGTGGGGTGAAGACCCCAACTCACAACTCTCCAGAATGGAACACGACCATAAGTTATAAGGGGTGTGACTAGGGGCGTGCAGTGCAGGTATATTTGGGCCTGCTAAGAAGAAGGAGGGGGAGTGGGAAGGGGAACGATAATGGTAATAGGGGAATGGGAAACTGGGGGAGAGGGAATAGGGGATGAGGAACAGGGACACGGGCAAGGCTTTGCAGGGGTTCCATTGGCGTATAGAACTGTAGTTGGGGGAGGGGAAGGGGAAAACTCCATCGGCATATAGAGATAAGCCATTCTGTCCCTTGGCTTACCATGCACTTACTTGTCCTGGTTAGCACAGACATTCTGTGTTCAGCCTGCTGATCTATTCACAGTATCTTACTAATCCTGCCTCCTAAAAAGAGGCCTCCCCATGTTCAATTACTCCCATCAAGCCAGGCCTTGAAGGTCAAGATTTCACTTTGGACAGAAGGAGACAGGTCTGGAGGAGGGAGGCAGATCTGTGAGTCATCAGTATAGAGGTTGTAGTGGAATTTGTGTTTGCGGATGAGATTACACAGAGATAAGGGGTAGAAGGAGAATAGAAGGGGCCCAAGGACAGAGTCCTGTGGGACTCCCACAGAATGTTGGAGGGCCGATCCTCTGAAGGCATGAAAGGAGTGATTACAGATGTACGAGGAGAACCATGAAAGGAGAGACATGGAAGCCAAGGGAGAACGGGATTTCAAGCAGAATGAGTCAAGGTGGCGGCTAATACTTCCTTTGTCCATCTTGTCTATTTCAACAGTAACCTCTACAGGGCAGGGACCATCTCTTTCTATGTATTAGTACATGTATTAGCACCCAGAACGTTGAGCTGTCTCTCTTCTAGTACATATAGGCTGGGATTTTCCAAGAGTTCTACGGGAATTATGTGCCCAACTCTCATTGACTTGCAGTGCACTGGGCACCCAACTCCTTTACACTCCTCTGATAATCCCAGGTGTACTAAGGGGTCTCAGTGCAATGTAAAAGCTGGATTGCACTGTAGGCTCTGAACAAAAGGCTTGTCTATTGTTTATTTGTAATTGAGCGGTCTCTCTCCCTACCCTTGTTGGTTAGGGTCTCCCTGAAGAAGGGGAAATCCCTGAGGCAGAACCTTAAGGAACATGGCTTGCTGGAGGATTTCCTGAAGAAACACCCTTACAACCCGGCCTCCAAGTATTTCCCCAGCCTGGCCAACGAGGCTGCCAGCGAGCCCCTAACAAACTACATGGATGTGAATATGGCAGGAGAGCAGGTCTTGTAGCTTCCCTCTCCTCATCAAAGCTTCCCATTCCTCTGCCAACAGCTGATCTCTCCTCCTCCCAAAAGTGCCCCAACCCCACTCCCCCACCCATGTGCTTCCAACCAAGCTCCCATCTTGCTTCAGCCAAGAACCTGTGCTGGGCCACCCAGCCCCCAATTGTCACTGGATGGCATTAAGAAGAACATTGGGAATAGCATTCCCAGGGTCTACTGGCTGCCTTCTTCCAATCGTGCTCTTCCACACACTGAAATTCAGGAGTCTGAGGCTAAATAATTGTGTGCATTTGATCGCCTGTGGCTATTGGATGCCAGGAGTTGCTAGGAGCCATGCTGGGGAAAGTGATGGCAGAGAAACACCAGCTCAGGCTGAGTCTTTAGCAAGGACACTGTAGCCCAGACCCTCAGCTGGTGGAGCGACACCGGTTTACTCCAGATGATGATCTAGCTCTTGAATGGCAAGGGTTTCCTCTTTTTCCATTGTTTTTTGTCCTGCTTTGACAGGTTGATTATTATGGAACCATCTCAATTGGTACGCCCGCTCAGGATTTCACTGTCATTTTTGACACCGGTTCCTCCAACCTGTGGGTGCCCTCCGTCTACTGCTCCAGCACAGCCTGCTGTAAGTCACCTGTAACGCCTCTTGCCTTGACATTCCAATTGGGCGGGTTGATTGAAATCATAGAGATTTACATTAGCAAAGAGGAACCTTAATTGATTTTAATTATTTTTCTAAAGGAAGTTGATTCTCACTGGTTTGTTACCACTATAAACAGGTTGACTTGCAACTATAGATTTACATTCTATTTGGTACTTCCTTTAGGAAATCAGGGGCTAACACTATATAAATACACATATATTTAAGCAATTAACATAGCATTATATACACTTATTCAAATTCTTACTTTGTTCATTTCTTAGTTATTTTAGAAAATGGTGAAGGAGGCATTTCTTATTAACTACATAATGATTAATTTTTGGTTTGTGTCAGACTCAATTTGGATGGAAATTGGAATTCACTTTAAAATTAAAAATCCAGCTTTTAAAAAAACGTAGTTAAAACACCTTTCAATGGGCTGAATAGACAAGAAAGAAAAATTTATCAAAGGTTTTGCATTTAAAACTAATTGATTTATGAAACAGATAGTGCTATCTATAGTCAGTGAATTGACTTGTTGTTTCTGACCAGCGTGTCCTTCAAGATTTTAAAACTTGTAGAGCTCATCCTCTCGCACCTAGCTTTCATTCAGAGATTGGAAGAGGAAAACGAGTGTTCCCACTTTTTCAATTCCCAATCGGTTTCTTAAGTTGGAATGAACTAGTCCATGAACTGAACTAGTTAATACACTGACTTGAAGAAAGTATTCTCTCTGCACCTGCAGAAGAGGCTACTACTGTCAAAAAAGCTCATTTAGCACCGAAACAAAAGGAAACTCTGGTTCCAGGTACAGAGTCAGTGAAATCTTCCTGTTCTGTTGACTTTCCTTAAAGCCATTGCTTAATAATAACCTTTGTATTTAATTTAAATGATTTTAGTAATTTTAGGCCTTACCATATGTTGTCATAATTTCAAAGTTAATTTTAAATAGGTTTATTTTTAAAAGAAAAATATACTGACATTTTAGAAAGTCAGATTTTATTTTTATCATTGATTTTTATTCACCCAGAAAGCCAGAGAGCAGCAGGTCTCTCTCCATTGTCTCTCCACATACTACACAGTGTCAGAGGTGGAACAGGCCCTAGTAAGACAAGAAGCTAGATCCAGAAAGGCACTAAGGTGTGGCAATGCTGAGCACTGCAGTGTGTGACTCTTAGGCACCCTGGTCCCACCAAGCAATTCACCATTGCACTAGTCACCCAGGCTCTCCATACAACACATGGGGAGAGTTACAAGTGTCAGTCTGTGACCATCTCACTCTTCTGTACTTGTAGCAAACCATAACAAATTCAACCCATCAGGCTCCTCCACCTACCAGGCCACCAGCCAGAGCCTCTCCATCCAGTATGGCACCGGCAGCATGACTGGAATCCTGGGCTATGACACCATCCGGGTAAATCACCAGAAAGGATCAAAGCCCCTGGAGTAGACATGGTGAAAGATTAGGAGTTAGAAGGACAGGACACATCTGGGAAGCAGAGTATGGGTGTGAACTGGGAGAGGGGGGATAGAAAAAGGGAAGAAAAGAAGCAAGGAGACCATTCACAAAATATTCTCATATGGGGGAGAGACCACAGTGCAGGGCACGCCAGCCTCTGAGAACTTCCCATGACATCAGGACCCTGTGGTAGACTTGGAAGTTTCTCCCAGGGTGCAGGGTGTGTCTGATTGTCCCCATCCCCCTCCCAAGGTTGGAGGCATTGTGGACACCAACCAGATCTTTGGTCTGAGTGAAACCGAGCCCGGCTCCACCTTTTACTACGCTCCCTTTGACGGGATCTTGGGTCTGGCCTTCCCCAGTATCACCTCTTCTGGAGCCACCCCCGTCTTTGACAACATGATGAATGAGGGTTTGGTGTCCCAGGACCTGTTCTCCGTCTACCTGAACTTGTAAGTCAGGGCTGGAAACAGCCCATCTGCTGCAGTGAGATTCACGTTCCTATAGCGCCTCTCACAATGAGTGATCCCTGCAACCTTTGAATCAGAATTCCCTGAAAGCAGCCACCTCTGGGGTGGAACATGGCCACTGTTCTATGCTAGTGGGAGTAGAAATAAACACTAGGGCATTGGTATTAACTTTACTCCTGGGAGAAGTGTTCCCCCTAATATGTCACCCAGATGATACCCTGGCTCATCACCTTCTAGCACCAGGCTGAACCATCTGCTCAGTACTGACTCTGAGGGAAGAGGAGCACCTACTGAGTGACTGACACCACTGCCTCAAACACCTGGGCCTTTGCTTGGTGGTCTCCCATCCACATATTGGCCAGGCCCAAATGTGCTTAGCTTTTGAGATCTAGGAAGAGAAAGCCCAAAGTGATATCAAAGCAGGGGGTGAGGCCTCTCATCCAACCATCCTATCCTATCTCTGCTACTAGATGTTGATGTTCCCAGCTCTGACTCTACCCCAGCACTCCCCAGCTGTGCTCCTTCTCTAACAGCTGGAACATTTGCTGTTGTCTCCTTAGCCGACCATTCATACAGCCTCCTTGACTCTCCTCTCTCCCTTCTCCAGCAATGACCAGAGTGGGAGCTTTGTGATGTTCGGCGGCATCGACTCATCTTACTACTCTGGGAGCCTCAACTGGATCCCTCTCTCCTCTGAGACTTACTGGGAAATCACCATGGACAGGTGTGACCCACCCCTTGGCCTTTCCCCTTTGAAAATGTTACTTTGAAAAGACAGGCAAAAGGAGATGCATGTGGGAGACGGGGGAAGCTCAGCTTAGAGTCTAGACAAGATGAGAGACAAGGCGGAGTTATAGGAAAGGGCTCACCAGTGAGGCAGTTAGATGAGTGGTTCTCCACCTCGCCCATACCAGGACTCAGCGATGACCTGTGTCTGCCACTAGTAGGGGGGTAGGGTAAGGGCAGCACCCCCCCCCGCCAGGATCCCTCTCTTCTCTGTTTAGCAATGAAGTAAAGGGCAGGGTGGTCATAATCCCTTGACGGCTGTTTGTGACCCCCAGGGTAGATCGGTCACAGTCCCAGAAGGTTGAAGGACGAGGGGTGATGGGCAATAACCAAGGAAAGAGAGGTGAAGGCTGAAACATCAGGGGAAAGTTTCTGGCAGTCAGCAAGACTCACCCTACAGGCATCTCACTGCTGGCTCGTGGGCTGAGTGGGAATGAGATTGGAAGTGTTCCTGGGGATGTTCCCCTGACTCTCTCTCTCTTGCAGTGTCACCATGAACGGAGAGACCATCGCTTGCTCTGGTGGCTGCCAGGCTATCATTGACACTGGCACTTCTCTGCTGGCTGGGCCCTCTACTGGCATCTCCAACATCAACTCCTACATTGGTGCCAGCGATGGCATGGTAAGGGCAGGGATCAGGAACGGACACTTCTAGAGGTGTCTGCTACACACAGATGTGATGCTCCATCTCTCTCATTGGGGAACCTACTGCCCAAGACATGTCTAACCTTTTCTCCATGTGTTGCCTTCCTCCCTGCAGATCAGCTGCAGTGCCACAAGCAGCCTGCCCAACATCGTCTTCACCATCAACGGCATCGAGTTCCCTGTGCCCGCCAGTGCCTACATCATTGATGTGAGTGTCCTGCTCAGAAAGCCGCCTCGGGGCCTCTTAGCCAGGGCTTGTGCCTGAGGCCATTGCACTGAGTGTGCTGGCAACATTCCCTTGCACAGCCGGCATGAGCCTGCAGGAGCATCACTGAGACACAGCTCAGAGTCTGTCCCCAGTATGAGAGTGGGGCGGCAGAGAGCTCTTCCCCCAAAGGAGTCCGGGGGAGGGATGTTTGAGATCAAGGCAGGCCCACAGTGAAAGTGACATACCGGAAGAGCAGTGAGGCAGCCTGTAGAACTCGCCATCGCAGGAAATCACCAGGGTGAGAGCTTTACTGGGTTAGGAGAGAATTATATGAGCAGTACCCCAGCTAGGAGGTGAGATCAAGAGAGATCACTGCCTCGCGCTCCAGGGCCTGGGCATCCGGGCATCAGGAAGGAGTTTTCCTCCCCTGTTATAAAAGTTTGCTCCCATCTGGGGAGGAACAGGCAAGCTGCTTTAACAGCACACAGCAACACCAGCTGGTAGCAGGCAGTGGGGAAGCCCAAATCCACTTATAATCACAGCAGGATTTCTGGTGGCAGAATGTAATCGCTCCCTTTGGAATCTGGCCAGGAGCCTGGAGAGAGCACGCTTTGCCTCCCCAAGTGATGTGTCATGAACAGAAGTGATCAGGACCTTGCTTCTCTTCCCAGTTGACAGACTGCACCCCTTAGGCTCAGGCTTAGGAACTGGGGCTGTTCTGAGACCCGGATCCACAAAGTTAGCTCACTGGGAGTTAGGGATCAAAAAGCACCAAAAAATTAGGGCCCAACTCACCAATGTCACTCCCTGCAGCCCATAGAGGTCTCCCATCGAAACCCTACTCAGCCTAATGCTACTTGGTTTGAGAGCTCTGAGATTCCAGCCCAAGATGGTAACAGACACCAGCAAGCCCTACAGGATGATAATTTACTGAAGTTCCAGCCCAATAATTACCATGTCCCCTTTTCCCCTGTGCAGGAGTCAGGCTCTTGTACCTCCGGCTTTGAAAGCATCGACGTCGGAGGGCTCTGGATCCTCGGAGACGTCTTCATCTGCCAGTACTACGTTGTCTTCGACAGGGCCAACAACCAGGTGGCATGAACACAGCGCCATCCCCAGGACAGTCCTATGGAACACTGACCCCGGAGAGTCTCCGTTCCTCTGGAGCCCCAACACCGCGTATCGATCTAGTGACCCCCCACCCCACACTCACCCGATATCCTGTAATCTTACCCCCAGTAGAATAAAGGAATATAAGAGCATTTGAGTGAATTGTTTCTCTTTGATGAAGTTTAGGATTGGACCCATCTTTTATTCATTTTTGAACATTGGCTCTTAGGGCCACAGCTACCTGCCTATGAGTACTAGGAACAACTTTTAACAGCTGTTGCATCCACTGGTTTGTAAGTATCCGGGGTTGCAGTTTATTAGCAGTGCCCCATCTACCCACCATTGTTCAGAAAGGCACATGTCTTTTCCAGGGGTTGCCTTGAATGGGATAACTCCATGAGAGACCACAGAGTCCATTATGACCATAAGAATAAATGGTAGTCGCTGATCCCAATCCTTACTCTGCTGGTTTACTATTTTTTTTGAAATCTGTTTTAAGAGTGCGATTAGCTCATTCTAACTGGCCTGAACTTGGCAGTGTCCTGCTATATGCAATTTCTGCATAATTTGAATCATAGAATCTCAGGGTTGGAAGGGACCTCAGGAGGTCATCTAGCCCAACCCCCTGCTCAAAGCAGGACCAAACCCAACTAAATCATCCCAGCCAGGGCTTTGTCAAACCTGACCTTAAAAACCTCTAAGGAAGGAGATTCCACCACCTCCCTAGGTAACCCATTCCAGTTCTTCACCGCCCTACTAGTGAAAAAGTTTTTCCTAATGTCCAACCTAAACCTCCCACTCTTCAACTTGAGACCATTACTCCTCGTTCTGTCATCTTCTACCACTCAGAACAGTCTAGATCCGTCCTCTTTGGAACCCCCTTTCAGGTAGTTGAAAGCAGCTATCAAATCCCCCCTCATTCTTCTCTTCTGCAGACTAAACAATCCCAGTTCCCTCAGCCTCTCCTCATAAGTCATGTGCTCCAGCCCCCTAATCATTTTTGTTGCCCTCCGCTGGACTTTCTCCAATTTATCCACATCCTTCTTGTAGTGTGGGGCCCAAAACTGGACACAGTACTCCAAATGAGGCCTCACCAGTGCTGAGTAGAGGGGAATGATCACATCCCTCGATCTGCTGGAAATGCCCCTACTTATACAACCCAAAATGCAATTAGCCTTCTTGGCAACAAGGGCACACTGTTGACTCATATTCAGCTTTTCGTCCACTGTAACCCCTAGGTCCTTTTCTGCAGAACTGCTGCCCAGCCATTCGGTCCCTAGTCTGTAGCAGTGCATGGGATTCTTCCGTCCTAAGTGCAGGACTCTGCACTTGTCCTTGTTGAACCTCTAATTTTTCCAGGTCCCTCTGTATCCTATCCCTACTCTCCAGCGTATCAGCCACTCCTCCCAGTTTAGTGTCATCTGCAAACTTGCTAAGGGTGCAGTCCACACCATCCTCCAGATCGTTAATGAAGATATTGAATAAAACCGGCCCCAGCACCGACCCTTGGGGCACTCCACTTGATACCGGCTGCCAACTAGGCATGGAACCATTGATCACTACTCGTTGAGCCCGACCATCTAGCCAGTTTTCTATCCACCTTACCGTCCATTCATCCAGCCCATACTTCTTTAACTTGCTGGCAAGAATACTGTGGGAGACTGTATCAAAAGCTTTGCTAAAGTCCAGAAATAGCACATCCACTGCTTTCCCCTCATCCAGAGAGCCGGTTATCTCATCATAGAAGGCAATTAGGTTAGTCAGGCATGACTTGCCCTTGGTGAATCCATGCTGACTGTTCCTGATCACTTTCCCCTCCTTTAAGTGGTTCAGAATTGATTCCTTGAGGACCTGTTCCATGATTTTTCCAGGGACTGAAGTGAGACTGACTGGCCTGTAGTTCCCTGGATCTTCCTTCTTCCCTTTTTTAAAGATGGGCACTACATTAGCTTTTTTCCAGTCATCCGGGACCTCCCCCGATCGCCATGATTTTTCAAAGATAATGGCCAATGGCTCTGCAATCTCATCGGCCAACTCCTTTAGCACCCTCGGATGCAGCGCATCCGGCCCCATGGACTTGTGCTCGTCCAGCTTTTCTAAATAGTCCCGAACTACTTCTTTCTCCACAGAGAGCTGGTCACCTCCTCCCCATACCGTTCTGCAGAGTGCAGCTGTCTGGGAGCTGACCTTGTCTGTGAAGACAGAGTAAAAAAAAGCATTGAGTACACTAGCTTTCTCCACATCCTCTGTCACTAGGTTCCCTCCCTCATTCAGCAAGGGGCCCACACTTTCCTTGACTTTCTTCTTGTTGCTAACATACCTGAAGAAACCCTTCTTGTTACTCCTAACATCTCCGGCTAGCTGCAACTCCAAGTGTGATTTGGCCTTCCTAATTTCACTCCTGCATGCCTGAGCAATGCTTTTATACTCCTCCCTGGTTATTTGTCCAATCTTCCACTTCTTGTAAGCTGTTTTTTTGTGTTTAAGATGAGCAAGGATTTCACTGTTAAGCCAAGCTGGTCGCCTGCCATATTTACTTTTCTTCCTACAAATCGGGATGGTTTGTTCCTGCAACCTCAGTAAGGTTTCTTTAAAATACAGCCAGCTTTCCTCGACTCCTTTCCCCGTCATGTTATTCTCCCAGGGGACCTTACCCATCAGTTCCCTGAGGGAGTCGAAGTCTGCTTTTCTGAAGTCCAGGGTCTCTGTTCTACTGCTCTCCTTTCTTCCTTGTGTCAGGATCCTGAACTCGACCATCTCATGGTCACTGCCTCCCAGGTTCCCATCCACTATTGCTTCCTCTACTATTTCTTCCCTGTTTGTGAGCAGCAGGTCAAGAAGAGCTTTTCCCCTAGTTGGTTCCTCCAGCACTTGCACCAGGAAATTGTCCCCTACACTTTCCAGAAACTTCCTGGATTGTCTGTGCACTGCTGTTGCAACGTCCTGGTGAAATCGCTCGCCGTGCTCGTCGCTCACTGCTCCGCAGTTTGGTGGAAAAAAATCAAGATGAGAGTGCAAAAAATGTATCTTTAGTGACATATTGCAACCAAGGCTTTTGTATGCCTTGAGGAGGTTTTCCACCAACAACCTGTAATTGTATGCCTTGTTGTTTCCGAGAAAATTTATTGCCACTAACTGGAAGGCTTTCCATGCCGTCTTTTCCTTGCCACGCAGTGCATGGTCAAATGCATCATCTTGAAGAAGTTCACGAATCTGAGGACCAACAAAGACACCTTCCTTTATCTTAGCTTCACTTAACCTTGGAAATTTTCCACGGAGGTACTTGAAAGCTGCTTGTGTTTTGTCAATGGCCTTGACAAAGTTCTTCATCAGACCCAGCTTGATGTGTAAGGGTGGTAACAAAATCTTCCTTGATTCAACAAGTGGTGGATGCTGAACACTTTTCCTCCCAGGCTCCAATGACTGTCGGAGTGGCCAATCTTTCTTGATGTAGTGGGAATCTCTTGCACGACTATCCCATTCGCAGAGAAAACAGCAGTACTTTGTGTATCCAGTCTGCAGACCAAGCAAGAGAGCAACAACCTTCAAATCGCCACAAAGCTGCCACTGATGTTGGTCATAGTTTATGCACCTCAAAAGTTGTTTCATGTTGTCATAGGTTTCCTTCATATGGACTGCATGACCAACTGGAATTGATGGCAAAATATTGCCATTATGCAGTAAAACAGCTTTAAGACTCGTCTTCGATGAATCAACGAACAGTCTCCACTCATCTGGATCGTGAACGATGTTGAGGGCTGCCATCACACCATCGATGTTGTTGCCTGCTACAAGATCACCTTCCATGAAGAAAAATGGGACAAGATCCTTTTGACGGTCACAGAACATAGAAACCCTAACATCACCTGCCAGGAGATTCCACTGCTGTAGTCTGGAGCCCAACAGCTCTGCCTTACTCTTGGGTAGTTCCAAATCCCTGACAAGGTCATTCAGTTCACCTTGTGTTATGAGGTATGGTTCAGAGGAGGAGGATGGGAGAAAATGTGGGTCCTGTGACATTGATGGTTCAGGACCAGAAGTTTCATCCTCTTCCTCGTCTGACTCAAGTGAGAATGATTCTGGTGCATCAAGAACCGGCAGTCCTTCTCCGTGGGGTACTGGGCGTATAGCTGATGGAATGTTTGGATAATGCACAGTCCACTTTTTCTTCTTTGACACACCTTTCCCAACTGGAGGCACCATGCAGAAGTAACAATCGCTGGGATGATCTGTTGGCTCTCTCCAAATCATTGGCACTGCAAAAGGCATAGATTTCCTTTTCCTGTTCAACCACTGGCGAAGATTTGTTGCACAAGTGTTGCAGCATATGTGTGGGGCCCACCTCTTGTCCTGATCTCCAATTTTGCAGCCAAAATAAAGGTGATAGGCTTTCTTAACCATAGTGGTTATACTGCGCTTTTGTGATGCAAAAGTCACTTCATCACAAACATAGCAGAAGTTATCTGCACTGTTCACACAAGTACGAGGCATCTCTGCTCACTTTGGCTAAACAGAAATGTGTCCCTTTGCAAAATCAAACACTGACAAATAAGAGAGCACGACACTGTATGATTTCTAGAGCTGATATAGGGCAATTTGTTCAGAGTGATGTAAGCTTCGTTATGATTGCATCATCCATGACTTCTAGGAATAACATGATGCAATTCATATCATGTATGACGCAATACTAGCTTCAGATTGCATCATTCATTGTTTTGCCTAAAAAGCAAGTACTGTCCAAACCCTGTCATAGATTTATTCATAGATCCAGCCAAAGATGTATTTTAGTCATTTCTGGTTTAAATTGAGATCCTTTCCCTTTATAACTCACTTATCCTTCGCTATTCCCAAGTCAAGGGTCGTATATACTGACCCAATAGCAAGACTTGAAAACTAGAGCCAATCAACAATTTTAAGCATAATTTTCGTTCTCAGTGACCCAGAATTAGTAAAGTTTGACTACATTTATTTCAGAAGCATTTTGCCTGTAGAGCAGTGTAACCAAGCCAGGGCCATACAGGATCACTGCGCTGGTGTGTGATGAGTGGCTGACAGATGCAGAGCCAGAAGAGCATAACGAGGTAAAAGCAACTTAAATTATTTGAAAGAAAAGAAATATATCTATGTAAGGCAGGAGTTAAACACTACTATACGTTTGTGCTTAATAACATGTTGCCGGAACGATTACCAATGGAGCGCCCGCCGAGGTGATTCAGAAACAAACGACACAGCATGGGTGTGTAGTGAGCAGACGTCAAATGTAGAACTAAAAGAACATGAGGAGGTAAAAACAACAAGTTAAACATGGCTATATGTTTGTGCTTAATAACAGGAGGCTGATATGGTTCCCGATGGCACGACCGCTGGGGATGGTGATGATGATTCAGAATCAGATGCGGGTATGATTGAGATAGCACGAGTAAATTGTTTGCCTTTTTTATTTTTAAATGATTGCAACAAAGAATTTAAAACATGCTTTTTTTCTCTGCTTTTGACAGACATCTTCAGAGGATGAAGAGGAAAAAGAGAGACAGCCTTTGAGAAGAAACACCTGCTGTTTTTGCATTAAGCAAGATTTAAAAAAAAAGACTGTAAAAAGTAAGGAGGGTGACCAGCAGAGCTGTGAAGATGACATTATGGCCAACATTATTAGGGCTGTTGTAGTAAAAACTATTTACTTTTTTGAAAACTGTACATCCTGTACAGTAGACACTCCCAATCCACTTAGTCGCTCTTGTATTTCTTGGGATCGCACAGAAGTATTTCACCAGATTAGATGTACTTCTTCTAAAATCAAAGATGTGGAGGTATTTTACCGCCCGTAGCACCTTTTGATACATCGATGTGCTGCAGGCAGTGGTGAGCTCCAGCCGGTTTGCACCGGTTCGCAAGAACCGGTTGTTAAATTTAGAAGCCTTTTTAGAACCGGTTGTTCCAGGGCAACCGGTTCTAAAAAGCGTTTAAATTTAACAAAGGCTCGGGCAGCTGTCCACCCGCCCCCGGCCCCAGCTCACCTCCCCCTCTCCCCTGAATGCTCCGCCCTCCTTCTCCTCCCCTTCCCCTGCTTCCCGCGAATCAAATGTTCGCGGGAAGCCTGAAACAAGCAGCAGGCAGGTAAGCCGGGCATGGGAGGGGGCGGGACGGCACGCGCAGCCCAATCTGGCTCCACCTGAGCGGCTCCCCCTGGCCCTGACTGAGCGCCCCAGCCCGGTTCCAGCCAAGCACCACTGGCTTGGGCTGGTTCTGGCTGAGCGGCTCCAGCCCGGCCCGGGGAGTCAGGCCCCGCGGCTCCAGCCCCGGCGCCGGCCGAGCGGCTCCGGCCCAGGGAGTTGGGCCGCACGGTGCCGACCCCAGTGCTGGCCCAGCGGCTCCGGCCCGGCCCGACCCGGGGAGTTGGGCCCCGTGGCGCCGGCACCGAGCGGCTCTGGCTGAGTGGCTCCAACCCGGCCCGGGGAGTCGTGCCCCGTGGTGCCGGTCGAGGTCCCGGACGAGCGGACCCCCGGTCCCGGCCCCAGGCAGTGTGGTAAGGGGGCAGGGAGCAGGGAGGGGGTGTTTGGTGGGTTGTGGGGGGTGTGGATGGGGTCAGGGTGGTCAGAGGGTAGGGAACAGGGGGATTGAATGGGAGCAAGGGTCCCAGGGGGCAATCAGGAAGGAGCAGGGGTTGGATGAGGTGGTGGGGGCAGTCAGGGACAGAGAGAAGGGGTGGTTGGATGGGGCAGGGGTCCCGGAGGGCCATCAAGAATGAGAGGAGGGGTTGGATGGGGCTGCAAGGGGCAGTCAGGGGACAGGGAAGGGGGGCATGGGTCAGGGGTCCCAGGGGGGGTGGTGTCAAGGAACATGGGGGGTTGGATGGGGCACGACCCCCGGGGGGGCACGGCCCCCTTGTGAGGTGAGGAGGAGGGAACCGGTTGTTAATTTTTTGGCAGCTTATCACTGGCTGCAGGCCTTCATAGACGGTTACAACAGAAGTTATCAGAACTGTCAGAGGACGCCCAATCGACGTGACACGCTAAGACGCTGAGCATATGGAAAATCGTCTACGGGGATAGTTTTAAAATAAAGGCACCGCGAGTGATTTTTAAGAAAGGGGATCATGTAAGGGTATCTAAAACGAAGGGTACTTTTGAAAAGGGATATCAGCAAACCTTTATAGATGAAATATTTATTGTGACTTGGGTTTTATTACGAGGACAGTGGCCTGTGTATGCATTTTACCCCAAAGAATTACAAAAAGTAAACCCTAACCAGGAGTGCATTTACAGGGTAGAAAAGATTCTAATGAAGAAAGGCTGGGGAAGGCACAAGTATTTCTTGGTGAAATGGAGAGGATGGCCTGAAAAATTTAACAGTTGGGTTAAAGTGTTTCCAGTTCAAGACCTCTAATAAAGGGGGGGAAAAATGACTGAAAGAGGCTTTTACGTTACCTTACCTAGCAACGCCTCTGCGGGGGCTTTTCCTCAAAATACTAGTTCCAATTTTACAATACAACTGGCCAAGCCTTTAAATTTGATTGGCTATTGGGATGTTGCTTTATCGGAAATTCATTATTGTCACTCGTGGAACACACTCTTTCACGATACGCCGTTTGTGATAGCATCAAAAAAGAAATTCGATCCTACAAGATAGAAGCCAACTATTATTCAAGCATTCATCATTCAACAAGAACACCTACAAAGATTCCGAAAAACCGAAGGTCAGTGTCATTTACAACTCGGTGACCAGAAGGGTTCAGTTAAAAGCAAATGATGAAAATTAATTTTTTTTCGCATGGTTAGAATTGGCAGCAGTATTGGGAATGATTCCAAATAGTCCATGTAAGATAGCACCACATCCCACAGACATCATGGGAGGGTTTAACTCTTTATACGTGTACACGGACATAATGGAACATCAGTTACTGGGGGAATACTAGTGCTGCTGTTGCGCCGTGTTCCCATCCGCGGCAGCAACGACGAATTTAAACCATCAGGTATAACAAACCGCACTACATCCCTGTGAGTAAGCAGCACAGTGGTACCATAACTATTGAAATAAAGACGGATCAGAATAAACATGTTTCATTTAGTTTCGGGAAGGTGATTGTTAAACTGCATTTGCGCCCCAGAAAAGTTAAAGAATGGTGACTATAAAAAACTACAGGGACCCCTTTTTGTATAGGAACTACTACAAGGCTCAGGCTGGTTATGCCTTACCGGGATATCAAGGATTACCCATCATGTACAGGGCTAGTTTAGGAGGGATATTCCACAGTCTTTTTAGAAAAGCCGTGCTGCTTTTGAGAAGGCGTTTTGAAGTTATTAAACCCCACATGAAAACAGCTGCAAAAAATATAACTAGAGATGTAGTGAACCCCATGTCTAGCGCTGTTATAAACAAAATAGTAGCGCACATGCCACAGGAAGGTTCCGGTTTAGTGGTGATGAGGAGAAAAAGAGCAGCATCGCGCCTGCCATTTAAAGAGCCTCCTAGGCCCTTTTAAAAAAAGCTGCCAGAAGACGCTTCAGCCATAAACCTGAAAAGCGCCCCAAGAAGAGGAAGCGAAGCATCGCCCGTGGTAAAAGGGACATGTTTTTAAATGGCTTTCATTCATTGTGGTCTGAAGAATTTACCAAATCAGAACTGGATTTATTTCAAATAGCCCCCACACAAACCAGAATCGAGAATAGCTTTTATGGAGAGGTGCTGCCTTTGGCTGCTTTAATGGTGAACGTCCCTCTAGAATTTTTTATTTCGGGACACGAGGATCATTACTTAGATCAGGCCTGCACAACTCGTAAAGCGGCGAGGGCCACATTACTCCAAAGAAAACAGCTGAGGGCCGAAACCTCCCGGCCCCGCAGAAACACCCCGCCCCAGGGCCGTCCAGCCCTGCAGAAACAAACCCTCCTTCCCCAGCGCCACCCCACCAAAACAGCTGTGGGCCAAAAAGGAAGGTTGGAGGTGGGGAGATGATACTTTATTTTAAATCAACCGGGGGCTCCCAGCTGAAGAGGTGGCTGGGAGCCCTCAGGGTCAAATTAAAGGGCTTGGGGCTCCGGCGGCTGGGGGAATCCGGCAGGGCCAGCTCTAGGTTTTTTGCTGCCCCAAGCAAAAAAAAATTTGGCTGCCCCCCATCCCAGCCCTGGGCTCCCCCCTGTAGCCCGCTGCTGACCCAATCCTGGGCTCTCCCCGCACTGACCCACACCCCCTGCCGCCCCAGCGCTGGGCTTCCCCCTTTCCTCCCCACCAGTGCCCTTCCGCCACCCTGCTGTTGCCCCAGCCCTGGGCTCCCTCCCACCAGTGCCTCCCCCCCCCACACCTCCTGCCTCCCCAGCCCTGGGTCACTGGTAACGCTCCCAGGGCAGGTCATTCAGCAGGAATTTTGGATGTGCACAAAACATAGACGGGATTGGTTCTCATATGGTTACAGAGCTGCAGTAAAGTGGAACAATTTTCAGCTTGTGTGATTAGAGGATATTTGGATGCATATTATAAGACTGTCCTCCATAAATGAGGAAAAGTTGAGGTGCCTTTATTATTCTTTTGTTCCACTCTTTCTTTCTATGGGGAATTTGCCAATGCAATATCACTGTCTTCCTTTCAAACAAACAAAAAGGCAATGGCTGTTGAAAATAGCAATTCCAGTCCTAATAAGCATTTCTTGCTCAATTTTATCCTGCTTTTTCTACAGCAAGTTACAGTGGATCAGTATATTTGATTTGGGAGAAATGAAGTAACAGCTGCCCAAACTGAGCTTGAGCACTCCTGAATTTTGAGGTGTTCAAATCTGGAAGGCAGGTGCTGGGGGGGGGGCCTGTGGGCTCCATGGGGGAGCATGGCAGCAATGTGTCTGGAGCTGCACGGAGCCAGACACGCTGGTCTGAGTGGCATGGTAAGGGGACTGGGGGTTGGAGCAGGGGTAGGGGATTCCAGGGGGCAGTCAAGGGACAGGGAGCAGGGGTGGTTGGATGGGGCAGAGGTTCGGAGGGGCAGTCAGGGGACAGGCAGCAGTAGGATAGGCATGGGAGTCCCAGGGGTTTATCAGGGGACAGGTAGGGGGTGGAGTCCTGGGGGAAAGTTGGGGGGGTCTCAGGAGAGGGCAGTTGGGGACAAGGAGAAGGGAGGCTTAGATAGGGGCTGGGGTCCCAAGGGGCAGTTGGGGCAGGGGTCTTGCGAGGGAGCAATCGGGGGACAAGGAGCAGCGGCATTTAGATAGGGGGTGGGGTCCTGGGGGGGCAGTTAGGGGCAGGAGTCCCAGGAGAGGCGTATCAGGGGACAAGGACCAGCGGTGTTAGATAGGGGGTGGGGGTCCTGGGGAGCAGTTGGGGCAGGAGTCCGGGGAGGGGGCAAACAGCGGCCGCATGCCGGGATTCAAACGGCTCTGGGCTGCCCGCAACCGCGGGGAGCCCTGAGCCCTTTAAATCCCAGCCACGGCTGGGAATCTCTGCGGGCAGCCCAGAGCCCTTTGACTCCCCGCAGCTGGGATTTAAAGGGCTCTGGGCTCCCCTCCGCTGCGGGCAGCCCAGAGTCTTTTGATTCCCGGCTGCGGCTGAGATTTATAGGGCTCTGGGCTCCCTGCGGCTGCCGGCAGCCCAGAGCCCTCTGACTCCCGGCCCCGGCTGATATTTAAAGGGCTCTGGGCTCCCCGTGGCTGCGGGCAACCCAGAGCCTTTTGATTCCCGGCCGCGGCTGGGATTTAAAGGGCTCTACGCTCCCCGCCACAGCGGGCAGCCCAGAGCCCTCTGACTCCCAGCCGCGGCTGAGATTTAAAGGGCTCTGGGGTGCCCGCAGAGTGCCGTGTGCAGGGGATTTAGAATCCCCTTGTGGGCCGCACAGTGAGGCTCCATGGGCCGCATGCGGCCCGTGGGCCATATGTTGTGCAGGCCTGACTTAGATGGTACAACATGCTGTCATACGTGTGTTGCAATGAGGTAAAAGAAGATGGATCAGGCATTGATGCCGCCAGGGTTGCTCTAACAAACTACCCCATCGCCACCCTTTTTAACCAGATGGATGTCACTCAAGGCGACTATCTTATCAGTCAGAGCAACAAATGTTACCCTTACAGAGCTTTGATAGAGCTGATTCTGAACTACAGCCATGACACTCGCTCTATGCAGATTTCGGCAGGAGGGTTTCATAAAGACACGGTGGGGGCCTATGATTGCACTGTTTTGGATGGCACGGGTAACAAGGGGTTTATGTGCAGGGCCAGACTGACAGCCAGCAGCAGGAAGCTGGATTTGTTGGGGGCCTCTACACAGTGATTTGTTTTCTCAAGTAAAACTTGCTGAATGGCGTAGACTTGAAAATTAAACTGATGCGTAGCAAAGATGTTTTTTGCTTCATGAGCAGGATTATAGAGTTCACATTATTTCAGCATCCCTGTTTGTAAAATGAGTGAAAGTGACCCTGGGGGTCCTCTTGGGGCACACTGAAGCTCTAATGGCCGCCAACCCTAAGTACCCGGTAGACAGGGTGGGCGTAAAGGTTGTTTAGCATTCTGGCCAGCAGTCATGTCAGTAACCAGGAAAACCTCTTTTTGGGACAGTTACCCAAGGAGCTCATAATCGCTTTTATAGATAACAATGCCTTTAGTGGCAGCTACGTTAAAAACCCTTCAAATATTACAATATTAATTTTGTGGCCTTGTATGTGGATGGCGAACCGGTGCTGGTGAAACCCCTACAATCCAATTTTGAGAATGGAAACCGCGTGAGAGAGTATATGCAGCTCATGCAGGCAACTGGGAAATATGTATATGATTGACTGTAGTGAATTTGCCCAGGGCTACACGCTGTACGCCTTCGATCTGACTCCAGACCAGGAGTGCACCAATCATTATTCTCTGATTAAAACTGGAAACCTGAGAGCGGAGATTTGGTTTGCAATGGCGCTACCCTCTACGGTTAACATGATAGTGTATGGGGCTTTTGATAATGTGCTTGAAGTGAACCATAGAAGAAATGTCCTGTTTGACTATATGTGATTATGAACACCATGCAGCTAAAGCATATTTTATCAAAGAACGCATCTTTTTTAGATGATTTTCCTAGCGACTTGCTCCCAAAGGGGTTTGTGTCAAGAAGACCTTTGGGGCTTATTATTAAGTTATACGCACCCTGATGACTTACCTGGGGAACACTGGCTGGCCCTCTATTTACCAAAACAGGGGCCAGGTGAGTTCTTTGACTCCTGCAGATTTCCTCCAGACGGTAACTTCTTTCCTAAATCTATTATAACTTTTTAAAACCGTAACTCTAATAACGTGTTTCACCAGAGACAACTACAGCACCCTCTAGCTGTAATCTGCGGTTATCACTGTATATATTTTTTTAAAGTAACATAGTAGGGGTTTCTTTGGATCGCATTTTAAAATTGTACACCAATGATTTACCAGAAAATGACTGCATTGTGGTGCGGTTTGTAAAAGGGAAAAGGGCAGGTATGTCCAGACTCGTCCCAAACATGTTTCAACATGTCCAGACGTTTGTCATGTCGCGAGTTTAAATAGGTACATCAATAAAGCATATGCTGAATTTTGTTCACGTCTTTTATTTTACACCATTAATCAATTAAGCTTTCATTTTTTAGCAGGTACATTTTTAAAAAGGGGTGATGCTACTTATGGCCTTGGCAGGCTTTAGACCCGTTTTTAGATGTTCTAAAAACTCGTTATAGGTAACGTCCTATAATGGACGTAGGCACGTTCACCTCTGCCAAGGCTTTCATAAAAACATTCCACCCTATAGGAGTCCTCTTGACTTTAGGAGGTCGAATTTCCTCTTGCTCTCATAAAGTTTCGCCTTTTTGTAGTCGGCTTCTGACAACCTGGTAGCGGCCATCTCAGAAATAGCACTTTAAAAGGAAACGTTCCTCTGAAACCCCAACAAATAAGTGTACTAAAAAGAAAACAGGAGATGATTAAAAAGTGGAGCGATAAAGAAGTATCCCTCAAAAGAAAAATGCGAATTGTAAAACAGGCCAGAGGCTTTGTCGGGCCTTTGTTGAGCTTTGCACTTTCTTTACTGTCAGGTCTTTTAATTAACAAATAATGGAACACACTGAAAAATTGTACCTCATTCCTAGCCATCAGTCAGAACAAATAAAACATGCCTCTAGTGGTGAAGAAAATATCAGAACCACAACCACTTGCCAATTGGATTCAGAGATAAAAGACGTTCTTCAAAGATCCTGAGCAAGGCGCCACCCCTGACCATGCCCAGAGCATGGCCGGGCCCCCAGCATGCGATCGGCCCTGGCCCTGCCCTCGAGCCTTGCTGTCCTCACTGTATGGCGCCAGACCTGGCCTAGCCTCCAAATCTGGGGGGCCCCCAGCACGGCACCAGCCCTGGCCCCTCCCTCAACCCTGGCCAGCCCCACATCATTGCGCTGGCCATGGCCCCACCCCCGACCCTGGCCAACCCGTCAGCAAGGCGCTAGCCTCGACCCCGCCCCCAAGCCACCAGCCTTGGTACCGCCCCCGAGCCTGGCCGGCCCCCAGCAAGGGGCTGGCACTTGCCCCATCCCCGAACCTGTCTACCCCACCAGCATAGCATCAGCCCTGGCCTAGCCCCCGAGCCTTGCCAGCCCCACACCAGGGCACCACACTTAATGCCACCCCTGATCCCGATCGGCCCCCAAGCAAGGCACCGGCCCTGACCCCGCCCCCAAGCCTGGCTGCCCCCCACTTAGACACCGGCCCTGGCCCTGCCCCTGAGCCTGGCCAACCCCCTGCAAATTGGTGGAACTGGCCCAATCCCCGAGCCTGGCCACCCCCCAGCTAGGCCCTGGCCCTGGCCCTGGCCCCTCCCCCGACCCTGGCTGACTCCCCAGCATGGCATAAACCCTGGCTGGCCCCTCCACAAGTCACCAGCCCTGGCCCTGCTGCCGAGCCTGGGCAGCCCCCCAGCATGGTGCCGGCCCGTGCCCCACCCCCGAGCCTGGGCAGCCCCCCAGCATGGTGCCAGCCCGTGCCCCGCCCCCGAGGCTGGGCAGCCGCCCAGCATGGTGCCGGCCCGTGCCCCGCCCCCGAGCCTGGGCAGCCCCCCAGGATGGTGCTGGCCCCTGCCCCGCCCCCAAGCCTGGCCATCTCTCCACAATGGCACCTGCCCCGGCACTGCCCCCGAGCCTGGCCACCCCCCCAACAAGGTTCCAGCCCTGGCTCTGGCAATGCCCCGAGCACGGCCGGCAAACCAGCATGTTGCCAGCCCCAGCCCCGCCCCGAGCCTGGCTGGCCCCTCCGGATCTGTGAGGGGGGCACTGTACTCTGCCAAAAGGCAGGTGATGTGCATTTTAGCCCCCCTCTTTTTCCTCAGGGCATAGAAGAAGAGTGAGCCGCTATCCAACTCCTGAGGGAGATGGATGTGGGATCGAATGAACATGCCCTGGGCGCAATGACCCTCCAGGGCCCAGAACTCCTCCTGCTTCTCCCGGCATGCTCCGCAGAGGGATGGATCCCCGGGGCTGGCAGCCAGATGCCTCTCCAGCTCCAAGACCTCCCACTCCAATTGCCCTATCGCTGCATCCCTCCACTGGCTGGGGCCCTGGCTGTAGTCATGGCAGAAGAGCTGGGCGCGCACCTTCCCCAGGTCCCACCACTGCCGCGCCGAGGGAAAGGTGCGCCTCTGCCCTTGCCAGGCCAGCCAGAACTCCCAGAAGGATTATCACAAAGCTGGCCCCAGTCTCTCCAAGCTGAGAGGCCTTCATGATCAGCAAGTGGTGATCCGAGAACAGGGCCGGCCGAATGCTGGAAATGTGATAGATAAATATGGTCCAACTGGGAGTGGCATGACCTATCACCCTCCACCCAGACATAAGTGAAGGTGGTGTTGTCATCTGGATGGTGGTCGTGCTAGACATCCACCACGGAGTGATGGTTGATGATCTTCCTGAGGATGCCTGTGGCGGCCTGGCTGCTCTCGAGCCCAGAGCAATCCCAGTCCTCAAGGCTGGTATTAAAATCCCTGCCCTAGACCAGGCACTCACAAGGATCCAGAGTGCCGAGGAAGGTGGACGCCTGCTGATAAAAACGCACCCACTCCAGCCTGAAGTTAGGGCATGGATGTTGACTAAATTCAATGTCAGCCGCTCTGCACAGGCCCAGACGTGCAGCAGGTGACCCAGCACGACCTTGGTGACCCCCAGCACATCGGGCCCTAGGTTGGGGGAGAACAGGGTCGCCGTCCCAGCTGAATGGGCGTTGAGGTGGCTAAAGTACACCCTGTCTCCCCCACCACAGCTGCCAGCTAGACTCCGAAGCAGGAGCCATGTGGGTTCTCCTGCAGGAAAAGCACAGAGTACCCCCCTCTCCTGAAGGAAGGAGAGCACCTGACTCCTGCGGAGACCCACCCTACAGCCCCAGGTGTTCACGGTGGCAAAGATGGCACCGGTGGTCAAGAGGTTAGCTGCCGGGAGACACGGGGGAGGTGGTGGTGGTGCGGGGTGGGGACCACAGAGTCAATGGGAGGGGCTTCCCCCAGTTTCCCTGCAGTGTTACCAAGGGGCAGGGGGCTTCACCTGTGGAAGGGGTAAGTAGGGAAACAGAAGGTAGAAGCCTACCACTGCTCCCTGCTAGGCTGCGGGCAGGGGAGGAGGGTGCCAATGGGGTGGGGGGATAGGGGAGCTGGTCGAGGAAGGGAAAGGCGGGGTGCAAGTACTGGTGCGGGGCAGGGATACCGGCTCCTCTGTCTAGACTGGGAAGTGGTGGGGACTATAGCATCATGAAGGGGTGCAGTGAACAAGAGCAACAGAAAAGGGGGCAGGGGCAAAAGCGCCTCGGGAGTGGACATAGGTGCACAGGGCAGATGGGCTAAGCTGGGGGGAACAAGTTTCCACCCAGTGTCACTGTTGCTCCATGAGGGAAATGCTCTGTGCAGTACCCAAACTTGACCACATGGTGTCACTATTGCTCCATGAGTGAAATGCCTTGTGCATTCCCCTGATATTCCACTGGGTGTCACTGCTGCACTGTGTGGGAATTGATTTGTGCATCACGCTGAGTGACCACCTGGGGTGTAATTGCTGCTCTCTCAAGGAAATTATTTGTGTACAGGTCTGTCTCATCTTACGCTGGGGTTACGTTCCGCAGTCAGCGCCTAAAGCGAAAAACGCGTATAGTCAAAATTACATTGAGTGTAATGGCGGCCGGAATCGCCTGCACTACAGTAAGAGTATTTAAATTGTTACTTTTCTCTTTTTTGTTTTTTTTCTTTCTAGGTTTTGCTAACCGCATAAAGCTGAAATTGCGCATGTTCAATGCACCTAAAATGCGACAGACCTGTATTACCCTGAGTGGCCAACTGGTATCACTGTGTCTCCATCACGGAAATGCTCTGTGCATTAAACCAAGTGGCCACCTGGTGCCACTGTTGCTCAAGGAGGGAAATACTTTGTGCATTACCCAGAGCGGCCACTCCGTATCACCGTTGCTTCGTGAGGGAAATGCTTTCATCTTATCCCGAGTGGCCACCTAGTCGCATTATTGCTCCATCAGGGAAATGCTTTGTGCATTACTGAGTGGACAACTGCTATCACTGTTGCTCCGTGCACTCACACACACTGTCACTATTGCTCCATGAGAGAAATGCTTTGTGCATTCCCCTGACATTCCACTGGGTGTCACTGCTGTACTTTGGGAGAAATGATTTGTGCCTTACCTCAACTGGCCACCCAGTGTCACTGTTGCTCCATCAGGTAATTGCTTTGTGCTTTACCCTGAGTGGTCAGGCTGCAGCTTGTGCGGATAATTGGGCAAAAGCCCTGGGGTGAACATTGGAAAAGGTTGTGCGGTCCCAGGCTACATTACGCTCCTACTGTAAGTTAAGGTTATTTGCTGGGTGTCCCATCCCAATACCTGGGGAAGAGGAGTTTGAACCCTGGTTGGAACTGTTGCCGGCTCAAAGGGCCCGAGGCGGAGCAACAGCAGGGGTTCGTTGCCCGGTGTGCGTCGCACTAATTAACACACCAGGGTGGAGAAGCAAAACCATGTTTATTTGAGCCCAAATAAGGTGCCAGGGAGAAAAAGCATTCTCAAATCCTGCACACCCGCGCGCAGGCGGGGTCCCAGCATTTATACCCCCCTAGTTTGTGTAAGCCTTTTGTTCGGTTTTCCCCCTCACCCCTCCCTTCCCAACAGCAGTTACTTTAAACATTACATCTCAGCGTGTTAGAAAAGTTCCTATTCGCAAGCTTATCTATGGCCTTCACAGCACAAACGCATACAGATTTTCTTCCCCCCTCTCCCCCTCCTCCCAGCCGCTTTTGCTGTTTCAAACTCCTGCATCTGCAAGCTGAGGCAGCTGACAGTTACACATTTTGCTTGCTGTCTCTTAGCATCTTAGGCTGGTTAAAGTTCACAGCATGGAAGACCTCTGGTTCACTCAGGCCTGCAGTCACAACTTTGGTTTACTTAGGCCTAGTGATACCAACAATTCCCCCTTTGAGAATACTCAACAAACTTTTGGCGAGTTTTCTCAAACTTTAAAGACAAAAAGCAATGAAGCAAGCTCTGCAGAAATATGTACAACTGCTTTTTTGAGCTTAGTCACCCCCAACCCAGGAATGAACGCATGGACAAAAGAGTGGAATGTTCATTTAACAACTAAGGGATTGGGGCACTGACTATAAATTAGGTAGGTATTCCAAGTGGTTTAATTTCCCAGATGTCTCGGTGAATAATTCAGTCCCACATGCATCCTCCCCATGGACCCAGCAGGATTCGGTATGTGGGAGCCCACACCCACCCTAACCGGTCCATATGCTTGGAAGGAGCACTGTGAATGTCCACACTTCCATCCAGAAAGTGTCCAAGTATGTCTCCATGACCACAGATCAGATGGTACTCCTGATGCGTCTGTAAGGGCAGTGGGCCAAGTCTGGTGCTCAAGATCACTCGAAATCCTGAATTTCTAAACATACTAGATCCCACTGCAATGCCTTCCCAGCCTCAGTGATATTCAATACCATCTCTGTCAGTAACTTCTGGGTCATAGAACTAAGGGTGGAAATTACATGTAACTCACCAGCTCCAGCCTGTACTTAAGATAGCTGAGTTTTAAGAATAAGGCTAGTAGCCTTTTCTAGTTGGCCCAATTTCTTATCACATTCTTGGCTTTTAAGAATATTCCAAATGGCTGTTGTACTATTGGCCCCTAGCCCACAGGGATCTGCTCAATTCTTTTTCTTTCCAGAGGAAATAACCCAGGCCCTCTGTTGTGCTAATCTAATGGCAGCCCCTTGTGAGCAATCTGGGTATGTAGAAGTGATTTGAAAACCTGATAAGGGCAATGTCATTTAAAATCCAATTAGGGAGGGCAATACACACTGAAGGATTTATCCAGAACACAGGGCGCAGCCTGTAGAATAAACCCCAAAATCCAATTAATACCACATTCCCAAGCATGGGTCCCACAAATTTCTTCCTGCCAGTGTACAATTCTTTGTTTCTTCACCAGGGTCAGTTCTCAATGTCCTTTTTAGTCAGGAATTCCTGGACTTTGGCAATGTCAGTGAAGTGAGTGTTTCTTCTTTTTTCCCGAAGCAGTCGTGGTTCAGCATCCTACAGGGGAGATTACCAGGACATCCTGTAATGTTTTTGCTTCTTCTAGAAAAGTTCAAAGGCACAGTAGGTCTGTCAGTGGACAAGGGAGAGGTTACGAGCACATCACCTTGTCCTTTTTCCCTGCTGTCCAGAAGCACAGTAGAACTAGAAGAAAGAATAGGCTAATCATCAGTAGGAAAATTCTCCTGAGGTGGAGGGGTCTTTTTGCAGTGAGAATCCTGGGTCCAAGCAGTCAGTCTTTGGCACTTCACAGCGGGGTTGGTAGTCAATAGGACTTGGAAAGGGCCTTTCCAGCGTGGAGCCAAGGCAGTCTTTCGTTGATGGATCTTTATGTAGACCCAGTCTCCTGGTTCCAACGAGTGGCAAGGTTGCACAGGATCCTTCGGTAATGCTTCCTTCACCTGTGTATAAAAAGACTTAACACATTTCATTAGTGCCTGACAATACTTAAGCATTATGTTATCCATCAAATGAATGTCCATCTGAGCTAGGGTTAGTGGGGGTGCAGCTGGTAGTCGCATTGGGCATCCTGTCAAAATTTCATGAGGGCTGAGTCCAGTCTCTCGATTGGGAATGGCTCTCATACTCATCAGTGCCAAAGGAAGGGCATCTGGCCACTTTAAGTTTGTCTCAGCACAAATCTTGGCCAGTTTATTTTTAGCATGTTAGCTATTCTTTTTCTCAGTTAACTCGTTCTTTTTCCTTTTTCCTTCTTGGCCTTTTAACCTACAAAGGAAACTTTTATTCTTTACTTATACACCTTTTGTTAACAATGAATACATATACATTGCTGTTATACAGTACATTAGTCTTATTATTTAATGTATGCCACATATACCCTTTTACTAAAATAACCTTATTACAGAGGTTTAAAACAACAAACCAGGACAAGCACACCCACTTTGAGAAGTTTACTTAATATAACCTCTAGTCCAATAGTTTTCCACAATCCCCAGCCCTTTGGCTAGAAGTCTGAGGTAGCCAGAAGGATCCCATGTACAATATGGGGAGTGGGTTAACTTTTCATGTCCTTGCTTTTAAAGACTGTTGGTATGCAAATTTTAATAACAATTTTCACTTAAAAGATTTGGCCAATGAAGTTTCTTTCTCTTACTTAAGAAAATGTATTAGACTTTAGTATATCACATTTTCTTTCTGATGTATCCAAACACTTTGTATTCTAAGTTGAACAGAACCAGTATCTGCATTTCAATCCAACCCTTCCGCTTGATTTCAAATCAGACCATCCCATGAAAATATTAAACACATCAATTCTGGCCACAAGACAAACACCACAAGACAGAACATAGAACACAAAACATAATTTTTACTCTGTTAGTAAATGCATGGTATGTTGAATGCTGTTCAGCTGGCATTAGTTTTCTTTGATTATCTGAAAGACAAAAACAGAGGTCTATCCCTTCTGGGCAGTCAATCATTACTTAAAATATACAAATACTCTTGTTGATTTCAGGCAAAACAGGGGAATTACCCCATACTTTTTTGTATGTGTGTCATAGGCATCCCAGGTTTCAGTGGCTAGTTAGATAATTTGCATTAACACAGATGCTTTCTGGCTTGCTTTTTACTTTTAACTCCTGCTTTTAAACACTGAAAGAAAACATCACCACTTACAGTGCCCTTAGAGCCTAATACAATTTTTAATTACAGAGCACTGTATACATTCCTTAACTAATTTAACAAAATTGTTCACAGCCAAATGATTGCAATCTAATAATTTCTTTGCCTGAATTTATTTACAAACATTTCAAAGACACCAAAAACTTTTCTCTTTAGCATTTTTACAAAGTTCAACTGCTGTTGCCTCCAGCAACTACTGAGTTAACATTTCACTTTCCCTTAAAAATCACTTGCTTTTCCCTTAAATCACTTGCTTGCCTTTCAACAGCCACTTACCAATTCAAATCACCATTCCAAATATCCTCCTTAGTATTTGAAATCCTCATGCTTATACTCACTTACTTCTTCCATCCACTACACCCTCAAAAGTTTCCAACCTGTTCTCCAATCTCTCTGTCTGTTGCCTGCCCGCCTGGGCCCGATCCTGCTTTTCTCGCTGAACCGTCCCTTTCATGGATACCAACTTGTTCCACTACCAGTTAGCTAGGAGGGTGGGCTTTTCAACTAGCCCCCACCCTTCTGGTCTTTTCCCTAAAACATTTCTACTCACAAGACTACCCGAGTCCTCCCTTGTGAGGCTTGCCACCTGGGCAAAAATACATGGCCATTGCGTAAAGGCCATTTACTTAACACATAATCCAAACCCCTTTAGGGGGTCTACCCAGAGACCCACCCATTTGTCTGCTGACACTTAAACAGAAAAGAAAATTACACAGAGAGCAGAGAAAATTACAGTCTAAGCCAGATTTTTCCTACTTCTATTACATTGTCCGTTACAGGGGGCGGGACAGAAGGATCTCAATCCAACCTCAGAGCTTCATCGCACACATGGCTTCCACCCTGAGGAATTACGAACGAGAAGTTCAGTTCCGCCCACACACCTAATGCCCAAATGAACAGAGCAGAAAAACAACAGTAATCGGTTAAACAGAACAGAACCAGAACCAGATAGTGCACCAAAACCAAATAGTATTTCCTTATTCTATTAAGGCTCACCTTTAATCATGCAATTCTTAACATATAACACCAACAGTACCAAACAAAGCAAACATAAAATAATAAGGGTAAAATAGATAGATGGTGTAAATTCTGCAGGGCTCCCCCATTCTTAATTACTCACCAAACTGTGACAAATTTCTGTTACTAATTTATCCCTCATGTCAGGTGATCAGACTGACACTGCAGGAGGTTGGGGGAAGAAAACACACCATATAACCAAATTTTAAAGCTTCATTAAAAATAATAAAACAACAATGGAGAGTGTTGGGAATGCTCCCACCTCACTCAGGAAAAATATGAATGCCCCAAGCCTTAAGCCACTTTAATACTCACACATGTCTCACTGGAAAGTTAAGCTTTGCAAATGTAATTTCAGTTCTGTAACTTGTATTGCCTTTGGTTTGCCTCTGTCTCTATTTTTCCACAACCAGCTGGGGCTGAAAGCAGTTTTTCTTTGCACTTAGCATAGTCTGTGCTGATTCTTGACCTTGAACACAAAGCAACTTTCCCTTTATCTCTGGGCTAAGCTGAATTTCAAATTAACCCGTTCCTAGACAAATTGCTCACACTGTGTCAGAGGCTTTTCTTTGGTGATTAAAAGCTCCTCTGAGATATATGATCTTATCTAGATTGAAGGTACCTTCTAATGGGCATTGTTTAGATGGATTTTCACGCGTGTGAAGATTCCAATTCTCTAAATACCTGCAGGTTTTAGGACCATAATGTACGTACATGTACTATGCTGGGGTACCCTTAGGGGGTGAGGTAGAATCTTTAGACTGTCCCTTACCCATTTTCCACTTACACACACAGAGAGGGTGACCTGTCCGCGCTAGCGGCTCATAAACTAAGGATCTCTCCCTACAGGGAACTCACACAGGAGAGACTAACGGGGATGACCATGACTCTCCTACACCTCCCTTCAGCAAAGAGCGTCGGCTAGTCTCTGGGAGACAGCGCCGCTTACTCTGATTGCATCCAGTGAGATGATCAGACTGTCAGTAGCCCACACGGAAAGGAAGGCGGGGAGGGAAGATGGGTTCACACATTCCTAGACCCAGGCAGCTTCCTCGCCGGATGATGCCAGGCCGAGTCAGCCCACCGTGGGTCGGATCTCCTAAAGATCCACTAGTTACCGGGCTTGCGTTAGAACAGTCCTGATCATGAGCATTTGCTTCACAGGGTATTCTGGGCGTCTTCCGGTAACAGCCACTCACACTGGTATACACACACACACACACCAAGACCATTATTTCCTATTACCACGATGCATCTTATCTTGCTGCACAGTCAATAAGTTCAGATGGCATGAGCCCAACAGAGACAGACATTCCCACGGACAGTCCTCCTCCCAGTGCAGCTCTGGGGCATATGATGGGGGATTTTTACAAGACCTCTCTATACAAACAGCTTCAGAAGCTACCCATTCGCTGACAAAACAGAAGTAATTGAAGGATCGTGTTGTAATTAAGTGATCCTTCTGGTGGACACCTTTCCTGGCTATCTAGCTGATACTGAGGCCAGTCTACTGTACAGAATCTTTTCAGTTTACTTTTAGCCAATGGATCTGATTCAAACACTTTCCAATTCATCAGAATGCATTCTAAGGGTGTACACCATGCCCTGCCTATACTCTGTCCCTGCCCCATACTCTAGGGAGACACTGGGCGTCCCCAGGTCTTAACAGGAAAAAAAAGGTTCACAGCACTGGACTGTTCCTACCTTATCCACAGGACCGGTTCCTCACCGTCGCCTGCAACAGCTTCTCCACTATCTGAGTGCGTTGCACCGTTGTGTCCTCCAAGGTCGGCCTGACGCATCTCTGCCGAGGCCCCCGGTAAAGGCACTGGTGAGCGCTGGGCGTCAGCTGTGACCATCGTCCACCGGCCATTGGAGGAGTCCGGGCAAGGCACAATTTTGCCTCGAGCCCACCCAGGGACGCCAAAACTGTTGCCGGCTCAAAGGGCCCGAGGCGGAGGAACAGCAGGGGTTCGTTGCCCGGTGTGCGTCGCACTAATTAACACACCAGGGTGGAGAAGCAAAACCACGTTTATTTGAGCCCAAATAAGGTGCCAGGGAGAAAAAGCATTCTCAAATCCTGCACACCCGCGCGCAGGCGGGGTCCCAGCATTTATACCCCCCTTGTTTGTGTAAGCCTTTTGTTAGGTTTTCCCCCTCACCCCTCCCTTCCCAACAGCAGTTACTTTAAACATTACATCTCAGCGTGTTAGAAAAGTTCCCATTCGCAAGCTTATCTATGGCCTTCACAGCACAAACTCATACAGATTTTCCTCCCCCCTCTCCCCCTCCTCCCCACCACTTTTGCTGTTTCAAACTCCTGCATCTGCAAGCTGAGGCAGCTGACAGTTACACATTTTGCTTGCTGTCTCTTAGCATCTTAGGCTGGTTAAAGTTCATAGCATGGAAGACCTCTGGTTCACTCAGGCCTGCAGTCACAACTTTGATTTACTTAGGCCTAGTGACACCAACAGAACATATCACTGAAATGCTGCAGGCGTGGGCCGTACCAGACGCAGAAAAGTGAAGATGTCTAGTAGAGAGCCTAGACATCTACAACTTCATGCCTGATTATGGGGTTGCCGGGAGAGCAAGAGCCTGAGTTCTGCACCGGGAGAAAATGGGACATGGGTTATTAGGCTGGAACTCCACTGAGGCCTGGTCTACACTAGGACTTTAATTCGAATTTAGCAGCATTAATTCGAATTAACCGCTCAACCGTCCACACCAGGAAGCCATTTAATTCGAACTAGAGGGCTCTTTAGTTCGAATTCGGTACTCCACCCCGACAGGTGGAGTAACGCTAAATTCGACATGGCTAGCTCGAATTAGGCTAGGTGTGGATGCAAATTGAACTTAGTAGCTCCGGGAGCTATCCCACAGTGCACCACTCTGTTGACGCTCTGGGCAGCAGTCGGAGCTTGGATTCTCTGACCAGCCACACAGGAAATGACCCGGGAAAATTTGAATTCATTTTCCTGTCTGGGCACTTTGAATCTGACGTCCTGGCTGGACATCGGGGCGAGCTCCGCAGCACCTGCAACGATGCAGAGCTCTCCAGCAGAGGAGTTCATGTTATCTGTGAATAGAAAGAGGGACCCAGCATAGACTGACTGGGAACTCTTCGATCTGATCGGTGTGTGGGGCGAGGAGTCTGTGCTTTCGGAGCTGCGCTCCAAAACACGGAATGCAAAGACCTACGAGAAGGTCTCCAAAGCCATGAGAGACAGAGGATACAGGCGGGATGCAACGCAGCGCCGCGTGAAAATCAAGGACCCCAGACAAGGCTACCAAAAAATCAAAGCGGCAAACGGACGCTACGGAGCCTGCCACCACTGCCCCACCAGTGACCGTGGACTCTGACGATGGGACAGTGTCGACGGACAGTTCTTCGGCGATGTTCGCGGACGGGGAAGATGAGGAAGGGTTTGTGGAGGACGAGGCAGGCGAGAGCGCTTACAACGCTGGTTTCCCCGACAGCCAGGATCTATTCATCACCGTCACGGAGATCCCCTACCAACCCTCCCCGGCCATGAACCCGGATCCTGAATCAGGGGAAGGAGCAGTCGGTAAGTGCTTTAACCATGTTAACTTTTATTCTTAATATAACAGGAATCTTAACTGTGTGAAAAGGAGGGCTCTCTATATATGGGGATAGAACAGAAATCATCCTTGGAGATCTCCACGAAGCTCTCCTTGCGTTAATCGAAAAGCATCAGCAGGAGGTTCCTGGGGAGAGCTGCCTTATTGGGTGCTCCGTGGTAGCACAGTTTTCCGCGCAAGGCTTTCATGAGGTACTCAGGGAGCACTGCCTCCCCGAGCACGGCTGCATCGGGCCCTGGTTCGTGCTAGCTTTCACGCAGCATGCGCTCTCTATCTCCTTCAGTGACCGTCCTCAGGGTGATCTCGCTCGGAGACTCCTGCATCTAATTAGGGTAATTACTGTAATTTTACGCCTGGTCCAAAGTATTTTTAAAAAATCTACGGACAGACGGCATAGCACAGACTCAGCACGCAGCTGCGTGACGAGCGTAACGGAAAGCCAAAGAATATAATGGACGCTCATGGAGGGAGGGGGGAATGAGGACGCAAGGTATCCCACAGTTCCTGCTGTCTCCGAAAAGTATTTGCATTCTTGGATGAGCTCCAAATGCTTCTAGGGTCAAACACAGTGTCTGCGGTGGGTCAGGGCATAGTTCGGCAATTTGCGCACACACCCCACCCACCACCAGAAGTGAAAACAATCCTCTGTTGACTCTTTTACATGTCACCCTATCTTTACTGAATGCTGCAGATAGACGCGATGGTGCAGCACTCAACACCAACATCCTTGCTCCCCCCACGCTATGGATGGCTGATGGTACAAAAAGACAGGTATCCGTCCTCATCATCAGCCTATTGGCACATGGGGCAGTGCAAAAGGACTGGTAACCATGCGTACTAGCATCTGTGAGGTCGATCAAGGGCGCCTGGCCCTAATTTTTCATGGTAGATGGTGCAGTATGGCTGGTAACCGTCCTCATCATTGCAACAGGGGGCTGAGCTCCATCAGCCCCCACCCTTCCTGTGTAAAGAAAAGATTGAATTGACCCTGGACTAGCAGAGGGATGATGGGCTCCTTCATCCACAGTAATTAATGTCCTGCCTGGACTATCATTGCAGCTGGAGGCTTCCTTCCACTCATTTCTCACAAACAAGTCACTGTGTCTTATTCCTGCATTCTTTATTACTTCATCACACAAGTGGTGGGACAATGGTATGGAAGCCGAGGAAGGCTGTGGGAAGGCCGGAATGAACAGGTGGTGTTGTTGCAGGAGCACCCCCTGTGAATAGCATACAGCTCCAAATTTATGCAGGATCGGACACAGAGCAGCTGTGCTCTCTGGTTCTATGATACAGTGGTTCTCTAGTACACTTGCCCATTATCTAGGCAGGACTGATTCTATTTTTAGATACCAAAAAAGGAGGGATTGACTCAGGGAGTCATTCCCAATTTTTGCTTTTGCGCCCCTGGCTGCTCGGCCAGGGGCACTTATGACAGCACCAAATGGTGCAGTGCAAAAGGACAGGTAACCATGCCCATCTTATTACCATCTTATTACCAATTTATGGTATGGTAGATGGTACAATATGGCTGGTAACCATCTCTGCTGTCATGCAAAAGCAAAAGCATGCTGCTGTGTAGCGCTGCTGGCCCGCCTCTGTCAGCGGCATCTAGTACACATACGGTGACATACACAAAAGGCAAAACAGTGTCCATGGTTGCCACGCTATGGCGTATGCCAGGGCAATTCTGGGAAAACGGGCTTGAAATGATTGGCTGCCGTTGCTTTCCCGGAGGAAGTAATGACTGGCGACATTTACCCAGAATCCACCGCGAAAATGATTTGTGCCCCAGCAGGCACAGGGGTCTCAACCCAGAATTCACAGAGACAGCCTAGACTCAGTTAATTGTTCGCAAAAATGTATCTTTGCAAGGAATTCACTCCCTGTTTCCCATCTCACAGCTTCCACTGTCTCCAGACCTGCCACAGCATCCCCCTCGCAGAGGCTGGCAAAGATTAGGCGGCGAAAGAAAAAGACAAGGGACAAGATGTTCGAGGAACGTATGGGCTGCTACCTAGCAGAGGCGGACCAGCAGAGCCAGTGGAGGGAGACCGTCTCTCTGTGCCAGCGCTCACACAGCGAACGGGAGGAGAGGTGGTGTGAGGAAGACAAGCAGGCGACTGAAACGCTGCTTGGACTAGTGAGGGAGCAAACGGACACGCTCAGGCGCCTTGTGGATGTTCTGCAGGACCGCAGGAGGACAGAGACACTCTGCAGTGTATCTGCAACCGCACTCCCCCGCCACAAAGTCCCATACCCCCCTCACCGAAAATAATCAGGAGGAGGGGCGGCCGGGGACGTGAATACTGTCACTGCACCACAGCACAGTGCTCAAGTACCCAAAAGCTCTCATACCCTACATTTGCCGAAGTCCTTCACTTCCAGACTCACAGTAGTTCCAATCCCAGTCCCATCCCCTAACTGTCTACTTAATTAATAAAAATGCTTTGCTGTTAATTACTGTTTCCGTTATGTTTTTTCAAAGAAGACTGTGTTTGAATGGGGGGCGTGGGGAAGGGGGTGGTTAATTGCATAGGACAGTCACCTTTCCCAGGGTACAGACACGGGGGCAGGATCAGCAGCGGGTCACACACACGGTGCAGTCAGTAGGCACCCTGGTCGGTATGGGAGGTGGTTTCCAGGATCTGTGTGGGCGGGGGAGATGTGACTTTGCAGCGGGGGAGGGCGGTTACAGATCTTATACAGCGGTCTTTGTCCTGGACCGCTGAGTCACGCAGCTGAGGAATCTGTATCCGTCCTCCTCCACCACAAGGTCACATATCCACCCGCACACAGAATTACATAAAGAGGGATGGCAGGCTCCGTTGAAAGAAGCATTCCGGCACTGCGGACCGCTCTAGGAGCAGGAGCCTGTCATTCCTTGAGTTTAGAGGCGGTCTTTACATCACCGCACACCCTACCCAGCACAGTCTGCGTCCCAGTTTCAACCCTTTCACGAAAAGTCATGAATAAAGAAATCTTTGTTAAGTAATAATGGGACATGTATTTTATTTTTACACGTGTGCTGGAAGTGGGGGTAACGGGGTGAACGGGGTATGTAACTGAAGAGGAGATTCAACAGTAACTGGGTAAAGAAACAGGGGCAGGTTCAGCTTCTCTGTAAAGAAACTGAACAGTCACAGGTCACGCTGCTCGCTGCTCACTGGTATTTGAAGAGTTCCTTGTCGCTGTCCCAGGCGCCTGTATAGGGCTTCATGAGCAAGTGCATTAGCGGGCAGGCTGGGTCCCCGAGGATGACTATAGGCATCTGCACATCCACAACAGTTATTTCGTGGTCCAGGAAGAAACTACCTTCCTGCAGGCGTCTGAGCAGCCCACAGTTCCTGAAAACACACGCATCATGAACCTTGCCCGGCCACCCGACGTTGATGTTTGTAAAACGTCCCCTATGGTCCCCCAGTGCTTGCAGCACCATTGAAAAGTAGCTCAATTTTTCAGCAGCTGACTGTGGAAGAGGTGGACGATAAAGTGCGAGGAGGAGAAAACGGCGATGATTGCAGCAGGCTCCATGCTTGCAGTGCTGTGGCGTCCGCGCTGTCACTGACCAGAAAAGTGCACGAACAGATTGCCCGCAGGCGCTTTCAAGGAGGGAGGGAGGGAGGTTGTGATTGACGGTTCAATGACGACACTTACCCAAAACCACCCTCGACACATTTCTCCCCCCAGCAGCCATTGGGGGCTCTACCCAGCATTCCAATGGGCAGCGGGGACTGCGGGAACTGTGGGATAGCTTCCCACAGTGCACCGCTTCCAAAGTCGACGCTGGCCCCGTGAATGTGGACTCAGAAATTCGAATTAGTGTATTTAGTATGGATACACAAATTCGACTTCATAAGGTCGAATCCACAAATTCGAACTAAGTTGATTCGAAATAGTCTTGTAGTGTAGACAAGGCCTAACTTCCTGTATGTTGGGCTGAGAGCTCGGAACTCCCAGGCTAAGCTGCATGAGCCTGGAGAAGGCATGGATAGGAGACAGGGAATGAGTACAGTTGGAGTCAGTACCGACTCAATGCCTCAGCCAGCTGCTAAGGGGCGCCACCCTTCAGACGGGATATACAATGATCACTCTGGGATCAAGGTGCTTGAAGGAATTCCCTGGTGCTCAGTTCTAACTGCTTCTGCAGAACATCACATGGGTCTCAGCAGCCCCTCCCCTAGACTTCCTGTCTGGGATGCTAACCCTCTTAAGGGACAGTGACCAATGCCACCTCCTCCTTTTCCAGACAGTACTCAGTCACAACTCTACGTAAACAGCACTCATAGAATGCTCTTTTCCATATACTTATAACCAACCACTAGTAATGCTCAATTGATTTCCAAGGCACCCTTCGCTCTAGCTAGGATTGCCGATCTCCCTTGATGTGTCAGTGTTACTGTTGTCAGGAGGCAGTCAGTCCATTTGCTCCATGGTGGTATGTCCCGGGGCTCACTTGTCTCCACCTGCTCTATTTGTTGCCTAAGTGAGACTTCCTTTGGCCAGCTAGCTGACCCAGCACCCCTCCTCCCTCCCTTCTGGATATTGGAGAAGGTATCACCTCTTCCTCCTCAGTATGTGTCCATCTGGGATGACTGCCTCATACAAGCTCAGGGAGGCCTCACGTGACCTCACTGCTGTTGGTGGCCATTGATTTCCATCACAGATGTGCACTGCATCATGTCCAAGATTTGGTGGAAGCTCCTGGGATCCCAAATCATCTGACTTTTTTTTAGTTGTTTCTGTCTCTCTTCATTCTTCTGCAAATCCCCAGTTCCTTGGACAGCAGATTCTATTGTCACGGCGTCCTAGTTCTCAGTATTCTGTTAAACCACATCTGCAGGTGACAACCCATGTTCATTGGTGCCATCCCGTAGCTGAACTGTGATAAGCATGGATCAGAGTCTGATTCTCAACCCTTTGTTATTTTAACACTATTTGTCACCGTTCTATTGGATTTGGGATAATGGGGACTAGCGTGGTTTTTACAGGGTGTGCCATGCCTCCAAACTTTATACAGTCTTGCTGGGAGTGTGCCCCTTAAAATACTAGGCCCTAGGTCCCCAGTTTTTCAAGGGCAAGCTCCATGGCTCCAATACTTCAAGACCAGGCCCTCTGGATTCAGCTCCTGTGTTTTTCAACAGGGTTCTCCAGTGAGTCCAAACGAGTGAGATTTTACCACTTTGGGAGCAATATGACCATTAGAGATTTGCTGTGCTGCCTTTTCAAAACAATCCAGCATTCATTAGTCACCTGGAATCCAGGGCTGAGGAGTTCTTAGATTAGCCTAGGACAGCACAATTTAACTCTAAATCCATGTTGGCAGAATCACCTGCCCCCTCTTCCATAGCCTCATGGATGTGAATTGGGAGCAGCCTGCTTAACAGTCTGTCCCCATTGCCAGTTGCAGTTCCACTGTGGTCACATGTTCCACTTCCCCATGAAACTCTTTACATCCGTGGAGAAAAAATCCGAAGTCTCCTCCTCTCTCTGAGTGTATGGACACTCCGGTTTTGTTTGTGTCTGTGATGCGTAAGCCACTGGTCTCCCGTTCTGACCATCCTGCTGTAGGAGGGCTGTGTCAATATCTTCTTCAGAGGTGTCCATGGACAACTGAGTTTTGAGCTTACTGTCAGAGTTTCACAGGACTGTGGCCTTTTTAACTCCTTCATTGTCTCAAACTTTCTATGAAGATTTGCATCACAGTGCATTGCATGTCTTTGCACAGCAGTGCTCTCAGCTGGCTTGTTTGAGCTCTGAGTTTAAGCACAAATTTCCCTACATAGTTCACTGTTCCAAGGAATCATTGTACCCTTCCTTGTCTGCTGGGGCCGGCATGTTGGTGATGGTCTCACTTACTCTGTGATTGACTTGTGCCCCTTGCTAGGCTAACTTCTCGCCCAGTGACATTATTTCCATTACACAGAATTTATATGCTTGTTCATTTTAGCTTTAGCTCAGCAGATCTGGCTCTTTCCCAGCTGCCCAGAGCCTCTGGTCATGATGTTCTATTGGTTTTCTCCAGAACAGAACATCTCCTGCGTAAACCATGGCACCCTCCATACCATCAAAAGCATGTTGTATTTTCTGGTGAAACACTGGTGCTGAACGCAAGCCAGGTGTCCCTCTGTGGAAATGGTGTCTCCCAAAGGAGATACTGAAGGAGAACAAACATGTACTCTGTCCTTCTTAGGGCACCAGCCAGAACCCTGCTGTGATGCATCCCCTGTAGAAAAACACTTGGCATTCGCCATCTCCCCACAAATGTCTTTCCCTGTAGTAGTGAAAAACGTCCCCTTTTTAAAGACATTTAATTCTTTTGAGGTTATTCATAAGTGAAGGGTTCTATCTGTTTTCTACAACAACCAGTGATTATACCCACTCTGTTAGTTCTTGAAAGTCTTTTTCCTGAGTGTCTGGCTGGAGAGTATTGCCCGCATGCTCGGGGTTCAGCTGATCGCCATATTTGGGGTCGGGAAGGAATTTTCCTCTAGGGTAGATTGGCAGTGGCCCTGGAGGTTTTTCACCTTCCTTCGCAGCATGGGGCAGGGGTCGCTTGCTGGAGGATTATCTGCTACTTGAAGTCTTTAAATCAGGATTTGGGGACTTCAACAGCTGAGTCAAGGGAGAGAATTATTTCAGGAGTGGGTGGGTCAGCTTTTGTGGCCTGCATCTTGCGGGAGGTCAGACTAGATGATCATAATGGTCCCTTCTGATCTTAAGTTCTATGATTCTATGATTCTACGAGTTCCACAACCTGCTCTGTGATTCCCAGATCAATGAGTCTATCCAGCTCCTCTCTCAGCCTCTGCCTTAGGGTGAGGGAAGCTTTCCTTGGGGTGTGAATTGTGGGACGCTTGGGCTCTTTCAGATCTATTCTGTACTCTGCTGAAAGATTCTCCATCCCCTGGAAGATGTCCTCAAACTCTTTGCACCCTCTTGATGAGACCAGGGGCTTGACACACTTAACCAAGTAACATGTGCACTTTTCCCGGGCACTATCCCACATTGTAGCTTTCCCAGTTGACCCATATGTCTAGTTCACATACTCCTTTAGTGGGGATAAGGGCACTGCTATAAGCCCTGAGTTTACCTGTGGCTTTTCTTTTAGTGTCGATAACACTGTTTGTGACAACTCATCGGCTTGTGCACCAGTGTCCAACGTAACATCAATAAACCTCCCATTTGCTTTCCGGCTGTGACAGCCCGGTCATCTTTTGCTGCAACCGTTGCTCCTCTGAAACATACAGCTGAGCTAGTGGTACTGTCATTGTCCCCTTTGTCCAGGCTGCGTGTGCTCTGCCGGTGCTGGCAAACTCTTGCAAAGCGATGGAATTCATGGCGGTTCTTGTATCTCTTCTGATATGCCAGACATTACCTGAACTTCTGCTGGTGCTGTTCTTCCCTGATTCTGTCTGAGCTGCATGTGCCTTTCTGCCTTAGGTTCCCTATTAGAGAGACAGGGTTGGGGAGGGAATATCTTTTATTGGACCAGCTTCTGGTGGGGAGAGAGAGAAACTTTCGAGCTACACAGAGCTCTTCTTCGGGTTTCCTACAGCATTTTGGATTCTCAATCATGCCTGCAGCGCCAGAGCTCTGTCCATCCTCCACGAGTTTCATTCTGGACTTGGAGTGCTTCATGAAGGGTTGATTCTGGGTTTCCTGGTTTTGTTCCACATTCCAGTCACAGTGTTGTCTCTTCTCAGGGACTCGGTTAGTCACCGCTCGGCCCCCTAAAAAAACCTGCAAAATTGGCTCCCCAGCTCTAGATCAGGAACAAATTCTACTCTAGTTTCACTTTCCTTTTGGAACCTCAGGTTAAACTCTCCTAAGTTTCAGTTTTATGTGGAGTGCAGTACTCCTTGCATTCTTGTAATACAGTTCCATAGTTAGCCTGACATAACTGAAATTTTAGACACACATGCACCAGAACCTGCTCTCGTCAGAAATAAGGCTACATCTGATTGCCTCCCTTTTCACTGGCACCCGTTGCTTGCAGACACAATGCAAGGCCCTGTTTAAATCTCTTCCACTTGTCTTCAATTATATTCTGCTCCCCTAACCCCCCCTGTGATTATGATTGGACTGGGGCTTCTTCACTGCCTTTCCTTGCATGTTGAAACAGCTCACCAGTTCCACCCCAGAGAAGGGAAAAGCATGAGGCAGTGAATTCTCTTGAGCTAGCCTCCTAGCCAGGGTAGCTGCTTATTAAACCCCTCTCTTGTAAGTCCCCTGGCACGGTGATTTCCTGGGGCAGCCAGCTCTACAGGCTGCCTGTACAGTTCCTTTGGGGGATGAGCTCTTTGTCCCTCCCCCCATGCTAAGGACAGACTCTGTGCTGCATTTCAGTGATGGCCCTGCAGCCTCAGGCACAAGCCCTTGCTGAGAGGCCCCGACTCCGATACTTACCTGGTGGATGTAGGTGGTGGCGGGCAGAGGGAACTTGATGCCATTGATAGTGAAGATGATGTCGGGCAGGCTGTGCTTGGCACTGCAGCTGATCTGTAGGGAGAAAGGCAACACCCAGGAGCCTGGTTAGTCACGGCTCCAGCACTCAACTCTCCAGCGAGGCAGGTGACGCAACTGGGCAAAGGGAAGCTGCATGTGGTTAGCAATGGGGTCTGAATGAGCTGGGTGACTGGGGCCTCTCTAGGGATTGAACCTCTGGCTCTGAAAGCCTGAACCTCTGCGGATTGAACCAATTTTGTCAGCTCAGACGGTCCTGGATTCTATACGTGGCCTGGCCACGTGCTGGGGATGGCAGCCTCTCCAGTGTTCCTACGGTGAGGGTGGAAGCACCAGGGAATCTGCAGAGTGACCCAGTTGATCCCTGTCCTAGCTGGGTGCAGCTTGTGGGCAGTGGTGTTGGAATCAGGGGTTCGGCCACGTGCATGTGTAGCAGAAGCCCCTAGAAACATCCATCCCTCCTCCCTGACTTTACCAGGTTGCTGGAGTCCCTGCGGGCACCAACATAGCGTAGGATTTTGGAGATGGCTGCGGGGGCCCCACCAGCACAGAGGTGCCAGTGTTGATGATAGCCTGGCAGCCATTAGCACAAGAGATAAGGTGGCTGTAGGAAGCCACCCTGGCTTCCCTCCGAGCCGGAGCGGAAACCGTTGCACTCTCCACCGGAGGGGGCGGGGCCAGGGCACGTTTGTTCTGACGCCAGCGATGGGAAGGGCGGAACGCGGAGTACAAAGGGCGGGGCCCTTTGCTCAGTCGGGGCAGCACCACGGAGGGAGGCGGACGCAGACGCCACGCTGCTCCCTTCCGACCTGGCTGCCAACCCCGGTGAGGCGCGGGACCCAGGGAAGCCCGACCAAGAGGACGGACGGGACTCCCCGGGACTGCCTGGCGCCGAGTGCTCCGAGAGACAGGAGGATCCGGAACCCGTGGAGGAGCCGGAGCTGCCAGCCGCGGTCTATCCGGCCGAACCCAAGGTGCGGGTAAGCGAACTCCTGTCAGCGTTCCCCTGCTAGAGGGGTACGCTAGAGACTCCTGTCAGCGCTTCCCTGCCTGAGGGGCACGCTGCGAACTCCTGCCAGCGTTCCCCTGCTAGAGGGGCACGCTAGAGTCTCCTGTCAGCGCTCCCCTGCCTGAGGGGCGTGCTGCGAACTCCCGCCAGCGTTCCCCTGCTAGAGGGGTGCGCTAGAGACGCTTGACGGCGCTCCCCTGCCGGAGGGGCGCGCTGCGAACTCCTGCCAGCGTCCCCCTGCTAGAGGGGTACGCTAGAGACTCCTGTCAGTGCTCCCCTGCCTGAGGGGCGCGCTGCGAACTCCTACCAGCGCTCCCCTGTTAGAGGGGTGCGCTAAAGACTCTTGACGGCGCTCCCCGGCCTGAGGGGCGTGCCGCGGACCACAGCCAGTCAGAGACAGAGAAAACCTCCCCCCCTCGCCGCCGCCGCGGCGGTAGCCCAGGCCGCACGGCTTACAAGTGGCACCTGACCCGGGACCTGAACCTATCCCTGTCGGAAGGGATCAGGGCCAGGGCCCAGTTGACGCCCTGGGTTGAAGATGGAGGTGGAGGCCCTTATTAAATTCCTGGCCGAAAGCCAGCAGCAGCAGCAGCAGCAGCAGCTCGTACAACAGCTGGGGGCCCACCAGCAGCAGCTACTTCAAACCTTGGGGGTCCAGCATCGGGAGCAACAGACCCAATGTTTCCACAACTCGCCACCCTGTGGCCGAGCCCCGGTGGCGTTCCACCAGGGGGGGCCGCTTCACCTGCCCCCCCTGCGCCACCAGTTCGTCTGGCCAAGATGGGGCCCGAGGATGACCCCGAGGCATATCTTGTCACCTTTGAACGGGTGGCGGCAGTGGCCGGGTGGGCACCGGACCAGTGGGCGACCCTCCTCGCCCCCTATTTGACGGGGCCCGCGCAGAAGGCTTACCGGGGGCTCCCCGACGATGAAGCTCGAGTTTATGCGCGAGTGAAAACCACCATCTTGGACGCTTTCGACATTACCCCCGAGACCTTTCGACGGCGGTTTCGGGGAAAGCGTTATCCTCCAGGCGCCCGGCCCCGGGCCATCGCACAGGAACTAAAGGACGCAGCTAGCAGGTGGCTACAGCCCGAGCGTAGAACCGCGGCGGACGTGACAGAACAGGTCGTACTTGAACAGTTCGTACACATTCTCCCGACGCCTGGGCGGGCGTGGGTGTTGCGGCACCGACCTCAAACACTGCAAGCGGCCATCACCCTCATGGAGGACTTCCTAGAAGCTGAGGCCCCTCTAGGGCCGGCCGCCCATGGGCCCCAGGCAGGACCGGGCCCTCAGAGACTGGAGAGGGTGGGGCCCAGCTCCAAGCATGGGACGCCGCCCCGAGGTCGGCGGCCAGAGGGCGGCGGGACCTCTTCTCCCCGACACCCAGAGCCGCCACCGCGTACCGGCTCCGGACGCTGGGCCCGGCCCCCAGGACCTGGCCAACCCCGCGTGCCCCCCGGCGCCCCCACCCGCTCCGGGCGCCCGGAGCTAGGCCCCTGCTTCCGGTGTGGGGTGAACGGCCACCTGCAGCGAGACTGTACGGCGATGGAGTGCGACTTTGGCTGCGTGTATGCTGGGGAGCGTCGAGCCCGCCCACCCTCCGCGGCCAAAGTAACGGCTCCCATGGAGGTTGCCGGGATCCACGTGGTGGGTCTAATTGATTCAGGTTGCGGACAGACTCTGGTTCACCAGGCGCTCCTTCCAGATGGCCAGCGGAGCATGGGGGAGGTTCGGATCCAGTGTATCCATGGCGACGTAAGACCGTACCCCACGGTCCAGGTCCCGCTCACGCTGAACGGAGCAACCCAGTTACTGAGCGTGGCAGTGGCCCCGTCCCTGGCCTATCCAGTTATTCTGGGTCGGGACTGGCCAGGTTTTGTCGAGGTGCTCCGATCCTTATCCCCGGCCGAGGCGTTCAAGGGGGCGTCCTCAGAACCCGATAGCGGCCCCAGTACCCGGGCCGATCCGGACGCTGCCCCATTTCTCATCCCCGGCCCGGACGGACAGGGGACAGGGGGTCCCTCTGACGGCACCGTGGACTTTAGCCGGGATCAACGGGAGGACCCTACCCTCCGGTTTGCCTACGAACAGCTGGCCCGGGTCGAGGGGGATGTCGTGGACGCCCACCGAACTACTCAATGGCCTAGGTTCGAACTCAGCCGCGACCGCCTCTACCGCGTGGAGCGAGACCCTCGAACCGAAGAGGTCCGGACCCAACTCGTGGTCCCCCGCATTCACCGGCAGGCCGTCCTGAAGCTGGCCCACAACATCCCGGCCGCAGGCCATCTAGGCCCGGAGAAGACCGCAGCTAGGGTCCTGGCCAAGTTCTTCTGGCCCAGTATTCACCGCGAGGTGAAGGACTACTGTATGTCCTGCCCGGACTGCCAACACGCCGCCTCCGCGGGTGTCCGGAAGGCCCCTTTGGTCCCCTTGCCAATCGTGGGTGTGCCCTTTGAGCGGGTAGCGATGGACCTGGTCGGCCCTTCCCCAAAAGTCAGGCCGGGCATCAATATATTCTGGTCGTGATGGACTACGCCACCCGCTTCCCCGAGGCCGTCCCCTTACGCAGTATCACCGCCCGCACTATTGCGGCAGAGCTCCTAAAGATCTTTGCCAGGGTGGGCCTCCCTCGGGAGATTCTCACCGACCAGGGAACCAACTTCACGTCTAAGCTGTTCCGTCAGGTATGTGCCCTGCTAGGGATCAAGAAACTGCAGACCTCGGTCTACCATCCCCAGACGGATGGACTCGTCGAGCGGTTCAACCGGACCCTGAAGGGGATGCTGCGACGCTTCCCCACCCAGGACCTCCGCCAGTGGGATCAACTACTCCCCCCTTTGTTACTGGCGATTCGGGAAGTTCCGCAGGCTTCCACGAAATTCTCTCCATTTGAGCTCCTCTATGGGCGACGACCCCGCGGCGTGTTGGATCTCCTAAGGGAAACGTGGGAACACACACCGTCCGCGGCGCAGGGCCTCCTGCAGTATGTCCTGCAACTACAGGGGCGTCTCGCCCGAGTGGGTGAGCTGGCCAGGGAAAACCTAAACACAGCCCAGTGAACCCAGGAGGGGCAATATAATTGGGGCGCGCAGGCCCGAACGTTCGTACCGGGGGATCGCGTCCTCCTTCTACTCCCCTCGGAGGAATCAAAACTCTTTGCCCGCTGGCAGGGCCCCTTCGAGGTGCTCCGCCGGCTGGGGCCAGTCACTTATGAAATCCGGCAACCTGGCCGCCGGAAGGAAAAGCAGATTTACCACATAAACTTGTTGAAGCCCTGGAGGGAACGGGAAGGGCTACTAATCGCCCCGTACCCCCCGAGCCGGACCTGGGGCCAGGAATCCCTGAGGTGTCTGAAACCGGCGGGCCCCAGCTCGCAGAGACACTCACCCCTGAGCAGCAAGTACAGGCTACCTGTTTAATCAATGCGTTCCCCAAGACCTTCACCACAAAACCCGGGCGGACTACGCTGGCCCACCATGTGATACAGACCGACCCCGGGGTGGTGGTCCGGGGGACGACCCGGCCATTGCCTAGGCGAATGCGGGAGGCCGTGGAAGAAGAAGTCCAAGCAATGTTGGAACTAGGGGTTATTGAGCGCTCCCAGAGTGAGTGGCAGAGCCCCGTCGTCCTTGTCCCCAAGCCCGATGGGAGCCGGCGGTTCTGCATTGACTTCCGGAGGGTCAACGCCGTTTCAAAGTTTGATGCGTACCCCATGCCCCGCGTAGACGAGCTCCTGGATCGACTTGGGAAAGCCCGTTACATCACCACTCTCGACCTTACGAAAGGATACTGGCAGATCCCCTTGGAGCCGCGATCCAAGGAGAAGACTGCCTTTGCCACCCTTTCTGGACTCTATCATTTCACCCGGATGCCGTTCGGCCTCCATGGGGCCCCGGCAACCTTCCAGCGGTTGATGGATCGGGTTCTGCAACCACATACTACATACGCCGCGGCCTACCTGGATGATGTGGTCATCTATGGCAGCAACTGGGAGGATCATCTCAACCAGGTAGCAGCGGTCCTCCGGGATCTTCGCGCCGCCGGGCTTACAGCCAACCCCAAGAAATACCAAATCGGATGAGAGGAGACCACTTACCTGGGCTACACCTTGGGTCGGGGACTCGTACGGCCCCTTGTCGGGAAGGTCCAAGCACTTCAGGAATGTCCACCGCCGACTACGAAGAGACAGGTACGGCAGTTCTTGGGCTTAGCTGGGTACTACCGGCGGTTCGTACCCCACTTTGCGACCCTGACGGCCCCTTTGACCGACCTCTTGACTAAGAATAGCCCCCGCCGAGTGGACTGGTCGGCCGACTGTGAGGAGGCCTTTCAAGCAGTCAAAGCCCGGCTGTGTAGTGAGCTGGTACTTTTCAGCCCAGACTTTCATCGCGACTTTATCGTGCAGACCGACGCCTCCGACGTGGGGCTTGGGGCGGTCCTCTCGCAGGAGGTGGACGGGGAGGAACACCCGGTTGTTTATCTGAGCCGGAAGCTGTTCCCCAGAGAGCGGAACTACTCGGTCCTGGAGAAAGAAGCCCTGGCGGTTAAATGGGCAGTGGACGCCCTCCGCTATTACCTCCTTGGAGCCCCCTTTACGCTTATTACGGATCACGCCCCCCTGAAATGGCTCAATGAGATGAAGGACACAAATCCCCGGCTTCAGCGGTGGTACCTCACGCTGCAACCCTACGCATTTTCGATCCGCCACCGGGCGGGACGCGATAACGCCAACGCGGATTTCCTGTCCCGCCTCGGGGAGGCTGGGGATGCCAGCCCCGGGGACCGGGAGCTGGATCTGAGGGGTGGGGTATGTAGGAAGCCACCCTGGCTTCCCTCCGAGCCGGAGCGGAAACCGCCGCACTCTTCACTCTAGAGGGGCACGCTAGAGACTCTTGACGGCGCTCCCCTGCCTGAGGGGCGCACTGCGAACTCCCGCCAGCGTCCCCCTGCTAGAGGGGTATGCTAGAGACGCTTGACGGCGCTCCCCGGCCTGAGGGGCGCGCTGTGAACTCCCGCCAGCGTCCCCCTGCTAGAGGGGTACGCTAGAGACTCCTGCCGGCGCTCCCCTGCCTGAGTGGCGCGCTGCGAACTCCTGCCAGCGTCCCCCTGCTAGAGGGGTGCGCTAAAGACTCTTGACGGCGCTCCCCGGCCTGAGGGGCATGCCGCGGACCTCAGCCAGTCAGAGACAGGGAAAACCTCCCCCGCCCCTCGCCGCCGCGGCGGTAGCCCAGGCCGCACGGCTTACAGTGGCCATTCATGGTGATGCTGGAAGAGAGAGAGAGAGTCAGGGGAATGGCCCCAGGAACACTCCCGATCTCATCCCCACTAGGCCCACAAGCAGCCAGGAAGCATCCTGTGGGGTGGAGGTGCCCCACCGCTCCTTTGCTATGACTGCTAAGAACTTTGTTCTGATGTCTCATCCTAGACTTTTCCTTCCGTGGCTATTGTCCATCGCTCCTTGTGCTACAGCCTTCTGGGACTGATGGTTACAGCTACCCTGCCCTTCCCATACTGCTAAACGGAGCTGGACAGATGGGAGAGGGGTCCTGGTATGGACAAAGTTGAGAATCACTGACCTGACCTAACCTAGTGGGGGAGTCCCATTCCTATGGCTCCATGGAAGGTGTTTTTGTGGCTCCCTTGTCTCTCATCTTGTCTAGACTCTGACAGCTGAGCTTCCCTGGCTCCGATGTACAATTCATTAACATTTGACCTGTCTTCCAGTAGCCCCCAGGTGGAATGGCCAAGGGGTGGGCAATACCTGTCCATGGTGATTTGCCAGTAAGTCTCAGCAGAGAGAGGGATCCAGTTCAGGCTCCCAGGGTAGTAAGATGAGTTGATGCCGCCGAACATCACAAGGCTCCCCATTTTGTTGTCGCTGGAGAAGGGAGAGAGGAGAGTCTAGCACTAGAAAAGGTACAGAAAAGGGCAACTAAAATGATTAGGGGTTTAGAGAGGGTCCCATAGGAGGAGAGATTAAAGAGGCTAGGACTCTTCAGCTTGGAAAAGAAGAGACTAAGGGGGGATATGATAGAGGTATATAAAATCATGAGTGATGTTGAGAAATTGGATAAGGAAAAGTTATGTACTTATTCCCATAATACAAGAACTAGGGGTCACCAAATAAAATTAATAGGCAGCAGGTTTAAAACAAATAAAAGGAAGTTCTTCTTCACGCAGCGCACAGTCAACTTGTGGAACTCCTTACCTGAGGAGGTTGTGAAGGCTAGGACTATAATAATGTTTAAAAGGGGACTGGATAAATTCATGTTGGCTAAGTCCATAAATGGCTATTAGCTAGGATGGGTAAGAATGGTGTCCCTAGCCTCTGTTCGTCAGAGGATGGAGATGGATGGCAGGAGAGAGATCACTTGATCATTGCCTGTTAGGTTCACTCCCTCTGGGGCACCTGGCATTGGCCACTGTCAGTAGACAGATACTGGGCTAGATGGACCTTTGGTCTGACCCGGTACGGCCGTTCTTATGTACTTATGTTCTTATGTTAGTCAAGGAAGATGCATGAATTGTTGGCTAACGAGACAATGTCAATCACTTCAATGGGGGATAGAGTCAGACTGGTGCATTTCACATCATGCAACACCCTTCCCCCACCATGGGGGGGCTGTGGTGCATCATGGGCAGTGTAGTCTGACCAGGGACTCCAGCCTATACAGGGAATGGGAGCATGAGATACCCCCATTCAAACTCCCACGAGGCATCAGGGCAATATTTCCAAACTGAATTATGTCAGTGTTTGATTTTTTGCTGGAAAGTAGAAATTTTCTTGGGGCGAGGGCGGGGGGGGAAGACCCCTTTTCCAGTCATAGCTAGTAACTAGATTCTTCCTAATGTTAATTTCCCCTGCAGTTGTTATTAGAGATATCATCATTCACTTCTGCTCCCCAAAACATATGGCACTAGTACAGAATGGCTGCCACGTTCCACCCCAGAGGTGGCTGTGTTTTGGAAATTCTGATGCAAACATCGCACGGATCGCTCAGTGTGAAAGGTACTATTGGAATGTGAACCTCACTGAAGACAGATGGGCTGTTTCCAGCCCTGACTTATGAGCTCAGGTAGCTGGAGAAGAGGTCTTGGGACAACAAACCCTCCTTGATCATGTTGTCAAAGATGGGGGTGGCTCCAGAGGAGGAGATGCTAGGGAAGGCCAGACCCAGGATCCCATTGTAGGGGGCAAGGAAGCTTAAGTAGCTGGGTTCGGTCTTGCTCAGACCAAAGATCTGGTTGGTGTCCACAATGCCTCTGACCTTGTGGGAGGGACGGGGAGAATCAGATGCATGCTATGTAATGATCTTGGGGTTCATTAAACAACAAAGCAGTGAATGTGAAAGGATAAAACCTTTAATAAAACAAACTAGGGAGCTTCTGTGTTAAACTGCTGTATATAGCTGCACAGTGTTCTGCACCCCAACTTCCAGGGCACATCTATAAATTCCTGTGTTCATAATACTGTCCCTTATGGGGGAGCATCTCTAAATGACAATCTTCCACAAACATATCTCTGTATCTTCCCCCTTAAAAAACAACAAAAACCCAGTAGCTCTTATATACGTATATATAAACAGCTAACAACTATCTAATAACACACACGTTAAATTCTCAACCCGTCTAGTGTGTTTCCATAAATCCAGTGTGTCAACTATCTAGAGAGGAGAGGTTACCACTCACTTTCCTCAATAGCCTTTCTCCAGGCAGGTTAGCAAGTCTCTGAGTCTTTCAGGATTTTTAATCTCCCGAGGTCCCTTCCAACTCTATGATATTCTATGATCTTCTCAGTATCAGCCTTTCATTAGAGTCTGAGTTATTCTTTTGTTCCTTGATCAGTCAGTTGGGAAATGGCAGAGTCCACATTGACTGTCAATGGAACTTCCTGGGATTCCTTGTAGATTTTTTTGGATTATGTTACAGTGGGTCTCCCTGATCAGTCTGGACTATGTAAGACTTTGGATGCAGCTGTTCTTTAATGGTACCTCTTTGGCTCCAAGTATTACAGTGTGTCTGAGGAATCACATTTCTCTCACCTGGGCTAAGAGAGGGGAGATCACGGGTCCTTTTTTCAAAATAATATTTCTGCTTCCACTTCTGATTTTCTTTCATATTCTCTATGGTTTCATTGTCATGAGATTTCAGCAGGTTATTAGTAATTGGTAAATTAGATCTGAGCTTTCTTCCCACTAACAGCTGAGCTGGAGAAGAGCCATTCTTCAGAAATGTACTTGGATATACCATACAGCTTTATACAGATCACCCCCATTGTCAGAAGTCTTTGTCATAAAGTTCTTTGCTGTCAATATAGCCCTTTCCACAAGACCATTTGATTGGGGGTAATTTGGATTTGATGCCAATCCCTGGCAAATTGTCTAAAATCTGGGCTGGAAAATTATTTTCCATTATTGCTAACAACTTCATCTGGAATTCCATGTCTGGAGAAGATTCCCTTCATGCCGGCTATCACTGATTAGTGATACTATTAGTGCTGTGCAGAGTGCAGATTTCTGGATACAGAGAATAATAATCTGTGGCTATTAAATAATCCTTTGATTGCCAGATACATAAGTCAGTGCTGACCTTCTCATAATGCCTTTGTGGAACTGGATGGGATCTCAGTGGCTCTGCCTGTTGACGTGGCTTGTATTTCAAGCAAGAAAAGCAATTTCCTATGATATTAGTAATGTCATGATTGATCCGTGGCCAATACAGCACCTCTCGTGCTTGTTTGCAGTTCTCAATTTCTAAATAACCCTTGTGGATCTTCTGTAGCATTTCTTGTTGGAGGCTCATTGGAATTACAACCTTACTGCCCTTGAAAATCATCCCATCTATCACAGTAAGTTCTGCAGTTCCAATCATCTCTTATACTTGGACAACTGCTTATTTCTTCAGGCCACCTTTAATGATCACTTCTTTAAAGATCCCCAATGATTCATCTTTCTCCGTTTCTCCTCTTAATTTGTTGCAGTTTTTTGTTAGCTGTGGGAATTGACTTTACAATCATATCTACATAGGCTTGCATCTCTATCTCTAAGGTCTCCTTTGGTTTCGTAGTGGGAGTCACCATTCTGGAAAGTGCATCTGCAGTGAACATGAATTTACCGGGTGTGTAGGCCACAACCACATCATGCTTTTACAACTTTATCATAATTCTTTGAATCTTTAAGGTACAGTCATTTAGCGGTTTGTTAAATAACACGATCAGGGGCTTGTGGTTGTCAAAGTCAGACTCAGGACTCACAGTTTGTCAGACCAGTCTGTTTTATTAGCACAGCGCTCTGCTAATAACACCCAGATAATGTGAGCACCATGCAAGACACAAACTATCTTATTTATACAGATAAAAGGGTGAGAACGTAACAAGATAACAAAGGAAGCAGAATCAGATAAGTTTACCTGGGCTAGGCATGCATATCTTATTTCCTTACTAACTATTACCGATCTTCTGTTAACGTTTCGCCATTAGCACCATTGTTTATGCCTAATGTTTCTTTTCCTGGCACCTGTATTTCAACATTTCTTATTTCTGCTTAAAGGTACATACAACATTTCTTTAATCCATTCTTATTTTTACAATATAATTCATTCTACTTTCACAATCTCTCCTTTTGGTCAAGCTCACACCATGACCAAAATTTTACTGGATTCCACATATTAACCATTCTTTATCTCTTTGTTCATCAGCAATATTCAAAATCATCATATTAGCACTCTGTTTTGGGGCAGTCACCTGGGTGGCATGCCTTACACAATTTTGGGTACAACAGGAGACTAACTGAAAACATAACACTGTTTTCCAATGAGAGCACTGCTTGTAACCTCAGGAGCCTTTTTGCCTGGTGTATTACTCCCCCAAGTGGGATAAAGGAACTGCCAATAGTCTCTTCCCAGGTGTAATTGCTGTTCCATATTGTGTTAAACGAACAAGGTCCTCCAGTGAGGTCTGAGGAATTGAGTGGGATAGCCAGGACAGGAACACCAGTTTGAGAGTGGGCTGGGATGTGGCTGCAGACCCAGCATTTAGAAATATTAAAGGTCTGAGCTATCCACACTTGCTGCTGGATAAAAGAATTGTCATTGTGGATTCCCCAGACCTTAAGACACCAGCAGCTGAGGAACAGGCGCCACCAGAGGCACATGTTGGAGGTAGGGCCCTTCTGGTTCTGATAACCTCAACTGAGGGAACCGCAGTCACGGTTTTACGTCCACCAGGCAGCAGGCGCTAGGCTCACTACTGCTTCTTCTTGGGCCTTGCTTTAGGTCGTCGTCTGCTTCTGGCAACCCTTACGAGAGCGTAGATTGTAAGATATTGCAGGCTGTTCCTCTACATCTTCTTCTGGAGTCAAAATTGACTCTGCATGGTCCTGAGGTGATGGTTGGTTCACTGGGAGTAGTGCATTCTTACACTGCGAAGCATGTATCCACTCTACAATGCCAGATAGTTTAACAGCTGTCTGGCTAGTAAGCAGTGCCTGATGATTCTTTGATGTTCTTTAAGTATCTTTACTACTTCTTCCGTGACTCTGGCTATAACAATGGCCTTCACACCTTATCTTTTCCTGATGCATACATTCCTCATTCACACAAACAGATTGAGAATACAAACAGTAGTATTTTATATCCAGCAAAAAAGTATTGCAAATTAAACCTTGCTAAGTTTTATAGTTAATAACCAAGACAATTTACATTGAGACCCAGGCCTTCAATGTTTCTCTAATTTACTTAAACATAGACACAATAGAGAATCCTGTCTCTTACTACCTAAATCTTAAAACAAAGAGTTAGAGAGGGCCCAGTTTGTAATGCATATGGGAAAACAGAATCTTATAGTCCCAGAGGGTCATTTCTTTCTGCTATTTAAAAAGGGTGGCTAGCAGGATGAAATCAAATTATACTTTAATTCTTATGGAACATTATAAAATCCTGCTCCTACATATCCCCCTTTTGACACTAAGATTATTAATCGCCAGTGTCACTTCTTATTTAGTCCATGTAATAGAAAATACTGGGAGGTGATTTGGGCCTGTGGCTTTAGCTTTGCATACATTTGTTTTATCCACCAGCACATTTTAAACATTTCAACTGAACACATACAATTTAAAACAAAAAACAATTAGGGGTAGTAACATTAGTATGCCAGTAGTTGTGGGAGACCATCCAGAAAATGTTATACCAATGGTAAGCTGTTATGTCTTTCTGCAGTGGCAATTCTTAACATGTCCCCATTTGTGTGTATAATATAATGGTTCTGTTTCCCACATTTTGTTTGTTTGTTTGTTTTTGTTTTTAGGAACTATGTTACCTTTTTATCTTTTTAAACAGATGATTGGTAACTGTTTGCCATTCAATGCCAAGATTGATAGAGAACTCAGCTAAATCAGTGCTTACAGTAAGCTGAGACTTTTTGGTTGTGGCAAATAGTAAATGTGATTATTGGTAAACACAGTACTTACATTACATGTACATTTGTCTACTGGTGGGTTGCTAACACTTTTTTTTATCCTTTTAAAACACTTCTTTCCAAGAATTAACACACACATTTCACGTTATACAATACTTTGATCTAATTATTAATTTTATCCCACATACAGAATCCTAGTGAGATGTCTTTATTACAGGGCTTTGGAGCAACAGGCATGGATAAGCATATCCACTTTTGAGGAGTCCACTTGGTACAACCTCTAGTGTCCAATAGTTTCCCTTCCTCCCCAGCCCACTGGCTTGAGGTCTGGGGTAGCTGGAAGGATCCCAGGTGCAATCTGGGGAGTGGGCTAACTTTCCATATCTTTGCTTCTAGAGCCTGTTGGTGTGCAATTTTAACAACAACTTAACAAATCTTGTCTTACTGTACTGGAGACATACTGCATCCAGTTATATTGATAGGTATTAAACAATTAACTTTTTCTTTGCTTTAACAGATGTATCAAAACCTTAATATTATCTGATATTACCCAAAACATCTTATGTTCTAAATATCTGCATTTCAGTACATTCCATAGCTATTGCAGTATGTTTTTTTTTAACTTTTATTTGTTTTTGTAATAGGTTGTTCTGTAGCTGGTATTAGCTTTTTCTGATTTTCTGAAAGACAAAAATAACATTTTTCTACCCCTTTCAGGGTGTCATTGATTATCGCTTAAAAGATTCCTTTCTTTTACAAATACCCTTGCTGATTGCAGGCAAAACAGAGGAATTACCCCCATATTTTCCTGTGTTTTTTTGTTCTATAGGCAGGCAAGGTTTTAATGGCTTCTGCTTTTTAAGGGTTATGGGGAAATTATTCCACAGTTTAGTTATTAAATTTATGAGGTGGTGTACCTCAAGTTTTTCTTCTTATATAGCAGACCAAGTTTGTAATGTTTTTCCTGCTGTGTTAAGCTTTAAGTTTATTCACAGGTAATAGCTAAGAAGCATCATTATCATATTACCTTAAAGGATTTTTCCAAAAATCATACACACTATGCGTTGTTACAGGGGTACTTACTAACATTACATTTATTTCAATGTTTAATATTAACAATAACATTAGCGTCAAATCTGTTAAAGATATCTTGTTATACCATGTCTTTTATTTAGGCAATTTCTTTTGTGCTGGCAGCTCTCACCTTCCTTTATCAGTTAGGTTTCAGAGTAGCAGCCGTGTTAGTCTGTATCCGCAAAAAAAACAGGAGTACTTGTGGCACCTTAAAGACTAACAAATTTATTTTAGCATGAGCTTTCGTGAGCTAAAGCTCACTTCCGAAGAAGTGAGCTTTAGCTCACGAAAGCTCATGCTAAAATAAATTTGTTAGTCTTTAAGGTGCCACAAGTACTCCTGTTTTTTTTATCAGTTAGGTAATTTGCATCAACACAGGCTTGGCTTTTGAATTCAATGCCGTCAGCAGAGCTCAGAGACTCTGTCTTAAAAGGGACACAATCAACATCCACCAGAGTTTTGATTTCTTTCCACTTTCAACTTCTGCTTGCAAAACACACAGAGATCTGAAAAAGAAAACAGTCTATTGCGGCTCTTTTTGGAGCCCTAATAGGATTTTAATTCAGCAGCACGTTTCATTTGCATTTCTTTTACCCCTTTCTACACGATACACTGCATATGTCCTAGGGAAAAAAGCACATTCCTTCTATACTACAACTTTTTTTTTTAAACATTAGCCATATCAATTTTTACATAAGGTGTTACTGTTTCTTTTGTTCTTACAGAGTTTTTAAGTACCCTTATCAAAGTGACAGTCTGATTACACAGAGCCATTTTAAGGCTCAGTGTTTTTAACTTGCTTCTTTTTGTTTTGTGCACCTCATCTCTGCTGTTGCTTCAGAGGGTCACTGTTAATTTCTTAGGGTATGTCTACACTACAAGGGTATGTCTACACTACAAGACTATTTCGAATCAACTTAAGTTGAATTTGTGGAATCGACCTTACGAAGTCGAATTTGTGTATCCACACTAAAACCACTAATGCGACTGTGTGAGTCCACAGTAACGGGGCCAGTGTCGACTTTGGAAGCGGTGCACTGTGGGAAGCTATCCCACAGTTCCTGCACTCCCCGCTGCCCATTGGAATTCTGGGATTTTCCCCCAATGCCTGCTGGGGGAAAAATGTGTCGAGGGTGGTTTTGGGTAACTGTCATCATTGAACCGTCAATCACGCTCTCCCTCCCTCCCCGAAAGCGCCTGCGGGAAATCTGTTAGCGCACTTTTCTGGTCAGTGACAGCGCGGACGCCACAGCACTGCGAGCATGGAGCCCGCTGCGATCATCGCTGCACTTATGGCCGTTGTCAACTCCTCGCACCTTATCGTCCACCTCTTCCACAGTCAGCTGCTGAGAAATCGGGCTACTTTTCAATGGTGCTGCGAGCACTGGTGGACCATGGGGGACGTTTTACCAACATCAACGTCGGGTGGCCAGGCAAAGTTCATGACGCGCGTGTTTTCAGGAACTCTGGTCTGTTTAGACGCCTGCAGGAAGGTAGTTTCTTCCCGGACCACAAAATAACTCTTGGGGATGTGCAGATGCCTATAGTGATCCTCGGGGACCCAGCCTACCCGCTAATGCCCTGCCTCGTGAAGCCCTATACAGGCGCCTTGGACAGCGACAAGGAACTCTTCAAGTACCAGTGAGCAGCGTGACCTGTGACTGTTCAGTTTCTTTACAGAGAAGCTGAATCTGCCCCTGTTTCTTTACCCGGTTACTGTTGACTATCCTCTGCAGTTACATATCCCGTTCACCCCGCTTCCCCCACTTCCAACAAACGTGTAAAAATAAAATACATGTTCCATTGTTACTTAACAAAGGTTTCTTTATTAATGACTTTGCGTTAAAGGGTTGAAACTGGGACACAGACTGTGCTGGGTAGGGTGTGCAGTGATGTAAAGACCGCCTCTGAACTCGAGGAATGACAGGCTCCTGCTCCTAGAGCGGTCCGCAGTGCCGGACTGGTTGTTTCAACGGAGCCTGCCATCCCTCCTTTTCGGGACTCTGTGTGCGGGGGCTATGTGACCTTGTGGCGGAGGAGGACAGATACAGATTCCTCTGCTGCGTGACTCTGCGGTCCAGGACAAGGACCGCTGCATAAGATCTGTAACCGCCCTCCCCCGCTACAAAGTCACATCCCCCCCCACCCACACAGAACCTGGAAACCACCTCCCATACTGACCAGGGTGCCTACTGACTGCACTGTGTGTGTGACCTGCTGCTGATCCTGCCCCCGTGTCTGTAAAGGTGACTGTCCTGTCCAATTACCAACTCCCTTCCCCACCACACCCCCCCTTCAAACACAGTCTTCTGTTAAAAAAGCATGACGGAAACAGTAATTAACAGCAAAGTATTTTTAATAATTAACCAGACAGTCAGGGGATGAAACTGGGATTGGGGCTAGGGTGAGTCAGGAAGGGAAGGAATTCTAAAAAATTAGGGTATGAGAGCTTTTGGGTACTTGAGCACTCTGCTGGAGTGCAGTGACAGTTTTAACGCCCCCCGGCGCCCCTCCTTCTGGTTATTTTGGGTGAGGGGGGTATGGGACTTTGTGGCGGGGGAGGGCGGTTGCAGATACACTGCAGGGGGGCTCTGTCCTCCTGCCTGCGGTCCTGCAGAACATGCACAAGGTGACGGAGTGTGTCCGTTTGCTCCCTCATTAGTCCAAGCAGCGTTTGAGTCGCCTGCTTGTCTTCCTCATGCCACCTCTCCTCCCGTTCGCTGTGTGAGCGCTGGTACAGAGAGATGGTCTCCCTCCACTGGCTCTGCTGGTCCGCCTCAGCTTGGGAGCAGCCCATAAGTTCAGCGAACATCTCGTCCCGTGTCTTTCTCTTTCGCCGCCTAATCTTTGCCAGCCTCTGTGAGGGGGATGCGGTGGCAGGTCTGGAGACAGTCAAAGCTGTGTGATGGGAAAAAGGGAGTGAATTCCTTGCAAAGATACATTTTGCGAACAATGAACACAGTCTAGTCTGTGTCTGTGAACAAGAGCACGCACAGCACCTATCTCGCGCGCACTCCTGCTGCAGGCAATCCGGAAAGCATAAACTCTGCCCCTGTTCCACCCCATCGCAGTGTCCCCCGACCCTTGGAATTCCGGGTTGAGATCCCAGTGCCTGATGGTGCAAATTTCATTGTCGCGGGTGGTTCTGGGTAAATGTAGTCACTCATTCCTTCCTCCGGGAAAGCAACGGCAGACAATCATTTCGAGCCCGTTTTCCCTGGATTACTCTGGCAGACGCCATAGCATGGCAACCATGGAGCCTGTTTTGCCTTTTGTCACTGTCACCGTAGGTGTACTAGATGCCGCGGACAGAGGCGATTCAGCAGCGCTACACAGCAGCATTCATTTGCTTTTGCATGACAGCAGAGATGGTTATCAGCTATATTGTACTATCTACCATGCCATTGTAAATTGGCAAGTTGATGATGGTTACCAGCCGTATTGCATTATACCTTCTGCTGCTCTCATAGGTGCCCCTGGCCGAGATCAGCCAGGGGCGCAAAAGACAAAACTGGGAATGACTCCCCGAGTCAATCCCTCCTTTATGGTATCTAAAAATAGAATAATTCCTGCATAGAATATGGGGCTAGTGTAGTAGAGATCCAGTGCTTCAGAGAACCAGAAAGCACAGCTGCTCCATGTCAGATTATGCAGGAATGATGAGCTGCATGGCATTCACAGGGGGTGCTCCTGCAACAACCCAACCTGTTGCTTCCCTCCTCCCCAGGCTACCGTTGCAGTGTCCCCTGATTTGTGTGCTGAAGTAATAAAGAATGCAGGAATAAGAAACAGTGACTTGTTACTGAAATGAAATGAGGGGAAGGCAGCCTCCAGCTGCTATGATTGTCCAGACAAGACATTAAGCAGTGTGGTGGGAGAGGAAAACAGCATCCTGCTGCTATGACAGTCCAGGCAGTACAGAATCTTTTCTTTACACATGAAGGGCAGGGGCTGATGGAGCTCAGCCCCCTGTTGCTATGATGAAGACGGTTAGCAGGCCATCTACTTATGGGCTGATGATGAGGACGGGTACCAGTCGTATTGCACTACACCATCTACAGCAAGGCTGATGATGATGACAACAGATATCAGTCTTATTGCACCATCAGCCACCCATGAGGCAGGGTGGGAGGGAGAGGATGCTACAGTACAGTGCCGCAGCATCGCGTCTACCAGCAGCATTCAGTACACATAGGGTGACATTTAAAAGAGTCAAGAGATGATTTTTTTTCCTTTTCCTTCTGGGGGTGGGGGAGGGGGGTACATTGACGAGCTATGCCCTGAACTGCCGCGGACAATGTGTTTGACCGTACAGGTATTGGGAGATCAGCCAAGAATGCAAATGCTTTTCGGAGACTGCAGGAACTGTGGGATACCTTGCGTCCTCAGTCCCCCCTCCCTCCATGAGCGTCCATTTGATTCTTTGGCTTTCCGTTACGTTTGTCACGCAGCAGCGTGCTGAGTCTCTGCTACGCCGTCTGTCCGGAGATTTTTTAAACATACTTTGGACCAGGCGTAACATTACAGTAATTCCCCTAATTAGATGCAGGAGTCGCCGAGCGAGATCGCACTGAGGAGGGTCACTGAAGGAGATAGAGAGCGCATGCTGCGTGAAAGCCAGCACAAACCAGGGCCCTATGCAGCCGTGCTCGGGGAGGCAATGCTCCCTGAGTACCTCATGAAAGCCAGGCGCGGAAAACTGTGCTACCACGGAGCACCCAATAAGGCAGCTCTCCCCAGGAACCTCCTGTGGAGGCTTTTCGATTACCTCCAGGAGAGCTTCGTGGAGATCTCCCAGGAGGATTTCTGTTCTATCCCCATATATATAGACCTCCTTTTCACATAGTTCAGATTCCTGTTCCATTAATAATAAAAGTGTACATGTTTAAAGCACTTACCGACTGATCCTTCCCCTGATTCAGGGTCCGGGTTAACGGCCGGGGAGGGTTGGTAGGGGCTCTCCGTGAGGGTGATGAAGAGATCCTGGCTGTCGGGGAAACCAGCGTTGTAAGCGCTCTCGCCTGCCTCGTCCTCCACAAACCCTTCCTCATCTTCCCCGTCCGCGAACATCGCCGAGGAAATCGCCGTCGACACTATCCCATCGTCAGAGTCCATAGTCACTGGTGGGGCAGTGGTGGCAGGCTCCGGAGCGTCCGTTTGCCGCTTTGGTCTTCTGGTAGCCTTGTCTCAGGTCCTTGATTTTCAGGCGGCACTGCATTGCATCCTGGCTGGATCCTCTGTCTGCCATGGCTTTGGAGACCTTCTCGTAGGTCTTTGCATTCCGTTTTTTGGAGCGCAGCTCCTAAAGCACAGATTCCTCGCCCCACACACCGAGCAGATCCAAGACTTCCCGGTCAGTCTATGCTGGGGCCCTCTTTCTATTCAGAGATTGCCTGGTCTCCTCTGCTGGAGAGCTCTGCATCGTTGCCGGTGCTGCTGAGCTCGCCCCGATGTCCAACCAGGAAATGAGATTCAAACTGGCCAGACAGGAAAAGGAATTCAAATTTTCCCGGGGCTTTTCCTGTGTGGTTGGTCAGAACATCGAAGCTCGGACTACTGTCCAGAGCGTCAACAGAGTGGTGCAGTGTGGGATAGCTCCCGGAGCTACTAAGGTCGATTTCCGTCCACACCTAGCCTAATTCGACATGGCCATGTCGAATTTAGCGCTACTCCCCTCGTCGAGGAGGAGTACAGAATTCGAACTAAAGAGCCCTCTATGTCGAATTAAATGGCTTCCTGGTGTGGACGGGTGCACGGTTAATTCGAATTAATGCTGCTAAATTTGAATTAAAGTCCTAGTGTGGACCAGGCCTTATTCTTCAACTACAGCTCTTATCTGCTATTGTTACAAAAAAAAACCCAAACAAACAAGCAAAAAGAATCCAGAATCTCTCCCTATTCTCCTGATTTTGACTGCCCTATTGCAGCCATGACTTGGTCTTTATTTAAAAACATTTTAAATTTTATAAAGAATCAAGTTACCCCTTAATGGTTAAATGCTAAATCCCAAAGCCCAAACAACACTAATTACCTGTGTCTTGCAAAAAGATTTATCAGTTTTGAAACTTTAAATTAAAGAGTCAAATGAATTTAGTGGCATTAAAAACAAAAACAAAACCAATTTATCTTACACCTACAAAACAGGAGTTTTACAAACCAGATGTGTTGGTTTAGACTCTTAGAACTTTTCATATTTTCACAGACAAATAGACACATACACATTTTCTTTTCCTTAACATTCCTTTACACTGCTTTGTTTTTACATAGCTGTATATATATTTGGATTATTTACAGGCATTCTTCTGGAAAAGGGCCCATTTTCCCTTCAGAATGGCTCCAAAGAAACCAAGAATTCTCTCTCTTTAACATGGTCCTTTTTAACATTTTCACAAAGTTTAACTGCTTAATTCTCTCCAGCCTCTGTAGAGTTAACTTTTGACTCTCTTTCCTTAAATCACTTGTTTATCTCCCGGAATGACACCTTTATCACCTCAGATTTCACCATTTTAAGTATTGTTCCAGGGGTTCATGCCTGCACTTACTGCTTTTCTTACTCCTGACACTATGCCCTTAGGGCTTCCAACCTGTTTTTCAGTTTCTTTATCTGTTGCTTGCCTGCTTTTATGGGCCTGATCCTGCTTTTTTTTCCCAATGAACCGTTTGTGAGTGATATTGTGGTCACTTCACAATTTGGAAAGGAATGTTTAAGGAAAGGGACCAGGAAGGGTGGGGGCTAGTTGAGGAGCCCACCCTCCTTGCTGAATTGGTAGTGGAACACTAAAGAATCAGTTTTTGAGGCAGACAACAAAGGGGAACAGAACAAGGGGCTTTTTGTCCTTTTTACAATGAGATGGGAGTATTAAGGGGGTTGGATCGATCTGGGGTGGAGGTTTTTTGAGAACAGGGTAAAGGGGAGCACTCGGTCTGGTGGTGGGAGAGGAGGCTTTTAATAAAGCTTTTAACTTATTATTTGAATATTTGAGAGAGGCGAGTTTTGATTTTGTCCACCTACAATTTGCCTCTTCCCACCACTGCATGAAACAATTAACCTCTTCTTTAGCCAATTTAGTTTTAGGTTGGCCGAGTTTGTCCTTTAAGACGTCCACTCGGTTTTTGTTCCAAGATTTTAACAGTGGCCACTGAGTTTTGGGATCCCCCGGAGTTAGCCTAGACCATTTTTCCAGAAATTTACAGGAGTCCAGACCCTTCTTACAGGAGTCTGGACCCATCATAAATACATAAAATGAGCCGGCGTTCGTTTAGGGAACTGTCCCGACTTAGACGTCTGGTTACCCATACAGGAGGACTTCACACATCAATCGCACAAGAAGGAAATTCGGGTTCGTCAGAGCGATGCCCGGTGCAACACACAAAAGGAGCCCACAGGCTACTGCCTCAATTGCCCTTGCTTTCACACCCAGGGTTTTACCCAAAGTGCGGTGCAGCTACGATTGTGCAGATTCCAGTCACTCAGACCGCGGGGACAGGAACCCCTTGGTCGGCCAATCCCCAGACTCAAACACTCCACAGGAGGATGGATAGACACAGAGACAGGATAGTCCTCAGTCCGGAAAAAACACAGAAATAATTACCTGACAAGATTCCTGATGTCAGACCCCGGGATCCCTACCAGAACAGAGTGGGAACCAACAGGTTCAATGGCATAGACTTCACTGTGGTCGTGTGCCTTTCCGTTCTGGTGGAGGACCGCTCGGGCCAAATGCCCAGGTGCCGGCTGCCACGCTCGTCCTACAAAAATGGTCAGGAATCACACGGCCCCAGTGAAGATGGTTGCCATCTCGGTGGAACCTCTAAATTGTCAAAGTCAGACTCAGGACTCACAGTTTGTCAGACCACTCTGTTTTATTAGCACAGCGCTCTGCTAATAAGACCCAGATAATGTGAGCACCATGCAAGACACAAACTATCTTATTTATACAGATAAAAGGGTGAGAACTTAACAAGATAACAAAGGAAGCAGAATCAGATAAGTTTACCTGGGCTAGGCATGCATATCTTATTTCCTTACTAACTATTACCGATCTTCTGTTAACGTTTTGCTATTAGCACCATTGTTTATGCCTAATGTTTCTTTTCCTGGCACCTGTATTTCAACATTTCTTATTTCTGCTTAAAGGTATATACAACATTTCTTTAATCCATTCTTATTTTTACAATATAATTCATTCTACTTTCACATGGTCCATTTCAACTTCCACTGTCTGGCCACAAATATACTGATTGAAGCTGTCATAGGCCAACAATATTCCTAAAAGCTCCTTCTCAATCTGTGCATATCTGGTTTCTGCCTCAGCCACTGATTTGGATGCATATGTCACTGGTTGCCAACAATCCTTATGCTTCCGTAAACTTACTGCATCTACCCCAGACTGGGAAGCATCTGCTGAGATTTAAATAGGCCTTCTTGGTGCATAGAACTTCAACACTGGCTCTTATATCAGTTGTTGTTTTAAACCTTCTGATGGAGCTGCCTGTTCTGCACCCCAATACCATTCAATTTTATTCTCTAGGAGTTTTCTCTAAGTTGCTGCTTTGGTAGATAGATTATGGATGAATTTTCCAAGATAATTAACCATTCCCAGGAACCGTTGGACATCTTTCTGTGACAGCAGACATGGCATCATTTCAGTGGCTGAAATCTTTGTCTAATCAAGTTTTACACCTTTGTTGGAAATAACGTTCCCAACAAAAGTCAGTTCTGTAACCCCTAAAACACATTTCTCCCTATTTAGTTTGAGGTTTGCAGCTCTAGTTGCATTCAGCAGTTCCTGAAGTCTACAATCATGCTCCTCTTTTATTGGGGTGTCAACAAGAGTAATATGTTCATAGACTGTATGTGTGGTTTTGTGGTATAATTCCGATGCTGAAGCTATCCCAAAGGGTAAGTGTAAGAATCTGTATCTTCCAAATGAGGTATTAAATGTGCATAATTTTGAGCTTCCTTCAGTTAATTTTAGCTACCAAAAACCTGAGGATGCATCCAATTTAATTGAGACATAATTTCTTCTCTGGTTGGTAGCTTGAAATGTTATTTTTATAGATTTGTTGAGGTCTCTTGGTTCTAAGCATATGTGTAGCTGGCCGTTACTTTTCTCCACAATGACAAGGGAGCTCACCCATTCTGTTGGCACCTAAATTTTTTGTATTACTTGCATTGCTTCCATCCTTGCAAGCTCAGCCTTGAGTTTATCATGGAGTGCAAATGGCACCTTTCTACGTAGAATCATAGGACTGGAAGGGACCTTGAAAGGTCATCTAGTCCAGTCCCCTGCACTCATGGCAGGACTAAGTATTATCTAGACCATCCCTGACAGGTATTTGTCTAACCTGCTCTTAAAAATCTCCAGTGATGGAGAGTCCATAATCTCCCTAAGCAAGTTATGCCAGTGCTTAACGAACCTGACAGTTAGGAAGTTTTTCCTCATGTCGAACCTAAACCTCCCTTGCTGCAATTTAAGCCCATTGCTTCTTGTCCTATCCTCAGAGGTTAAGAAGAACAATTCTTCTCCCTCCTCATAACAACCTTTTATATACTTGAAAACTGTTATCCTGTCCCCTCTCAGTCTTCTCTTTTCCAGAATAAACAAACCCAATTTTTTCAATCTTCCCTTATAGGTCATGTTTTCTAGACCTTTAATCATTTTTGTTGCTCTTCTCTGGACTTTCTCCAATTTGTCCACATCTTTCCTGAAATGTGGCACGCACAACTAGACACAATACTCCAGCTGAAGACTAATCAGCGCGGAGTAGAGTGGAAGAATTACTTCTCATACTTATACATCCCAGAATGGTGTTCATTTTTTTTGCAACAGTGTTACACTGTTGACTCATATTTAGCTTGTGGTCCACTATGAGCCCCAGATCTCTTTCCACAGTACTCCTTCCTAGGCAGTCATTTCCCCTTTTGAATGTGTGCAACTGATTGTTCCTTCCTAAATGTAGTACTTTGCATTTGTCCTTATTGAATTTCATCCTATTTACTTCAGATCATTTCTCCAGTTTGTCCAGATCATTTTGAATTTTAATCCTATCCTCCAAAGCACTTGCAGCCCCTCCCAGCTTGGTATCGTCCTCAAACTTTATAAGTGTACTGTCTATTCCATTATCTAAATCACTGATGAAGATATTGAACAGAACCTGACCCAGAACTGATCCCTGCGGGTATCCACTCATTATGCCCTTCCAGCATGACTGTGAACCATTGATAACTACTCTCTGGGAACGGTTTTCCAACCAGTTTTGCACCCACTTTATAGTAGCTCCATCTAGGTTGTATTTCTCTAGTTTGTTTATGAAATGGATGGATAACTGGAGGGACCTGCTTGTTTATCCGGATTATATGTAATTTATGGACAGCCCCAAAGCCCGTCTCATGAGATATTGTTGGAAGTAACAAAACAAACAGGCCAGGAGTGAGGGGCATTAGCATAGCAGGGAATAGGGTTGGACAAGAGTGGAATTGAAGCGTGGGGGCTGCAGGTCAGTGTAAGGGGGCATCAGCATAGCTGTATGTGGGGAGCCAGGGCTGGAAAAGCAAGAGGCTGTGGGTCAGGTTGAAGGGGCTTTGGCAGAGCTGCACGTGGAGGGAGCTCAGGGCTGGCATATCAGGAGGCTGCAGGTCAGGATTAACGGCCTCAGCAGAAGATATGAGAATGTTCCCTACCCCCATCCTCTTCGGTGAAATGTGGGTCACTCTGCCCACCAGAGAGAAACAAGTCACTCCAATGCTCTTATAGTCCTTTATTCTACTGTTAGTAAGATTAGAGAAGAAAGGGTGAGTTTGGGGTGAGGAAGAGCGTGTGTCCATTAAAGTCCCAGCAGCAGTAAGAGTCACTAGATTGAGTTGCATTGTTGGGGCTCTGGAGAAACGGGTCAGTGTTCCATGGCAGTGTCCTGGGGATGGTGCTGTGTTCATGCCACGGGGGCCAGGCCCACCTGGTTGTTGGCCCTGTCGAAGACAACATAGTACTGGCGGATGAAGACGTCTCCGAGGATCCATTGCTGTCCATAGGAGGTGGGGATGCCTTCAAAGCCAGAAAAGCAAGAGCCTGAGCTCTGCACCGGGGGAAAATGGTATATGGGTTATTGGGCTGGAACTTTCATGTCCCCTTGAGTTACTGTCCAGAAGGGAGTGCACGTGCCTGCCCCATCTTGGGATGGGATCTCACCACGGCTCCCAAGCTAAGGAGCATTAGTCTGGGTCAGGCCTTGGCGTGGAGACTTTAAGGGACAGCTTGGGGATGAAAGCAGTGGGGTTGGTGAGTGAGGCCTGGATGCTCACAGGTATTTAGGGGCATAACTCCCAGTGAGCTACCTTTGTGGAACTGGGCCTCAGAACAGCCCCAGTGCCTAAGCCTGAGCCTAAGGGGTGCAGCCTGTCAACTGGGAAGAGAAGCAAGGCCCTGACCACTTCTGTCCATGACACATCCCTTGGGGAGGCAAAGCGTGCTCTCTCCAGGCTCCTGGCCAGATTCCAGAGGGAGCAATTACATTCTGCCACCAGAAATCCTGCTGTGATTATAAGTGGATTTGGGCTTCCCCACTGCCTGCTACCAGCCGGTGTTGCTGTGTGCTGTTAAAGCAGCTTGCCTGTTCCTCCCCAGGGAAGCAAACCTTTATCATGGAGAAGGAAAACTCCTTCCTGATGCCCAGATGCCCAGGCCCTGCAGCACAAGGCAGTGATCTCTCTTGATCTAACCTCCTAGCTGCTCATTTTATTCTCTCCTAGTCCAGTAAGGCCCCTTTCCTAGTGATCTTCTACGATGGCCAGCTCTACAGCCTGTCTTGCTTCTCTTGTGGTATGTCACTTTCACTATAGGCCTGCCTTGATCTAGACCGTTCCTTCCCCTGGATCTGTTTGTGAAAAGAGCTCTCTGCTTCCCCACTCTAATACTGGTGACAGACCCTGAGCTGCATCTCAGCGATACATCTGCAGCCGTATACCAGCTGTGCAGGGGAATGTTGCCAGCACACTCAGTGCAATGGCCTCAGGCACAAGCCCTGGCTAAGAGGCCCCGAGGCGGCTTTCTGAGCAGGACACTCACATCTATGATGTAGGCACTGGCGGGCACAGGGAACTCGATGCCGTTGATGGTGAAGACGATGTTGGGCAGGCTGCTTGTGGCACTGCAGCTGATCTGCAGGGAGGAAGGCAACACACGGAGGAAAGGTTAGGTGTGTCTTGGTCACAAGGCTCTCCATAGCAGACACCTCTAGAAGTGTCGGTCCCCGATCCCTGCCCTTACCGTGCCATTGTCGGCGCCGATGTAGGACTCGATGTTGGAGATGCCAGTAGAGGGACCAACCAGCAGAGAAGTACCAGTGTCAATTATAGCCTGGCAGCCACCAGAGCAAGCGATGGTCTCTCCGTTCATGGTGATGCTGGAAGAGAGAGAGAGTCAGGGGGAACCTGCCTAGAAACACTCCCAATCTCATTCCCACTCACCCCACGAGCCAGCAGCGAGAGGCCTGCAGGGTGGAGCTTTCCCCTGATGTTTCAGCCTCAACATTCCTTGGCTATTGCCCATCGCTCCTCATCCTACAACCTTCTGGGACTGTGACCAATCTAGCCTGGGGGTCACAAACAGATGTCAAGGGTTGTGACCACCAAGCCCTTTCCTTTATTGCTAAGCCGAGCTGGCCAGATGAGGGTTCCTGGTGTGGACAAGGTGGAGAACCACTGATCTAACCTCCTCGTGGGTGAGCCCCTTTCCTATAACTCCAAGGAAGGCATGATTCTGACTCCCATGTCTCTCATCTTGTCTAGACTCTGTAATTTGAGCTTCCCCAGGCTCCTGCATGCATCTCCTTATGCCTGTCTCCTCAAGGTGGCCTGAAGAAGGGGAAGGGCCAAGTTGTGGGTGATACCTGTCCATGGTGATTTGCCAGTAAGTCTCATTAGAGAGAGGGATCCAGTTGAGGTTCCCAGAGTAGTAAGATGAGTCAATGCCTCCAAACATCACGAAGCTCCCGCTCTGGTCATCCCTAAGAAGGGAGAGAGGAGAGTCAAGGCAGATGCATGAATGGTTGGCTGACGAGTCAATAGCAAACGCTCTGTCTGAACATAAGAACAGCCAGACTGGGTCACACCAAAAGTCCATCTAGCCCAGTATCCTGTCATCCAATAGTGGCGAATGCCAGGTGCCCCAGAGGGAATGAACAGAACTGAATCAACAAGTGATCCGTCCCCTGTCGCCTATTCCCAGCTTCTGGCAAACAGAGGCTAGCTACACCATCGCTGCCCATCAATGGCTATTAGTCATTGATGGACCTATCCTCCATGAACTTATCTAGTTCCTTTTTTAACCCTTCCCTGTTAAAGAATGGACCACCACTGAGCAGTGCTGGGATACAATCAGAGTTGGGCACATCAGCGTCTAGTAGCGGAGAAAGGGCAGGCCAGCTGGATGTGAGGGGCACCTCTGACCGTACTTTGATAACTAACTTTTGCCAGGTCTCAAAAGCTAAGCAAGGCTGGGCCTGCCCTAAAACTGGATGGGAGATCTCCAAGGAAAGGCCCAGATGATTGAGGGAGTGGTGTCAGGGACTCAGTAGATGCTACTCTTCCCTCTGTGTCAGCACTGAGCATATGGTGCAGTCTGGTACTGGAAGGTGCTGAGCCAGGGAGTCATGTGGGTGATATGGGGTATTTTCTCCTCTAGGAGTCAGTCTAATACTGATGATCTGCAAAGGGTGTAGGCAGGGCCCCAATGCTTTAATATAATCATTAGAGAGACTAGTGTTCACTTCTGCTCCCAGAATGTACACCACCAGCATAGACTGGCTGCCATGTTCCACCCCAGAGATCTCTGTGTTTGGGAATTCTGATGCAAATATTGCAGGGCTCACTCAATGTGAGAGGTGCTGAATCTCACTGCAGCAGATGGGTTGTTTCCAGCCCTGACTTACGAGCTCAGGTAGACGGAGAAGAGGTCCTGGGACACCAAACCCTCATTCATCATGTTGTCAAAGACGGGTGTGGCTCCAGAGGAGGAGATGCTGGGGAAGGCCAGACCCAGGATCCCATCAAAGGCGGCGTAGTAGTTGGAGGAGCCAGGCTCGGTCTCGCTCAGGCCAAAGATCTGATTGGTGTCCACAATGCCGCTAACCTTAGAGGAGAGTTGGGGATAATCAGACACACCCTGCACCCTGGGAGAAGCTTCCAAGTCTACCAGAGGGTCTTTACAGCATGCCAATTCTTAGAGGCTACCATGCCCTGAATTGTGCTCTCTCCCCTATATGAGAATAGTCCATGATTGGCTTCATTGTCTCTTCTCTGCCCTTTCTCTATTCCTGTCTCCCAGTTCACAGCCAATGGAGTTCCTGCTTTAGCTTTGCAGATGCATCCTGTCCTTCTAACTCCTAATAATTTCCCTTCTCTGCTCCAGGGTCTTTCATCCTTTCTTGTGATTTACCTGAACGGTGTCGTAGCCCAGGATTCCGGTCATGCTGCCGGTGCCATACTGGATGGAGACTTTCTCACTGGTGGCCTGGTAGGTGGAGGAGTCTGATGGGTTGAATTTCTTGTGGTTTGCTGCAAGTACAGAAGAGTCAGATGGTCACACAATGACACTTGTAACTCTCCCCATGTGTTGTATGGGAGACTGGTGAGGCTGTGAATTCTTTGGTGGGGGGAGGGTGCTTCAGAGTTATGCACTGCAATGCTCAGCATTGCAATGCCTAGGTCCCTTTGTGGATCTAGCTCCTGGGCTTCCTAGAAACCATTCCCCTCCTCTGACACTGTACAATTGGACAATCCACAGACAATGGAAGGAAACCTATTCATCTCTGGCTTCCACGGTAGCTGGAAACTGATGCTTTTTTAATTAAAAAAATGTAAATATGTTTTTCTTTTTAAAAATACTCATTTAAATTAAAGTTTAAATTATCACAACATATGTGCAAGTATAAATTTACTAAAATCAGTTAAATTAAATAAACAATTACTATTAAGTAATGCATATTTGTTGCTGAAGTTTTAAAGATAGACCACTGAATTGGTGGATTTCACTGGCTCAGCAGCTGGAACTAGACTTTGTTGAAGTGCCAAACCAGCTTTTCACAGCAGTAGCCTCTTCTGCAAGTGCACAGAGAATATTTTCTTCATGTCAGTTCATTCAGCTAGTTCAGTTCACGGACTAGTTCATTCTAACTTAAGAAATGGATTGGGGGTTATAAAAGCAAGACAGCTTGTTTTCCTTTTCCAATCTCCGAATAAAAAGTAAGTGTGAGAGGATGAAATCTAGTAGTTCTAAAATTTTGGAAGGACACGGTGACCAGTAACAATCAGTTCAATTCACTGACTACAGATAAGAACACAAGAACATAAAAATGGCCCTACTGGGTCAGACCAAGAGTCCATCTAGCCCAGTATCCTGTCTTCTGACAGAGGCCAGTGCCAGGTGCCCCAGAGGGAATGAACAGAACAGCTAATCATCAAGTGATCTATCCCCTGTTGCTCATTCCCAGCTTCTGGCAAACAGAGCCTAGGGACACCATTCCTACCCATCCTGACTAATAGCCATTGATGGACCTATGCTCCATGAATTTATCTAGTTCTTTTCTGAACCCTGTTATGATCTTAGCCTTCATAACATCCTCTGGCAAGGAGTTCCACAGGTTGACTGTGCGTTGTGTGAAGAAATACTTCCTTTTATTTGTTTTAAACCTGCTGCCTATTAAATTCATTTGGCGACCTCTAGTTTTTGTGTTGTGAGAAGTAGTAAACAACACTTTCTTATCTACTTTCTCTACATCAGTCACGATTTTATAGACCTCAATAAAATCTCCCCTTAGCTGTCTCTTTTTCAAGCTGAAAAGTCACAGTCTTATTAATCTCTCCTCATATGGAAGCTGTTGCATACCCCTAATAATTTTTGTTGCCATTTTCAGAACCTTTTCCAATTTCAATATATCTTTTGTGAGATGGGGTGACTACATCTGCACACAATATTCAAGATGTGGGTGTACCATGGATTTATATAGCGGCAACATGATATTTTATGTCCTATTATCTATCCTTTTCTTAATTGTTCCCAGTATTCTGTTCGCTTTTTGGACTGCTGCTGCACATTGAGTGAATGTTCTCAGAGAACTATCCACAGTGTCTCCAAGATCTCTTTCTTGAGTGGTAACAGCTAATTTATACCCCATCATTTTATATGTATAGTTGGGATTATGATTTCCAATGTGCATTACTTTGCATTTATCAACATTAAATTTCATCTGCCATTTTGTTGCCCAGTCACCCAGTTTTAAGAGATTCTTTTGTAGCTCTTCGCAGTCTGCCTGGGTCTTAACTATCTTTAGTCATTTTGTATCATCTGCAAATTTTGCCACCTTACTGTTTACCCCTTTTTCCAGATCATTTATGAATACGTTGAATAGGACGGCTCCCAGAACAGACCCCTGGGGGACACCACTTTTTACATCTCTCCATTCTGAAAACTGGCCATTTATTCCTACCCGTCGTTTCCTATCTTTTAACCAGTTATCAATCCATGAGAGCACCTTCCCTCTTATCCCATGGCAGCTTACTTTGTGTAAGAGCCTTTGGTAAGGGACATTATCAAAGGCTTTCTGAAAATCTAAGTACACTATATCCACTGGTTCCCCTTGGTCCACATGCTTGTTGACCCCCTCAAAGAATTCTAGTAGATTGGTGAGGCATGATTTCCCTTTACTAAAACCTCGTTGATTCTTCCTCAACAAATTATGTTCATCTATATGTCTGACAATATTGTTCTTTATTATAGTTCAAACAATTTGCCTGGTACTGAAGTCAGGCTTACAGGCTTGTAATTGCAGGGATCACCTCTGGAGCCCTTTTAAAAAATTGGCATCACATTAGCTATTCTCCAGTCATCTGGTACAGAAACTGATTTAAATGATAGGTGACAGACTACTGTTAGTAGTTCTGCAATTTCACATTTGAGGTCCTTCAGAACTTTTGGGTGAATACCATCTAGTCCTGGTGACTTACTGCTGTTTAATTCATCAATTTGTTCCAAAACCTCCTCTAATGACACCTCAATCTGGGACAGTTCCTCAGATCTGTCACCTAAAAAGAGTGGCTCGGGTTTGGGAATCTCCTTCACATTCTCAGCCACAAAGACCGATGCAAAGAATTCATTTTGTTTCTCCACAATGGCCTTATCGATAACACGTCCTTTTAAAAATACATTGTTAGTTTTAAATGCAAATTGTTTTAATTAACTTTTTTTCTTAGCTATCCAGGACATTTAAGGTAGTTTTATTTTACCAATAATTTTTAAAAGCTTTTTTTCCCCCCCATTTTTAATCAAATTCCAATTACCATGTAAAGGTGAACAAATACATCAAGTAACAATATTAGGTAGCTAGCAAAATGAAAAGTGCATCCTTCACTATTTTCTCATAATTAAAACATGTACAAATTAAAAATCTGAATAAATGTATGTTAAGTAGCAAATTTAGTGTAAAAGCTATAATTAGTTGCAAATCAACAAAAACCAACATCCTTCAGGAAAATAACTAAAAAGTACAAATGCAAAGTAAGATTGAAATCAGTGATTTGAATCAAAGTTTCCTCATGGTTGATTTAAATCTCCCTGATTTCACTCAAACCGCCCAGATAGCATGTCAAGGCAAGAGGCGTTACAGGTGACTTACTGCAGGCTGGGCTGGAGCAGTACACGGATGGCACCCAGAGATTGGAGGAGCCGGTGTCGAAGAGGACAGAAAAATCCTGGGCTGGGGTGCCGATGGAGATGGTTCCATAATACTCGGCCTGTCAAAGCACAAAGAACGATGTAAAGAGAGGGAACCATTGCCATCCAAGGGCTAGATCCTCAGTTCCCATCAATCTCAATGTGTTGGGAAGCGGGGAGCCAGCAGACATGGAAGTTCTATTCCCAGTGCTCTTCTTAATCCCATCCAATCACAGCTGGGGGCTGGATGGCCCAGCATGGGGGCTGGGGAGGGTTCTTGGCAGCAGCAAGGTATGTGCTTGGTTGGAAGCACATGGGTGGGGGAGTGGGGTTGGGATACTTTTGGGAGGAAGAGAGATCAGCTGTTGTCAGAGGAGTGGGAAGCTTTGGTGAGGAGAGGAAGGCTACAAGACTTGCTCTCCTGCCATACTCACGTCCATGTAGTTTGTTAGGGGCTCGCTGGCAGCCTCGTTGGCCAGGCTGGGGAAATACTTGGAGGCCGGGTTGTAAGGGTGTTTCTTCAGGAAATCCTCCAGCAAGCCATGTTCCTTAAGGTTCTGCCTCAGGGATTTCCCCTTCTTCAGGGGGACCCTAATCAACAAGGGTAGGGAGAGAGGCCGATCAAAAACAAATAAACAGTAGACAAGCCTTGTGTTCAGGGAATATTGTGCAATCCGGCTTTTACATTGCACAGAGACCCCTTTTTATAGCTGGGATTAGCACGGGGTATAGGTGAGTTGGGTGACCAGTGCACAAAAAGTCAGTATGAGTTGGGCATATAATTCCCATAGGACGCTTTGAAACTCCTGGCCTATGTGTAACTAGCAGTGAGAGGGCCTAGTATGATGGGAGCTGTACTAATACATTGTATAAGACAGTCCCCCTGTCCTATAGAGCCTACTGATGAAATAGACAAGATGGACAAAGGACATATGTTCCAGTGTTGTAACCACAAGTCCATCCTTCCTCATACCTCTACTGTGCCTTACAGTCAAGGAGTAGTTCCCACCAGCTGCCTATTAAAGAATGAAGTATTGAGGAGAGAGATGTAGGAGCTGCTGCTGCTGCTAAGGGAACATTGCTCTGTAGAAAGCCAAGCTCAGGATCCCAATGTTTCTTTTTCTCCCCGGTACTCACTTTGTCACCCGGCACTGAGAAAGCGCCACCAGACTCAGGAGCAGAAGCCACTTCATGATGTCTCTGTACATCCAAACTGGTGGGGAAAGGAAAGTGTGGCTGCTAAATGCAGCACAACGCCGGGATGCTGCTCCTTATATGCACATAGTGCAGAGCCTTCCCTATCCCATTAGTAACCCTGATAAGAAATACAAACATTCCGGATAAGATTGTCCAAGATGTCCTTGAAAGAAAGGTTTGGAGAACACTCCAAGTTCACAGATTTCCACCTTCACTTGTCTGTGACCTGAAAATGGGGGCATCCTCTAGAGGGAAGGGGTGAGAGTTAGGGGAGATTTCCTGGCTAAGGTTTGAAAAGAGATGATGCTGGGTTGTTTTAAAGAGCAAACAGGAGGCACAGAGGAATTGGAACGGGATATGGAGATATTCACCTCTAGGTCACTGGTTCCAGTTTGGCGCAGTTGCAATACAGCCATGTAGTGGGAACTGGTGTCTCTATGGGAACTGGAATATGAAGCTTTACACCTCTATTTCATTGGTATGAATCTGAGCCCAGGTCAGCGCAAGGAGCTGAAGTTAGTAGACAGGGAAATAGGATGCATGGCACGCGACGGTCTGAGTAACTGGTTGACTCAGAGGATATGGAGCCATTCACCTCTATGGCACTGGTCCAGCTCACTCAGTTCAGTAGAAAAAATCTTTGTCACCTGAAAGTTTGTGGATGAAATATGCTGATGGTCTTCATGCATTTCCTAGTGAGACATGTCAGGGAAGGGAAGGATTGGGTATGAGGACTTGGTTTGGGTGTGGGTAGATGAATGGCACGATGTCTAGTTGGCAGCCGATATCAAAATGAGTGCCCCGGGGTTGGTCCTGGGGCCGGTTTTGTTCAACATCTTCATTAATTATTTGGATGATGGGATGGATTGAACCCTCAGCAAGTTCACAGATTACACTAAGCTTGGGGGAGAGGTAGATATACTGGAGGGTAGGGATAGGGTCCAGAGTGACCTAGACAATTTGGAGGATTGGGCCAAAAGAAATCTGATGAGGTTCAAGAAGGACAAGTGCAGAGTCCTGCACTTAGGACGGAAAAATCCCATGCACTGCTACAGGCTGGGACTGAATGGCTAAGCGGCAGTTCTGCAGAAAAGGACCTGGGGACTACAGTGGATGAGAAGCTGGATATGAGTCAGCAGTGTGCCCTCATTGCCAAGAAAGCTAATTGCATATTGGGCTGCATTAGTAGGAGCATTGACAGTAGATCGAGGGAAGTGATTATTCCCCTCTATTCGGCACTGGTGAGGTCACATCTGGGGTATTAAGTCCAGTTTTGGGCCCCCCACTACAGAAGGGATGTGGACAAATTGGAGAGAGTCCAGCGGAGGGCAACGAAAGTGATAAGGGGGCTGGGTCACATGACTTATGAGGAGCGACCGAGGGAGCTGGGTTTATATAGTCTGCAGAAGAGGAGAGTGAGGGGGGATTTGATAGCAGCCTTCAATTACCGGAAGAGGTAGGTTGTTTTCAGTGTTGGCAGATGACAGAAACAAGGAGCAATGGTCTCAAGTTGCAGTGGGGGAAGTCTAGGTTGGATATTAGGAAACACTATTTCACTAGGAGGGTGGTGAAGCACTAGAATGGGTTACCCTGGGATGATTTAGTTGGGGTTGGTCCTGCTTTGAGCAGGAGGTTGGACTAAATGACCTCCTGAGGTCAGATGGACAAGATGACCTCTTCCAACCCTAATCTTCTATGATTCTATGATTCTATGAATGTGACGTGACTGCCCTGAACAAGTCTGAGGGCAAATGGTAAGTCGTGGTTGGAAATGACAGGACTAAGGCATTTGTGGGCTATGGAGGCCACCAGTGAAAGGGAAGAGATATCCAGCCCTCCTTGGGTAGAGGGTAAGTTCACCATGACATAGGATTTAGGGGGAGAGAAAAGGAGATCCTGGATGGCCCCCAAACTGGCGAGTGATTACCTGCACTGGGAGCAGATCATGGGTTCAAGTCTCCATGGCTGGGATGTGTGGGGAGGCCTCGCTGCTTAGCCCTGACACTGCAGCCTTCCTATTCCTGGCAGGAGGCCATCCATGGACTTAGGCACCAGGCCATATGGAGACATGCCAGGAGCAGCTGCTCTGCCAGAAAGCACAATGAGAATCTCATGACATTAAAAAATAGCATCTAACTTTCCATTTAGCACTATCCGTTCCTAACCCTGTGGGGACAAGCAAACACCAGGGTAAGGATGACTGGGAGTTAAGTCACCTTAGGCCAGGGACAACCCTAAGAAAGGGGCCTGGAACTGGGCAGGCTTAACTTTGCCACATTGTGTATGAAAACTTATCAGTTTGAACAAGTTTATCTGAGCGGAACTGGTCCTGAAAATCAGCTTATCCGGTGTCCTCTGTTGCCCCACAGTGAGGTCCTGGCATCTGGTGTTAGTCTCGCAAATGTCAGTCTCGCAAATTTTCCATTCCCTGCTCCAGGTTTTTCAACACAGAGGTGAACTAGATCTCAGATTTAGAGAAGGGCGGTTTGCTCTGGGACATCTGGCACCAGAGAGACAATACAGGCACTTTGTAGCATCCTGAAGCAGTAGGGATAAATCCTGTCGTATAGCACCCCCTGTTTTCCAGTCTTGGGTCTCCATCCAGTTCTGCCAGGGCCTCTCAATCTTGACCTTATTATTATAGCCCTGGGATATGAAATACACACCCAGTGCTGCTAAAGCGCCTCAGTCCTGAGCCATAGGCCACCTTGCGGTTCCAGCCCTCAGGCCTGACACATCCACAGCTCTTCTGATGCCCCTCAGTCCTGACATGCAGCTCCCCCTGCTAGTCTATAATATAGTCTCTTCTACAGAAAGTTGGCTGATCATAACCAATTGTGCTATTCCCATTGCAGAATTCCTTGCAGCCTGCAAGAATTTGTGACAGATTTGAGGATGAAGAGCTGAACTTTTAAGTTTGGGGAGGCTAAAACTGAGTCCCTGATAAGAGTCCAGATTGTGACTGGGATCCGGAACAAAAATCTCAGAGGCTACTGGAAGAGCCATAATTAACCGTTGACAAATCTGTTAGAACTTGTCAAGCAATGGAAGTCACCCAGTCCAGAGGGAAGTTTGTGGAGGGTGGGCAGTACTCTGAGACTGTGGACATGGTAGAGAATCCAAAATACTGCAAGAAAAGAGACCTGAGGCAGAAAGACATGGAGACTTTCAAGTCAGAGTTCTGCAAAAAGAGCACGTGGCTTGAATGGTTGCCACAGTGTGTACAGCTCCAAGATAATGCCCAGAATGTGGGAAAAAGATGCAAGAAATGCAATGGATCCCAACACTTTGCAAGAGCTTTCAAGGACCATTAAAAAAAAAAACTCAACAGCTTTCCAGTCTAAGACAAAATGTTGACAGTGAATGTGAGACCTACTCCTCAGGGTGAGACCCTGTAGCAAGTAACTCACAGAGTGGCCTGGACAGCATATTCCCAGTCCCTATTCTCGAGTTCAGCAGGAGCTGTCCGTATCAGATGGGACTATGTTTAAAGAAATCAGGATGGGGCTTCATAAGATGCTACAGTAAAATGTGTTATGAAGGAGAAAAGAAGGAGATTTAGGAATTGAGAAATCTAAGAGAAGCGCTGGAAATGTTTTACATTGGCCTCAAATGAACAGCAACATTGAGGAAGCCATCAAGGCTTGTCGTATATGCCAAAAGTACAGGCCAAGTCTAGCAAAAGGGCCAATGTTGGTAGCACAGGAATACTTGGCCCCCTGGAGCAAAGTAGGCAGAGATTTGTTTACATTGGCTGGAAAAAAACAATGTCTTCGTTCTAGACTATATAAACGTTGTTTGTTAAGTGGTGTTGTTATTACGTTGTGGCTGGACATTGGGAATTGTACCTTTCCGAGCATTCAGCTTCCCAGACACAGGAAGTCTGGGGGAGGGGCGCTGCAGAAGCCCAGGCCCTGTGAAGCAGAGGCAGGTGGAACTCAGTGACTGAGTGAAGAGGGGCTCTTTCAAGCCCCTTGGGCCAGAGTGTTTCCTGAAGATCACACAGGCCTCCACCCAGACCAGGAGAAGGAACAAACAGAGGCAGAGGCTCTAGAAGCTCTCAGAGCTATCTGGGCACCAAACCAGAGCCAGCCAGGAGCATGGCAATTCTTGTGTTCCTAAAACTCGTTCCACACTGGAGCTTTGTCAGGTTTAAATTCTTGTAATCGAAACGTTTTCTGCTGTTTCTGTCGGTGAGCTCATGCATATTCATCAAATATTTAGATCAGGGCGTTGAGTCAGTGGAATAGAATCTCCATAATTTCTAGACCTTCCGCCTTAACAGGGCCACCAGTGGGAGGCGCTATGGTACACACAGCTTCACCCAGACAGGAAGCTGAAGGGAAGGGGCATCAGGGATAGATCTCTTATTGTGAATTGAAGGTCCCAGGACAGCAAAGACCTCTGTCCCCAAGTCCAATAACTGTTCCAGCCCTGACCTGGAAGGGTTACCTATAAAGATGGGAGAAAAGAGAGGATTGGTTTCTATGACCCATTTGGTGTCTGACTTGTATACTGAGATAAAGGGGCCCAATTAGTGCCCCTTATGATTAATTTATCTGGTAATGTGGGCACCCGTCCCACCAGGGTCTGGGACTGAGACCCACCCCCTTCCCACTCATCTGGCATGGGGCCACCAAACATCCATCCTTTGACTTTGGCTCAGACTGTTCATAGGGGCCTAAAAGTAGAAGGCTCTGTATGCTAATCCTAATGGTTCTGAGCCAGTCATTTCCCAGCTTGTGGCCCGATTGGGCTGAAGCACAATAAGAAGCAAATGGCTCCATCTTCCATTCTTGAACTTGCCAGATGGCCAGTCCCTTGGTTGTGATGCTTCTTAAAAGGCTCTTTATTTCAAGCCAGGAACTTCCCATACATGTTTATAATTATTAAGCCATAGTTAGTGGGTGGGGGAATGTGACTCGTGATGTGTTTGCTTGTCAGAAATCTGGTAGTGCTAAATGGAAAGTAAACATTGTGAAATCTGATGGGATTTTTATTCTTTTTCAGGCAGTATGGATGCTCCTGGTGCATGGCCTGGTACCCAAGTCCAGTGGATAGTCTCCTGAGAGGAACAGGATGGCTGAAGTACCAGGGCTAAGAAGTGAGACCTCTCTCACATCCAACCCATTGGAACTTGAATCCATAATTTGCTCCTGAGCCAGGAAATCAGTCTCCAGGTTTGGGGCCATCCAGGATTTTCTCCTTTTCTCTCCCCCTAAGGTCTAAGTCATGGTGACCTACCCTGTTCCCAAGGAGAGCTGGACATCTGCTTTCTTGCCCTTCAACGGGGGCCTCCATGGGCAATAAACAAACATTCACAGAAGCCCACAACCTGTCCCTGACTTTTACTAAAAATGCCCGTGAGAGACTCTTAACCTTAGGCTACGTCTACACTGCGCAGCTTTTAGAGACGTGCTGCTCCACCTGTGCCACTAAAAGATGCACAGTGTAGCCATTGTTTGTCAGCAGGAGAGCGGTCTCCTGCCCACAGAAAACTTCAACTGCAACAAGTGGCGGTAGTGTTGTTGGCAGGACAGCGCTGCTGCATACAAAGCACTGTTCACACCGGCATTTGTCATCGGCAAAACTTTTGTCTTTCAGAGTGTGTGTGTGTTTTTAACACCTGTGAATGTTGTTAGCTTATAAGCTTGTTTGTCAGCCCGAGACAGAATTTTGGATTTGACATTTAATACTCTCACATCCTTACTAATATGTGTGAAGAACAAAGGACAAAGATGCTGTGTGTTGCATTTCCCACAACCAGCTGGGGCTTTTAGTACAATGAGACAGATAAGGGATGGAGCTAAAAGTGTTATAGGGCATGGTGGGAGTACAATATATGAGTGCACATTTGACAACTGTCTCAACTCCTTATCTTAAAGCAAGGTCAGGCAACCAGTCGGGAGGGGCAAGGGAGGATTGTGGGGGGAGGTAAAACACTAAAAGACCAGAGAAATGCCTGCCCCTGACCGGAGCACAACCTCACTCCTTACCCCTCCCATGGGGTACAAAAAGGGTGGGATGAAGGCCCCAACTCACGACTCTCCAGAACGGAACACGACCATAAGTTATAAGGGGTGTGACTAGGGGCGTGCAGTGCAGGTATATTTGGGCCTGCTAAGAAGAAGGAGGGGGAGTGGGAAGGGGAACGATAATGGTAATAGGGGAATGGGAAACTGGGAGAGAGGGAATAGGGGATGAGGAACAGGGACACAGGCAAGGCTTTGCAGCGTCAGAGCTGAGAAGGGGGACACAGAGTAAGTGCTCTGCAGCATCAGAGCTAGAAGCAGAACACTGGGAAGAGGGAGCTCCATTGGAGTGCGGAGCTGGGGGGTTGAAGAAGAAGGGGTTCCATTGGCGTATAGAACTGTAGTTGGGGGAGGGGAAGGGGAAAACTCTATCGGCATATAGAGATAAGCCATTCTGTCCCTTGGCTTACCATGCACTTACTTGTCCTGGTTAGCACAGACATTCTGTGTTCAGCCTGCTGATCTATTCACAGTACCTTACTAATCCTGTCTCCTAAAAAGAGGCCTCCCCATGTTCAATTACCGGTACTCCCATCAAGTCAGGCCTAGAAGGTCAAGATTTCAGTTTGGACAGAAGGAGACAGGTCTGGAGGAGGGAGGCAGATCTGTGAGTCATCAGTATAGAGGTTGTAGTGGAATTTGTGTTTGTGGATGAGATTACACAGAGATAAGGGGTAGAAGGAGAATAGAAGGGGCCCAAGGACAGAGTCCTGTGGGACTCCCACAGAATGTTGGAGGGCCGATCCTCTGAAGGCATCAAAGGAGTGATTACAGATGTACGAGGAGAACCATGAAAGGAGAGACATGGAAGCCAAGGGAGAACGTGATTTCAAGCAGAATGGCATGGTTGACCGAGTCAAGGTGGTGGCTACTACTTCCTTTGTCCATCTTGTCTATTTCAACAGTAACTTCTACAGGGCAGAGACCATCTCCTTCTATGTATTAGTACATAGAGTACATGTATTAGCACCAGAACGTTGAGCCGTCTCTCTTCTAGTACATATAGGCTGGGATTTTCCAAGAGTCCTATGGGAATTATGTGCTCAACTCTCATTGACTTGCAGTGCACTAGGTACCCAACTCCTTTACATTCCTTTGATAACACTGCTCTACAGGCAAAATGCTTCTGAAATAAATGTAGTCCAACGTTACTAATTCTGGGTCACTGAGAACGAAAATGATGCTTAAAATTGTTGATTGGCTCTAGTTTTCAAGTTATGCTATTGGGTCAGTATATATGACCCTTGACTTGGGAATAGCGGAGGATAAGTGAGTTATAAAGGGAAGGGATCTCAATTTAAACCAGAAATGACTAAAATACATCTTTGACTAGATCTATGAATAAATCTATGACTGGGTTTGGACAGTACTTGCTTTTTAGGCAAAACAATGAATGATGCAATCTGAAGCTGGTATTGCGTCATACATGATATGAATTGCATCATGTTATTCCTAGAAGTCATGGATGATGCAATCATAACGAAGCTTACATCACTCTGCTGAACAAATTGCCCTATATCAGCTCTAGAAATCATACAGTGTCGTGCTCTCTTATGTGTCAGTGTTTGATTTTGCAAAGGGACACATTTCTCTTTAGCCAAAGTGAGCAGAGATGCCTCGTACTTGTGTGAACAGTGAAGATAACTTCTGCTATGTTTGTGGTGAAGTGACTTTTGCATCACAAAAGCGCAGTATAACCACTATGGTTAAGAAAGCCTATCACCTTTATTTTGGCTGTAAAATTGGAGAGCAGGACAAGAGGTGGACCCCACACATATGCTGCAACACTTGTGCAACAAATCTTCGCCAGTGGTTGAACAGGAAAAGGAAATCTATGCCTTTTGCAGTGCCAATGATGTGGAGAGAGCCAACAGATCATACCAGCGATTGTTACTTCTGCATGGTGCCTCCAGTTGGGAAAGGTGTGTCAAAGAAGAAAAAGTGGACTGTGCATTATCCAAACATTCCATCAGCTATATGCCCAGTACCCCACGGAGAAGGACTGCCGGTTCCTGATGCACCAGAATCATTCTCACTTCAGATGAGGAAGAGGATGAAACTTCTGGTCCTGAACCATCAATGTCACAGGACCCACATTTTCTCCCATCTTCCTCCTCTGAACCATACCTCATAACACAAGGTGAACTGAATGACCTTGTCAGGGATTTGCAACTACCCAAGAGTAAGGCAGAGCTGTTGGGCTCCAGACTACAGCAGTGGAATCTCCTGGCAGGTGATGTTAGGGTTTCCATGTTCCGTGACCGTCAAAAGGATCTTGTCCCATTCTTCTTCATGGAAGGTGATCTTGTAGCCTGCAACAACATCGATGGTGTGATGGCAGCCCTCAACATCGTTCACGATCCAGATGAGTGGAGACTGTTCATTGATTCATTGATGTTTTGCCATCAATTCCAGTTGGTCATGCAGTCCATATGAAGGAAACCTATGACAACATGAAACAACTTTTGAGGTGCATAAACTATGACCAACATCAGTGGCAGCTTTGTGGCGATTTGAAGGTTGTTGCTCTCTTGCTTGGTCTGCAGACTGGATACACAAAGTACTGCTGTTTTCTCTGCGAATGGGATAGTCGTGCAAGAGATTCCCACTACATCAAGAAAGATTGGCCACTCCGACAGTCATTGGAGCCTGGGAGGAAAAGTGTTCAGCATCCACCACTTGTTGAATCAAGGAAGATTTTGTTACCACCCTTACACATCAAGCTGGGTCTGATGAAGAACTTTGTCAAGGCCATTGACAAAACACAAGCAGCTTTCAAGTACCTCTGTGGAAAATTTCCAAGCTTAAGTGAAGCTAAGATAAAGGAAGGTGTCTTTGTTGGTCCTCAGATTCGTGAACTTCTTCGAGATGATGCATTTGACCATGCACTGCGTGGCAAGGAAAAGACGGCATGGAAAGCCTTCCAGTTAGTGGCAATAAATTTTCTCGGAAACAACAAGGCAGACAACTACAGGTTGTTGGTGGAAAACCTCCTCAAGGCATACAAAAGCCTTGGTTGCAACATGTCACTAAAGATACTTTTTTTGCACTCTCATCTAGATTTTTTTCCACCGAACTGCGGAGCAGTGAGCAGGGACACAGGCAAGGCTTTGCAGCGTCAGAGCTGGGAAGGGGGACACAGAGTAAGTGCTCTGCAGCATCAGAGCTAGAAGCAGAACACTGGGAAGAGGGAGCTCCATCGGAGTGGGGTGCTGGGGGGTTGAAGAAGAAGGGGTTCCATTGGCGTATAGAACTGTAGTTGGGGGAGGGGAAGGGGAAAACTCTATCGGCATATAGAGATAAGCCATTCTGTCCCTTGGCTTACCATGCACTTACTTGTCCTGGTTAGCACAGACATTCTGTGTTCAGCCTGCTGATCTATTCACAGTACCTTACTAATCCTGCCTCCTAAAAAGAGGCCTCCCCATGTTCAATTACTCCCATCAAGCCAGGCTTTGAAGGTCAAGATTTCAGTTTGGACAGAAGGAGACAGGTCTGGAGGAGGGAGGCAGATCTGTGAGTCATCAGTATAGCGGTTGTAGTGGAATTTGTGTTTGTGGATGAGATTACACAGAGATAAGGGGTAGAAGGAGAATAGAAGGGGCCCAAGGACAGAGTCCTGTGGGACTCCCACAGAATGTTGGAGGGCCGATCCTCTGAAGGCATCAAAGGAGTGATTATAGATGTACGAGGAGAACAATGAAAGGAGAGACATGGAAGCCAAGGGAGAACGTGATTTCAAGCAGAATGGCATGGTTGACCGAGTCAAGGTGGCGGCTAATACTTCCTTTGTCCATCTTGTCTATTTCAACAGTAACCTCTACAGGGCAGGGACAGACAGTACAGCACCCAGAACGTTGAGCCGTCTCTCTTCTAGTACATATAGGCTGGGATTTTCCAAGAGACCTACGGGAATTATGTGCCCAACTCTCATTGACTTGCAGTGCACTGGGCACCCAACTCCTTCACACTGTTTTTGATAATCCCAGGTGTACTAAGCGGTTTCAGTGCAATGTAAAAGCTGAATTGCACTGTAGGCTCTGAACAAAAGGCTTGTCTGTTGTTCATTTGTTATTCAACGGTCTCTCTCCCTACCCTTGTTGATTAGGGTCCCCGGTGCCCCTTTAGCTGAGGTGCTGACCCCTCGCAGTAACCCCTTTCTCTCAGGGACTACCCTACCCAGGGAACCCCACACCCACTATCCCCACCTCACCTCAGTATACGGCTACTGCCAGTCATCGTCTCACCCCCATGCCCTGGGGCAGACTGCAGTATCAGCCATTCATCACTGGCAAGGAGGGTTTGGACCTGATGCCTTGGCCTACCCCTGGGCTGCCCTCTGCAACTCCCAGGACCTCTTGGCCTTCTGCTAGGCCCTGCTCCACTCAGGTACCCTGTCTCTAGCTCCCTGCAGCCAGGGCCGCCCCAAGCAGGGCGGCATGCCGCAGGGGGCACGCTGCCGGGCGCCGGTCCCGCGGCACCTGGTGTCCTCTTGCAGACTGCGGAGGGGCCGCTGGTCCCGTGGCGCTGGTTGAACTTCCGCAGGACCAGCGCACCCTCCGCAGTCATGCCTGCGGGAGGTCCGCTGTCCCGTGGCTCCGGTTGACCTCTCACAGGCATAACTGCGGAAGGTCCACCGGAGCCGCCTGCCGCCCTTCCGGCAAAATGCCGCCCCACACGTGCGCTTGGCACGCTGGGGTCTAGAGCCGGCCCTGCCTGCAGCCAGACCCATCTCCCTCTACAAACAGAGAGAGACTGATCCTTCTGGCTTCCCTGGCCTTCTTATAAGGCCCTGTTGCTCCGTTTGGGGCATGGCCCCAGCTGCAGCCACTTCCTCCAATAAGCCAGGGTTTTACCTTGCCCAGCCCCAGCCCTCTGCAGGGCTTTTCCAACTCCTTTCAGGCTGGAGTGGGGGAGGTCACCCTATTATACAGCACAGAGATAAAAGATTTTCTTTCTATTCCAAAAAAACCAAAGGAAATTAACAAACAAAAATCCTTCATTTAACGTTACTTACGTTTGCTTTCATCAATAAAATCATTAGGAAATACAAAGTCAAGGTTTTTAAACAGGATGGAAAGGTTACAAAGTGAAGCATTCTCAGGTTAGCAAATGTCCAAAGAAGTGTTTCCCTGGCACCCTCAATTCAGTCCTGTTGTGCATTTGCAGGATGATGCAGTCTTTAATGACATGATCCCATAGTATTTTTTTTCCATGGGACCCCTTCCTCATTCACTGCACAAGGTTTTCTTCTCTGGGGCTGTGTATTGAAGGAGTCTGTTGCCAGTAGGATGCCTTATTTCTTGCAGAGTTAACGTTGTACAGGCAATGCTCATTCTGGTATTTCCTAACCTGAGAGTGCTTCACTTTGCAGCCTTTAGTCCTCTGTGAATTTCCTAATGTTTATAGCTTGCTTTACTGAGGAGAACAGTCTTTATGACAAAGGGTTGGGGTTTTTTTTTGGTAATGTCTCCATTATTTATCTGATCAGTGTCAATAGTGTATGCTTTACAAGACAGAGAAAGTAAGGACACTCCCCGATACAAAGCCCCTATGATCTAAGGAAGACTGACACATACAAAGAAAGCAGGAGATGTAAGAACTAGGACGTTCTTTCTTTCTTTTGATGAATAGTAATTTATTTATTATGAATTATTATTATGATTAAAGAAAGGGTTGTGGATTGGGGAACTTGTGCGGTGAGAATGTTCTATGCAGAAGTTTCCATTGTTTGGCACATGCAGCTGATCTGAAGTGCCACGCAGTGCTAGGTTTTGGGTAGCAAGCCCTCTCACAATGGCAAAGAGCCTTTTCAGAACTCTGATGCAATCTTCTCTTCATGCTGATCATCTATAGTGGCCTTTAACCTTACGCTCATCTCAAGTTCTTGGGGATTTCACACCAGGAATGTGTTGGATGCAAACTTCTATTTTCATTGTCTTTGGGAAACGTGAAGTTTTTCACTTGCTGTGGCCCAGGCAGTACAAAGAAGTCCTTCAGGCTATTGTTCAAGTGGGTCCACAGCCCTGGATCATCTAGATTTAAAGAACTAAACTCAGCAGCAGCTGTTTCTTGTGCCTCCACCACACTCTTTTCTGATCTACACTTTTCTTCAGGAATGTGCATGGTTACATCCATTTGAGATGGAGCTATGGATGCTGCAGTAGCTGCCAGATCACCTGCACTCTGACTAACTGGAAGATCAGGCATCTTCTCACCACTCACATCCTCATTGGGGCCGGAAGGTCCAGCGTGAACATTTGTGTCTCTGTATCTCAGGAGAGCTCCTTCCTGCTTAGATAGAAAAGCTTCCTTTGCTTTCTTTTCTTTTTCTGAACGTTGCCCCAGAGGGGCGTTTTCTTCTTTTCACTCATGACTGCTGTTCTGTGCCAGCTAGAGTGGCTCTCAACACTCAATTGAAGGGGACAAATAAGCAGGCTGGTAGCAGGGCCTGAGTGAGGGAAGATATCAGCCTCTTAAGGGCCTAACCGGCTCCTTCTACTTCAGCTGACTGTCTGTTCTCCTCAAGCGGGTTCAGGGAAGCAGCAGGAAATAGGAAGCTCCCTGATAAGCTGGTGTTAATCAGTCCAGGCACCAGCGGGTGCTCAAGAGGTACATAAGAGGCTCCTCCTCTCTCTCTTGGACCATTGAGTAGCCTCGTGAAAACATCCCAGCTGTGGACATAGGCACCAGCAACCGATTCCCCAAGCTAAAGTCCCTTTTGCAATCCAGGGAAACAGCCGGGGTTGTCTGGAGTGCAGGGTTTGGCCCATGGTGACTGCAGACCCTGCCCCTGCTGCACAGTGACTCCTGGGACCCCTCTAGCCCATCACCACGTATTTTTGACAGGTTTTTACACCCTGTTTAGGGCTTATGTCCCACCCTCCGTTCCCGTTTCTGTTGGTGTAGAGGTGCCCAGGGTTCCAGAATTGCCACCGAGGCTGCCAATTGGGCACTGGGGAGTCTTGACAGAGGCTTCCTGGGCCTGACTGGGGAATGTCTGAAGCCCCTGAAGCTCTCCTTGACCTGCCAGAGGGGGATTAACGGTTTGCCCGAGGACAGACTACCAGCTCTCACCGTGGACAGTTACCCATTTCTGAACCGTCTATCCCGTTTTTACCATGCCTGATCCCATATTACTTCGGACCGTTGGGTCCTCCGCATGGTGCAGACAGGATATTCTATCCATTTCCATTGCATCCCACCCTCCCACCCCATCCCTCTTCAGGGACCCTTCTCATGAGAAACTCCTCGTCCAGGAGGTACAATCCCTCCTTGCCCTAGGGGCAGTGGAGGAAGTGCCTCAGGAGCTCAAGGGCAAGGGTTTCTACTCCCATTATTTCCTTGTCCCCATGGCAAAGGGAGGCCTACGGCCCATTCTGGACCTCAGGGAGCTCAACAAGCACATCGTCAACCTGAAGTTCCATATGGTCTCCTTAGCCACTATCATTCCCTCGCTGGATCCGGAAGACTGGTATGCCCGCCCTCGATGTGAAAGACGTGTACTTTCACATTTTGATTATCCCATCTCACAGACCTTTCCTCCGCTTCGTGGTGAGCAACACACACTATCAGTTTACGGCCCTTCTGTTCGGCCTGTGCGCAGCCCCTCGTGTCTTTACCAAGTGCATGGCGGTTGTGGCAGCCTTCCTTCACTGTCACCGTGTGCATGTCTTCCCATACCTCGATGATTGGCTTATATGGGGTTGGTCTCATCAGCGTGTCCAGTCTCAGGTACAATTGGCCATGGACACGTTCACTTGCCTGAGCATCATGCTGAATGTCAGCAAATCTGTCCTCCTCCCCTACTCAAATAATAGAGTTTATAGGTGCGGTCCTGGACGCAAACCAGGTGAGGGCTTTTCTTCTGGAGGCATGGCGCTTGGCTATGGCAAACATAATTACCAACCTCTGCAATTTTCCCACCACCACAGCAAGACAGTGCCTCAGGTTGCTGGGTCACATGACATCCTGTACTTACGTGGTACAACACGACAGGCTGAGGCTCAGGCATCTATAGACGTGGTTGGCGTCCGCCTATTGACCGGGACGCAACAGCCTGGAAATGGTCCTCACAGTCCCAAAGCGCACACTCGACTCCTTCTGATGGTGGCTGGTCCTCGGATGGTGGGTGCTGGGATCTCCTTCCACCCCCCTCAACTCACCTTGACCCTGGTCACAGACGCGTCTGCCCTGGGATGGGGGGCTCACCTTGGGAGCCTGACAACGCAGGGCTTATGGCATGAAAGCAAGCTGTTGTTGCACATCAGTATCAAAGAGCTCAGGGCGATTAATCTTGCATGCCAAGCCTTCCTTCCTCACAAGGGCGCTGCGTAGCGGTCCTAACAGACAACACCACCACCATGTTCTACCTGAACAAGCAAGGCGGAGCCCGGTCATCGCCGCTCTGCCAGGAAGCCCTCCTTCCGTGGGACTTCTGCTTAGCCCACTCCTTCACCCTTCAGGCCTCGTACTTCCGGGTGTCCAGAACATACTGGCGGACAGCTTGAGCAGGTGTTTTCTCACACATGAGTGATTGATATACACGGATGTCATTCACTCCGTTTTCCGCATCTGAGGGTTTCTCTAAGTCGACTTGTTCACTTCACGGACTAACAGGAAGTGCCCAACCTTCTGCTCTTTTTGGGGTCACAGCCCGGGCTTGATAGCGGATGCCTTCCAGATCACGTGGTCCAGCCAGTTGCTTTATGCTTTCCCACCATTCCCGCTCGTTCACAAGGTGCTCCTCAAAGTCTGCCAGGACAGAGTGGATGTCATACTGGTAGCCACCGCCTGGCCGCGCCAGGGTTGGTACCCGATCCTGCTGGACTTGTCAGTTCGAGCTCCCATACGCCTTCCTCTCTACCCCGACCTCATCTCCCAGAACCACGGTCGTCTCCTGCACCCGGACCTTCCGTCGCTCCACCTCATGGCCTGGAGGATCCATGGCTGAACCAGGCCAAATGCACCTGTTCAAAGTCAGTGAGGCGGGTGCTTCCTCGAAAGCCGCAAGCTGTCGACTAGACTTACCTACGAGGCTAAGTGGAAGAGGTTTTCCAGCTAGTGTGCTCAGAGGCAGGTGCTCCTGTTCCAGGCTTCAATCCCTTGCATTTTGGACTACCTGATGTTCATAAAGGACCAGCACCTAGCTTTTGGATCCCTTAAGGTTCACCTCGTGGCCATCTCTGCGTTTCCACCCAGGCGTGGCAGGGCACGCGGTGTTTGCACACACTGGCCGTGCGACGTTTCCTCAAAGGCCTGGAAAAAATTCATCCTCCAACAAAGCCACCCGTGCCTGTGTGGGATCTTAATCTGGTCCTTTCCTGCCTTATGGGCCCTCCCTTTGAGCCGCTGGCCACCTGTTCACTTCTCTGTCTCTCCTGGAAGGTCGCCTTCCTAGTGGCCATCACTTCCGTACGCCGGGTGTCCGAACTATGGGCTCTCACCTGTGATCCACCCTATACCATTTTTCATAAAGATAAGGTTCAACTAAGGCCTCACCCAGCCTTTCTGCCAAAAGTGGTGTTCCGCTTCCATGTAAGCCAGGATATCTTCCCGCCGGTTTTCTACCCCAAACTGCATGCTGACCTTCGGGAACAGCATCTCCATTCCCTGGATGTTAGAAGGGCACTCACTTTCTATATAGACCGAACAAAGCCCTTCCATAAAACAACCCAGTTATTTGTCACCATCGCGGAGCAGATGAAAGGCGCTCTGGTTTCCTCTCAGCGAATATCTTCCTGGATCACCAGCTGTATTCGTGTTTGCTACAACTTGGCAAATGTCCCTCCACCTGCTGTCACGGCTCACTCCACGAGGGCTCAGGCATCATCAGCTGCTTTTCTGGTGCACACTCCGCTCCAGGAAATCTGCAGAGCTACCACATGGGCCTCCGTTCACACCTTCACGTCCCACTATTCCATCATTCAGCACTCTCGGGACGATGCGGCCTTTGGCAGAGCGATCCTCCGATCTGCGGTTGCTTGACTCCGACCTCACCTCCGAGATAAGGCTTGGGAGTCACCTAACTGGAATTGATATGAGCAATCACTTGAAGAAGAAAAAACGGTTACTTACCTTTCTGTAACTGTTGTTCTTCAAGATGAGTTGCTCATATCTATTCCATTCCCCCCCACCTTCCCCCCTGTTGGAATAGCTGGCAAGAAGGGGGATTGGGCTGGCAGGGTCTTATATAGAATGCCATATCGGCACCACTCCAGGGGCTCCCCAGCCGGCCTGATGGGTAGCTGCTAGGGAAAAAGTTTCCGACTTCCGTGCACATGGCATGCACACACATCTAACTGGAATAGATATGAGCAACACATCTCGAAGAACAACAGTTACAGAAAGGTAAGTAACCCGTTTATTTTAGGGAATAAAAAAAAGCAGCAAGAGAGGTCTGTGTTATTGAACACATGCAGAGTGAAACATCCTACCCCAGCGACTGCTGGTAGTGAAGTGATTGCTGTTCTGGGCGGTGAACCTTGGGAACTGTCCCCGCTCCTCGGTGGACCAATCAGAAGCTATTTTATGTCTATGTCACAGAATGCACTTTTTGAGCCAATCCTTTCATACCAAGATTTTAAAACAAGAGCTTTTCATAGACGGGCTATCACAGTGGATTATTTTGAAAAATCTCTAGCCAATGAGCATTTGACCGTGTGTATAAAACCATGTACTTTTTTGAACTGTGGTTTTAAAATTGGGAGCTTAGACACAATGGCCATTGTCATTTTATAAGGACACCTACAGATGCGAAGAAGCCTGAATTGGGTGCCCCAGCTCATGTTCAGAAGAGAAGACCCATTTACACTTATTTTACTAAAGAGGCAGCCCTGATGCTGAGCCCCGTGTTTCATCCTGAAATTGAACCAAAGAAACAGGAAGACTTTATGGGGGCATTGCCAGTTGTAAAAGAGAAAAAGGATAGCATGTGTAAAAAATTGTTGCCGGCTTTGGAGGAAGCAGACTTGAAGGCGGAGGTTAAGGCACTCTTTAGAACAAATTGATTGAAAAATTACACCCTTTTGATAAATATTTATGGTTAAATATGTTTGTTTTTTTATAGGTAGGAATGGAAGAAGAGTCTGTATACAAGGACATGGCAGCTGAGAGGTTGTCAGAGGATAGCGGATGTCGAGAACCAACCGATAGACCCCTGAGTCATGGAAAGACGGCGACATTGTTACAGTAAAAGCAAATGAAAGTTTTACTAGTTGTGAAAAAAATTATTACATTTATGTGCTTAAAATTAATTATTTTGTTCTTTGGGCAGATAACCAAGCCAGGGCCATACAGGATCACTGTGCTGGTGTGTGACGAGTGACTGACAGATGCAGAGCCAGAAGAGCATAACGAGGTAAAAGCATCTTAAATTATTTGAAAGAAAATAAATATATCTATGTAAGGCAGGAGTTAAACGCATCTATACATTTGTGCTTAATAACAGGTTGGAGTGGCCCGCCGAGGTGATTCAAAAACAAATGACACAGCATGGGTGTGTAGTGAGCAGACGCCAAATGTAGAACTAAAAGAACATGAGGAGGTAAAAACAACTTAGAATATTATATATATATACATATATATAATATTCTAAGTTAAACATGGCTATATGTTTGTGCTTAATAACAGGAGGCTGAAATGGTTCCTGATTGTATGACCGCTGGGGATGATGATGATGATTCAGAATCAGATGCGGGTTATATGATTGAGATAGCACGAGTAAATTGTTTGCCTTTTTTTATTTTTAAATGATTGCAACAAAGAATTTAAAAAATGCTTTTTTTCTCTGCTTTTGACAGACATCTTCAGAGGATGAAGAGGAAAAAGAGAGACAGCCTTTGAGAAGAAGCACCTGCTGTTTTTTCATGAAGCAAGATTTAAAAAAAAAGACTGTAAAAAGTAAGGAGGATGACCAGCAGAGCTGCGAAGATGACATTATGGCTGACATTATCAGGGCTGTTGTAGTAAAAACTATTTACTTTTTTGAAAACTGTACATCCTGTGCAGTAGACGCTCCCAATCCACTTAGTCACTCTTGTATTTCTTGGGATCGCTCAGAAGTATTTCACCAGATTAGATGTATTTCTTCTAAAATCAAAGATGTGGAGGTATTTTACCGCCCGTAGCACCTTTTGATACATCGATGTGCTGCAGGCAGTGGTGAGCTCCAGCGGTTTGCACCAGTTCGCAAGAACCGGTTGTTAAATTTAGAAGCGTTTTTAGAACCGGTTGTTCCAGGACAAACGGTTTTTAAAAGCTTTTAAATTTAACAAAGGCTCGGGCAAGCTGTCCACCCACCCGTGGCCCCAGCTCACCTCCCCTTCTCCCCTGAATGCTCAGCCCTCCTTCTCCTCCCTTTCCCTTGCTTCCCGCAAATCAAATGTTCGCGGGAAGCCTGAAACAAGCAGCAGGCAGGTAAGCCGGGTGTGGGAGGGGGCGGGACGGCACATGCGGCCTAGTCCGGCTCCACCTGAGCAGCTCCCCCTGGCCCCGGGTGAGCGCCCCAGCCCAGTCCCAGCCAAGCACCACCAGCTCGGGCTGGTCCCGGCTGAGTGGCTCTCGGCCCGGCCCCCAGCCTGGGGAGTCGGGCCCTGCGGGCGCCAGGCCCCCGGAAGCCTCAGTCCGATGCAGCTACGGTATTCGGGAGTGAGTCGGGCCGTGGTTGGCGCCGGCCCCAGCGCCGGCGCTGGAGCAAGCTCCGGAGCCCGGGAGTTGGGCCCCGCGGCGCCGACCCCGGCATCGTCCAAGCAGCTCTGGCTTTTGGCCCGGCCTGGGGAGAAGTCAGGCCACGTGGCGCCGGCCCAAGCGGGCCTCTCCGGCCCGGCACGGGGTTGTCGGGCCCGCGGCGCTGGCCCCGGTTTTTTGCCAGCTTGAAGGTGGCTCTGGCCCCGGCCGGCCCAGGGGGTGGTCGGGCCCCATGGCACAGCGCCCGTGTCCAGTGGTGTAGTCGGGCCCCGCAGAGCTGCCGGTCGAGGGTGGTCCCGGCGGAAGCGGGACCTGGTCCCGGCCCCAGGACAGTGTGGTAAGGGGCAGGGGAGCAGGGAGGGGAGGGGGTGTGTCGGTGGGTTGTGCGGGGTTTTGTGGCTGGGGTCAGGGTGGGTCAGAGGGTTGAGGAAACTGGAGGGATTGAATGGGATCAAGGGTCCCGGGGTGGCAATTCAGGAAGGAGCAGGGGTTTTGGATGAGGTGGGTGGGTGCAGTCAGGGACAGAGAGAGAAGTGCCGGCCGTTGGTTTGGTGGTGGATGGGGGCAGGAGTCCGGTGGGGAGCCATCAAGCATGGCGAGGCGGGGTTGGATGGGGCTGCAAGGGGAAGTCAGTGGCCAGGGAAGGGGGGGATGGGTCAGGGGTCCCGGG